>NC_063376.1:8199669-8249792 GCF_021869965.1 Rhincodon typus
CAGACACGGGGAGAATGTGCAAACTCCACACAGACGGTCACCTGAGGCTCAAATCAAACTCCAGTTCCTGGTGCTGTGAGGTAGAAGTGCTAACCACTTGACACCCATAGCTTCTCCCCTCTGCCACCATGATCCTCCATGCCCTCTCTTCCCCTCCTAATTCTTTTTCTCTCCACAGATGCTGCCAGATGCTCTCCAGCACTTTCTGTTTTTGTAACAAAGAAGATTAGTCTAGTGGAGGTACAAATGAAACGAGCAAAATCATCACTTTCTACTGTCCAAAACATGCTAACTGCAGTCAGATCAAATGAATGATACCAAGTTAACAGCTTATTTTACACGTCTTCAGATTTTCACTTCTAATCAGATGTAAAACCAATTGGTCTCTCACATTTGTTTGAATAATTTTTTTTTTTCTGAAGAAGGGTCTAGGCCTGAAACGTCAGCCTTCCTGCTCCTCTGATGCTGCTTGGCCTGCTGTGTTCATCCAGCTCTACACCTTGTTATCTCTCTATTTTACATCACCCTCGTATGACCTAACTCAACCCAAATTTTTCAGGAAAAACCCAATCTGATGACATAATATTGCTCAGATTCTACTCATTTTCATTAATGGCAGGAATATCAATACCAATTTACATCACCTGATGTATTATTCCTAAAGTAGCCTTCAAATTGCTTTTATAGTCCTCTCATAGAGTCACTGGAGGCAGGGAGCTTTTATAGAACAGAAGGAGAAAAAGACATGCAATTGAGTTTGTATCAGTCAAAAAGTTGGTTGGTAAATCATTTTGTTCTTTTCTTCTTGCTCACAGTTAACATCATGACGATCATTATCCTATCTAGAGGAAAGTGTGGTCTCTCCAAGGGCATTACTAACTATCTGGTGGCCATGGCAGTGGCAGATTTATCATTGACCTGATATTGAGGCAGATTCCAATAGTTTATGTGGAGCAATTCTTATTCTTAAGAGATGTAAGAGTTTGTAATTTTCATGCCGTCTTGCTTTATGCCACAACAGACTGTTCTGTCTGGTTCACAGTCATTTTCACCTTTGATCGATTTGTTGCCATTTGTTGCCAGAAACTAAGATCTAAGTATTGCTCTGAGAAAACAGCAGCCGTGGTTCTAGCAACAGTGACGGTTCTCAGCTGTTTGAAGAATGTTTTCTGGTATTTTCTCTACTCAAGTCAATATTGGCTTTCTAACAGTCCCTGGTTTTGTCGTGTAACACTCAGTGTATCTTTTTCTCTGGTCTGGACTGTCATGGAATTATTGCATTACATCGTAACACCATTTATCCCATTCCTTTTGATTCTACTTTTCAATGCGTTGACAGTCAGAAATATTTTAGTGGCCAGCTGCACCCGTAAGAGGCTCCAGTGTCGAAATAGCAGAGAGACTTCCAGTGATCCGGAGATGGAGAATCGAAGGAAATCCATGATTCCATTGTTTGTCATTTCGGGGAATTTCATTCTGCTGTGGGTCGTGTTCATGGTTTGCTCGATTCTGAGGCGGTTGGATTATTTGGGATATCCCGTTCCTCTGCCGATATTTGTCAGGGAATTGGGATTCATGCTCCAGCTCCTGAGCTGCTGCACAAACACTTTTCTTTATGCAGTGACACAAAGGAGATTTAGAACGGAGTTGAAGAATGCAGTCATGTTTTCCTTTCAATTGTAATGAAGGTAAATTGACGATGCTAAGGTCTAATTATGATGGATTTAATTTGCCTCACATTGTACCAATGGGGTTGTGACGGACACTTTGAAATGTTTCAACAGCCAGTGCAAATCCAAATATAACCTACAGTCTGAGGAACCTCATTGTCATTTTAAAATAATCATTAAAGTTCTTTGTGGGTATAACAAGAAACATATATAAATTTGTATAAAACAAGATGAAAAATGGCACTGGAGCACGGCGACAATTAACACTTTTCTCTGTAATTTTTTTTTAAATACATGTGACAATAAATCATTCACTCATTCAGAATAGATTATTTGGGATACCCTATTCCTCCGCCGATATTTGTCAGGGAATTGAGATTCATGTTCCATGTGGGCATAACAAGAAACATGTATAAATCATTATAAAACAAGATGAAAGATGGCACTGGAACATGGCCACAATTAACTCTTTTCTCTGTTTTGTAATACATGTTACAATAAATCATTCATTCATTCATTCAAAACGGGGATCTGGTGGATGTACTGTACTTCAATTTCCAAAAGGCATTTAACAAGGTGGCACATCAAAGGTTACCATGTCAGATTAGAACGCATGGTGTTGGGAATAACATATCAGCTTGGACAAAGAATCGTTGGGCAACAGGAAATAGAGAAACGGTGTGTAAATTAGTTGGTTTCAGGTTGGCAGCGTTGACAAGTGGTATGCAACAGGGATCAGTATTATATCCTTAGTTATGTACAATGTAGCTCAGAGACTTGGCTGAAGTGATAGAATGCATTGCCATAAAATATGCTGATGATACAAAGATAGAAAGGAAGGTAAGTTGTGAAGAGTACATAGCAAAAGGAAGCAAAGGACAGAAGGTTATGGGCAGGCTAAGTCAATGGTAAATGGCAGATGACAGAATGTAGAGAAAATGTGAACTCAACCATTTACAGCACAGAAGGAGTCCATTTGCCCCATGATATCTGCACCAGTTAACAGAGATCTGACTACACTAATCCCATTTTCTAGCTTTTGAGCCTTTAGCCCTGATGGCTATGGAAATGCGAGTGAAAATCTAAATAATATATTCTGATTTCAGATGATGTTATTGCAGGACAAGTCAGATTCTGGAGTGAAATCTGGATTGATAGATCATAGTTTGTTTCATCTCATGGTGAGAAGGTGGCTAAGTGGAGCTGAGTCCCCAGCAAAGATCAGCCATGATCTTACTGAATGGTGAAGCAGGCAGGAGGGGCCAGATGGCCTATTCTTGTTCCTACTTCTTAGGTTCTTATTTTTAACAAGATGGTCTCTCACTGAAACATAGGCACATAATATTGGAGATTTGATTTTAATAAGAGAACAGAAGTTTATAAAGCAAAAAAAGAAATAGAATAAGCCAACCCATTTACATACGAAGAAAATTCATAATGATTTAAACATACAATAAATGTATAATCCCATTCATCCGGAAACACTCCTTTGCAACTTTTCAAAGAAACACACCCTTTGTACATTATCCAACAACAGTGACATGTACTGTATTCACACCAGAATCCCTCCCTCTAACATCACAATAGGTTTAAGGTAACTGTGGCTGTACCTTTTGGACTAGAACCTCTGCTAGCTTATTCCTGGAGCTGAGATACACCTGAGTCTAAACAAACTCAGTTTAAATACTTCTCCAGGTTTTCATCTCAACATCTCCAATCTGGGACTAGCATTAACTCCTTACTCAAAGGTAATCTGGTTTCTCCCCTTCTCAGGAGCGCTGCTCTATATAATCATTTCCATGTAAGGGCTTCACAGAACTGTCCAATTCAAAATAAAATTGAATATAAAGTTTCTCCCTCTAAGGTATGGGTATTTACACTAAGCTTAAAAAAAACCCTCACTTCCTAAAATTTGAACAACCTTAAAACAAAATGGTCTACCTTGCTCCGGTGAAAAACATTCTAAAGTAAAACCAAACACAATAGTCTGCCCAAGTAGCTTTCACAAATATTTTTAAAGCAATCACGTTAGCTACAGAAACAATTGCCATTTAATCATTAACATTAGACAGACAAAAGCCCCATATGTTACTAACTCAAAATTCAAAACCTAAACTTAAAATAAATATATAAATCAGACAGATAATAACGCAACTACTTAAATGTTATGTGAATATCTGACTCAACCACCTTCAGGCAGTGAATTTCAGAATCCCACCACTCTCTGAGCAAAAACATTTCTCCTCAACTCTCCTCTTAATTTTCTACCTCTTCCCTTAAATCTATGACAACTCGTTATTGACCCCTGTACTAATGGAGAAAAATGACTTCCTGTCCATCCTATCTACGCCCTTCATAATCTGAAATATATCTAAAAGCTCTTCTTTCAATCACCATTACTGTAAGAAAAACAACCCAAGCCTATCCAATCTTTCCTCAAGGTTCAGACCCTTGAGCCCAGGCAGCATCCTGGTAAATGTCCTATGCACCCTCTCTAGTGCAAACACATCCTTCCGATAACGTGTTGATCAGAACTGCATCCAATGTTCCAATTGTAACCTCACCAGCATTTTACACAGTTCCAGCATAACCTTCTTGCCATTGTCATAGAGTCCTGACAGTGTGGAAACAGGCCCTTGGGCCCAACAGTCCACACCAACCCTCAGAACATCCCACCCAGACCCATCCCCTATAACCCACTTAATTCACACATCCCTGAACACTACGGGCAATTTAGCATGACCAATCCACCTAGCCTGCACGTCCTTGGATTGTGGGAGGAAACCGGAGCACCCAGAGGAAACCTACGCAGACACAGGGGGAAGGTGAAAAAGTCCACACAGACAGTCACCCGAGGTGGAATTGAACCAAGGTCCCTGGCGCTAACCACTATAGCAGTGCTAACCACTGAGCCACCCATGTTGTATCCTGTTACTCAGCTAATAAAGATGAGTGTCCGATATGCCTCCTTACCACTTAGCCTGCTATCTGCGGATATGCACACCAAGGTCCCTCTGACCTTCAGTACTTTCCTGGAGCTTACCAATGTTTGTGTAACCTCTTGCCTTATTAGCCCTCCCCAAGTGCATTGGCTCACACTTTTCTGGGTTGAATTCCCTGCGCCATTGCTCTGCTCAGCTGACCAGTCCATTGGCATCCTCCTGAATTTGTGGCTATCCTCCTCACTATTTACCACCTTAATAATTACCACTTTATCAGTTTTCGTGTCCTCTGTGAGTTTCTTCTTCAAGCATTTATTTTGGACTGAGGTGAAGACATTCAAATTTGTCCACTATGGCCAGAAGAACAGAAACACAGAATATTATTTAAATGAAGAGAGACGACAGAAACATGAGATACTGGGGGATCTGGGTGCCCTGGTACATGAATCACAAATAAAGTTAATACTCAGGCACGGCAAGTGATTAGGAAGGCAAATTGAATGTTGTTATTCATTGCAAGTGCAATGGGGGATAATAGTTGAAATGCTTTACTGCAGTTTATTAACATTGTTGAAGCCAGATTTGAAGTGCTGTGTCCAATTGCCGTCTCCAGATTGAAGGAGGGATGAATGTAGATTATAAACAGCTCAGAGGAAGTTAACTCAAGTGATTCCTGGGAGAGGGTTGGGTGTATTTCTATCAGGTAGTGTCAGACAAGTTGGGCCTGTATCCATTGGAATTTAGAAGAATGAGAGGGGGCCTTTTGAAGCAAATGTATCCTGAGGTGACCTTGGCGTGCAGATTTTGAAATGCTGTGGGAGAGAATGGAACTAAGAGACACAGTTTTAAAATAAGGTGTCACCCATTTAACTAAGGAGACATTAAAAAAATGTTTGCCCTCAGAGAATTGTGAATATCTGGAATGTCGTTCCACAGAGAACTGTGGAGATGGGATCTGCGATTACTTTCAATGAAAAGATTGATGGATTCTTGTCTAACAACTCAGTCAAGTGTTCCCAGGGGAACTGAAGGAAATCGTTACTAGTCAGGAAATGGTACTGGGGGAGTTCATGGGATTAAAACCCGCCAAGTCTTCAGGGCCTGAGATAACACAGTGTGGAGCTGGAGGAACACAGCAGGCCAGGCAGCATCAGAGGAACAGGAAAGTTGACATTTCGGGTCGGGACCTGTCTTTCAGAAATGGGGAGGGGGAAGGGAGCTCAGAAATAAGTAGAGACAGGGGAGTGGGGCTGGGGAAGGTGCGTGGGATGGTGATAGGTGATTGTAGGTAGGGAGTGGTGGGGATTGGTCAGTGAGGTAGGAGGGGCAAGTACGTAGGAGAGACGATAGACAGGTTGTGTCAGATCAAGGAGGCGGGAATGAGAGGGAGGCTTGGTCATGGGGTGAGACTGGGGATTTTGAGCCCTAGTTTTGTACTCCCCCACCTGAGGGAAAAGACTTGTGCTATTCGCCTTATCTATGCCCCTCATGATTTTATAAGGCTCTATGAGGTCACCCCTCAACCTCCTACCCTACAGTGAAAAAAGTCCCAGCCTCTCCTAATAACCCAAATCCTCAAGTCCCTGCAACATCCTGGTAAATCTTTTCTGGACCCTCTTCAATTTAATAATATCCTTCCCATAGCAGGGTGACCAAAACTGTACACAGTATTTCAAAAGGAACATCACCATTGTCCTCTGTAACCTCAATATGATGTTCCTGGTTCTTGTAAAGCAGAACATCTGATTCAACAATGTTAGGCTGTTTTATAATAGCCATACAATTGGATAAGGTTTATAAAGGCTTCAAACGAGTCCTGCAAATGGAATGGCAACATTAACAATATAAAAAACAAAATCAGTTATCTATTATATTAGATCTAGGGGTAGGAGGAGGTGATGGCTGAGTGGTATTATCACTGCACTATTAATCCAGAGACCCAGGTAATGTTCTGGGAACCTGGGTTCAAAACCTGTCCGTGGCAGATGGTGGAATTTGAGTTCAATAAATATTTGGAATTAAGAATCTAATGATGACCATGAATCCAGTGCCGATTGTTAGGAGAAAAACCCATCTGGTTCACTGATGTCCTTTAGGGAAGGAAAACTTCCATCTTTACCTGGTGTGGCCTACATGTGACTCCAGACCCACAGCAATGTTATTGACGCTTAAGTACCTTCTGGGCAATTAGGGATGGGCAATAAATTCTGCCTGGTCAGCGATGCCCTTATCCTGTGAATGAATAAAAAAAAGTAGGCATTTCAGCCTCTCAAAGGTTAAAGCACAATAAAGATTTCCTTACAAGGAATCCAAAAAGCAGCCAGAATTGGTTCATAAAAGCTCTGAATATTCCAAAAGGCTATCTGTATTCTCAGCAGTGCCAACAAGGACCACTGTCCACTTAGGATCAAATGAGAGGAGTTGACAATCTGAACAAACTGCATCCCCTCCATCATTCACATCTTCTGGTAGGCACAAAACTGTTTGAAACTGAAAGTTCATCCTTCCTTCTTATAATACTGATGAATCTCCAGTTGGTCAAGTATGCTCAGGATGGACTGACATTATTAAATGTCATTGAACAAACTGCTGCTCCCTTTGCACTCCAATAATTTTCGTTAATAGAAAATAGCACACTCACCCTGCATGCCACGTAAACCTTTTGAAAACCAACATATCATTCACATAATTGACGTAAAAGACAGAATTTTGTGCCTGCTCATGCAAGTGAGGGATGAATGAGTAAAGATGTGGGATTATTTTTGAGATGGAGTCTTGCAATTTTACTGGAAACTGGACCATCTTGCTTTGATTGATTGCTTAGAAGAAAAAAAAAACTGAGAAAAATTCCCAAAGGCTCTCTGGTTATTCCTGACTTTTTTTTCAAAAGAAAGTATTCTATCGCATTAGAGCTGCCTGTAAATATGAACAATTTCAAGGATAACTGTACATCCGGAATCTCCAGCTCAACGCAAATATCTATCAAGTAGTTAGCCTAACTGCATACATAAGAACAGAGGAACTAGAAGCAGGAGTAGACAATCCAGGCCCTTGAGCCTCTTCCAACATTTAATACAATCATGGCCGATCTCAACTTGGTCTCAACTCCATTTTCCTGCCAGTTGTCCATAACCTTTCAACTCATTACTAATTAAAAATTTGTCTATCTCCTTCTTAAATTGACTCAGTGTCCCGTCATCCACTGCACTCTGGGTTAGTGAATTCCACGGATTCATAACTCTTTGAGAAAAATAATTCCTCATCATCATTTTAAATCTGCTTCATCTTATTCTAAAGCTAGGAACTCTTGTTCTAGATTGCCCACATGAGTAAACATCGACTCTACGTCAACTATGTCAATCCCCTTTAACACTGGGGAGGTGATGGCCTCGTGGTATGATCACTGGACTGTTAATCCAGAGACCCAGATAATGTTCTGGGGACCCAGGCGGATGGTAGAATTTGAATTTAATAAAACATATGTGGATTTAAGAATCGAATGATGACCATGAATCCATTGTCAATTGTTGGGAAAAACCCATCTGGTTCACTAATGTCCTTCAGGGAAAAAGAAACTGCTATCCTTATCTGGTCTGGCCTACATGTGACTCCAGACCCACTGCAATGTGGTTGATTCTGAACTGCCCTCTGAGCAATTAGGGATGCGCAATAAATTCTGCCTAGCCAGTGATACCCTTGTCCCGTTAATGAATAGAAAAAAAGTCTTGCAGACCTCAATTGGATCATCTTTCACTATTCTAAACTCCAAAACAGCTAAATATCTCTTCATAAGACAAACTGCACATTTCTATTATCAATCAAGTGAACTCCTCTAAACAGCCTTCAATACAACTACATCACTCCTCAACTAAGGGACCATTACCATCATTGGCGGTCCCTCGCAGATGAGGATGATTCTCTTCCACTCTTGGGTGGGTCCATAGGTGTCTGTACAGACCCATGTCACTACCGCAGGCTCTGCCACACTTGGGGCAGGTGGTGGGGCGTTGATGTGGCAGCGTGCTCCTTTCCTTGTTTTCACCCGGCTTCCACTTTTCCCGACAGCAAGTCTCAAGTTGCATGACCCCTTCCTGGACGCTCCTCCTCCAGTTTGTATTGCCTTGAACCAGTTTTTCCCAGGTGTGTGTGGGAATGCCATACGTCCCCAATGGGAACGCCGCATGTCCCCAATGGGAACATGAGGGTATCACTGAAGCACTTCCTGTATCCACCCTGGGACTCCCCTGCTGTTTTGTAGCTGGCAGTAGAGCACCTGCTTGGGGATGGTTATGTTGATCATGGGGATAATGTGCCCAGCACATTGTAGCCGATCAGGGTGGTCAGTGCCTCAATGTAGGGGATGTTGACCTGGTCAAAGACACTGGTGTTTGTGCACCTTTCTACCCAGTGGGGGCGGCACAGTGGCACAGTGGTTAGCACTGCTGCCTCACAGCACCAGGGACCCGGGTTCGATTCCTACCTCGAATGACTGTCTGTGTGGAGTTTCTCCCCGCGTCTGCATGGGTTTCCTCTGGGTGCTCCGGTTTCCTCCCACAGTCCAAAGATGTGCAGGTTAGGTGGATTGGCCATTCTAAATTGCCTGTAGTGTTCAAGGAGGTGTAGATGAGGTGGGTTATAGGGAGATGGGTCTGGGTGGGATGCTATGAGGTTCGGTGTGGACTTGTTGGGCCAAAGGGCCTGTTTCCACTGTGTAGGGATTCTATGATCTATGAGCGGATTCGCAGTGCCTTGTGCAGGTAGTGTTCGTGGGACTGTTCCAATGCCTTGAGGCGTTTTGCTCTATACACTCCACATCTCAGAGCCTTATAGAGGGCCAAGACCACCACAGCTCTGTTTACCATGAACTTGGTGTCAGATCTGATGCTGTTGTTCTCAAACACCCCTTTCCTCAGGCAGCTGAAAGTTCCACTAGCACACCGGACGCCATGCTGGCTTTCTTCATCAATAGCTGCTTTGGTCGACAGGACACATTGGAAGTGGTCAACATTCTCTAAGGCCTCCCCGTGGAACTTGTCAGTCGGGGCTTTGCTGCACAATGCCAGGCCAGGTTAATGGAGGACCTTCATCTCGCAGGAGCAAAACTGCATGCAACACTCCAGGTGCAGTCTCATGCCTTGCACATTGGCAACAACCCTTCCCTAATTTTATACATCACACCTTGTCAATATTGTTTATATCTTCTTGGAAGTCCTTTCATCATCTCCCATGACGCGCCTTGTGAATGTTCTGAAGCCATTTGATGTATTTTGTGCGCAACCAGTAAAGAACAATCAGACAGCACTAATCACATTTTCACAAGTTAACACCGCCCAGAAAACTCAAACAATAAAGCAATGCTTCATGGAGTCTCCCTGCAGACCCACAAATCTGTCAGTGATGTCTGTGAGGGAGTAGTGATAATAGCCCCAGGGATGCGTAAATTGTGACAAGATATTTCCACCTCAATAAAATTTCGAAACATTGTTGGGGTGTTAAATATTGAGGATGACGGTCTGAGATTTCCAAAGGAGAAAGATGGACTGGTGAGATGGGCTGATCAGTGACCGATGGAATTCAATCTGGAGAAAATGAGGGGATACACTTGGGAAGGACAAACAAGGTAAGGGAATACATGATGGACCACGATGGTAGGGACCTGGGAAGCACAGTGCATCAGAAGGGACCTTGGTGGGCATGTCCCTTAAGGTACCAGGGCAGGTAGGTTAACTGGTAAATAAGGCCTATGGTATACCCAAATTTAGTAACCAAAGTATGGAATGTAAAAGGAGGGAGGTTATGCTGGCACAGTATAAGATGTTGGTTAGACCACAGCCAGAGTATTGTGTGCAGTGCTGGAATCCGTATTATCGGAAGAATCAGATAGCTCTGCAGAGGGTGCGAAGGGGACTTACCAAGATGTTTCCCGGGCTGGAGCCTTTCAGTTATGTAGAAACATTGGACATATTGGAGCTGATTCCTTACAGCATTTCAGTGGAACATCAATTGCTGGGTCCCAGCAAATGTTTAAATTTGGACACGACAGTGGAATCTGCCTACAGCCGAGTGTAAGACAGGTCCTTTTAGCATCGGCACATCAGTTCTCATCACATTTCTGCCAGAGCAGGAAGCACAGCACGATCCAAATCCAGGCTTGGAGAATTTAGCTCAGGGACTGAGAGTGTGGGTCATTCTCTTGTTTTCTGAGCCGCCCTCAGTGTTCAACACAGAGCAGGTGAGAAAGAGACACCCTCGGGAACGAGAGGCGTGCTGCAAAGGCGCTGTTAACCACCATCCACTGGAGACCGCGCTTTGGTAACACGCACGTTGCTTCGCAGCGGACGCTAAGGGAGCGAACCGGCAACAGTCTGCTCCTATGATGCTGCTTGGCCTGCTGTGTTCGTCCAGCCCTGCACCTTGTTGTCTCAACAATTGCTGTTTGATGGGACGGCTCGGTTTGATTGACAGCACGGCCATTCTGAGCAGAAGGCTGCGCCTGACGTGTGAAACGCTGAGGGTGGCGAGTGAAGCTGTGCATGAGAAAGCTGAAGCCAAGGCGTAATACCGGAGGGTGCAAATGTCTAGCGGCTTGAACGTCTGCCAGTGAGGGAGATGAGCAAGCAGTACCTCGGCTCGGTCAGGTGTTTGGCAAACAGCGAGGCCGCTCCCGCTGAGAAACTACATTCGCTGGAGAGGAAGGGAGCTCTGGGACGGCCCCGAGTTGCTTTCCAAGGCATTGGCAAAGTGGATTGCATAGGATTTCAGTGATGTGACTGAATTTGCAGAGGCGCAGGCTGAGAGAACATTGTTACTCTTGTGAAGCACTGGATCAGTAGATTGGAAGCTGGCATCATGATCTTTGTTGTTGCTGTTTACACATGTCTGTTGCCAACAAAAAGAAATATGCTCTTGTTTCATTTCTTTAAATACTGTTTGATCAATGCTCAGCACCACTGTATAATAACCTGGACCCCGCTGAGTCCAGACCCATTAAGATTTGTGCGAACAATAAGTTTCCATTTCAAATTTGTTTTACCTCTCCTTGACGTTTTAGTGATGTGTTTGTATGGAAACTCAATTTCATTCACTCACCAACAGATTTCATTTGTCTAGTGTCCACACTGATGCTTCATTAATAGGAACACACTGGTGCTGACATTCAGAGACAACAAGGTGCAGAGCTGGATGAACACAGCAGGCCAAGCAGCATCATAGGAGCAGAAAGGCTGACGTTTCGGGCCTAGACCCTTCATCCGAAACGTCAGCCTTCCTGCTCCTATCATGTGTCCATCCAGCCCTGCACCTTGTTGCCTCGGATTCTCCAGCATCTGCAGTTCCTACTATCTCTGTTGCTGACATTCAGCTCCCTTCACTTCCTCCTGCATTGTACAATTGCGGGGCTACTCCTTACTGCAAGGCAATGCACCTTGTCCATTATATGCCAGTGCAGAAAGCAGTAAGCAATAGACATGTAAAAACACAGACCTAATGATGCACTGGTGATAATTTATTTTCCTCTTTGAATTATTTTTTATGGATAATAAATGAAAACGATAACAGGTATTTCACCTCTTCTCGGAATTTGTGTTGTGTTATTGCACAGATACAGGTGTTGGTGCAGCAACCCAGAAGCTGAAGCATGAACCCCACCTCTCTAACGAACACAGGGATATACACAGCCTTGTAGCCAAGGTAAGCCATTCTCCAATAAATACAATAAATCATATATACTGCCCATAATAATATGAAGTTCCCTGATATAGCATACAGGATAATCATGGACCTCCTACGACTCTCCATCATTGGGTCACTAGGACACTCCCTACGGCCGTGACTCCTGAGTCTGCTGCGGGCTCTGTTAGTCACGAGGATGTACCTGACTGTTAAAGCATTGAACAGCAATACCAAAACAAATGGAATGCCTGGTGTTAAGATGTAGTGGAAGAACTCAACAGCAGCCCACACCTTTGATTGTGCAACACTTTGTGCCACAAAAAAAAACCAGGATAGATTTGTGAACCAGTATCTACTTGTGTACATAAAATACCAGAAAATATTCTTCACCGAGAACAGCGCAGTAGTTGTTGCTGGAATCACAGCCGCTGTTATCTCCACGCAGTATTTAGTTTTCAGTTTCCTGCAGCAAACAGCAATGTAGTGATCTACAGTGAAACTGACCGTGAACCAGACTGAACAGTCAGTAACTGTGTAGAGCACAACAGCATGGATATTACAGACTGGGATAGACCTCATGGAAGTGAATTCCAAATGATAAACAGAAGGGATATGCCTCAATACTAGATCAAAGATAATGACCAGAAGATCCGCTGCTGCCATGGCTCCCAGGTAACGTGTGACACACCTGGAAAGGCCGCACTTCCCACGCGACAGGATTATAATCGTCATCATATTAACTGGAAGGAAGCATACAGGATAGTTTAGAATATGATAAAGGCAATATTGATGAAGTTTTCAGAGCGTATATAGTGCAGCTGTTCCACCTTGTTGGGCAATATGCAAAAATAATCATAGTTGTAGGCTAAGGAGCATCAAATTTAAAGCAGAAATAAGGAGGAATTATTTCTCTCAAAGGGTCGTCAATCTGTCAAATTCACTAATTGAGATTGAGGTGGATCAGTAAATCAACGATCAAGTTAAAGTGACCTCAGCTGTAATAGGGTCAGGCAATATTTTAAGTTTCTATTTTCCCTGGAGCGTCGGAGGCTGAGGGGTGACCATATAGAAGTTTACAAAATCATGAGGGTCATGGATAAGGTGAAGAGGCAAAGTCTTTTCCTCGGGGTGGGGTAGCCAAAAACTAGAGGCCATAGGTTTAAGGTGAGAGAAGAAAGATTTAAAAGGGACTTAAGAGGCAACATTTTCACACAGAGGGCAATGTGTGTATGGAATGAGCTACCATTGGAAGTGGTGGCAGCTGGTACAATTACAACATTTAAAAGGCATTTGTATGACTACATGAATAGGAAGTGTTTTTGGGGACATGGGGCAATGCTGGCAAATGAGACCAGATTAATTTAGGATATTGGTCGGCATGGACTAGTTGGGCTAAAGGGTCTGTTTCTATGCTGTACAGCTCTAGACTCGATGACTCTGTAATGGAGATGGTGAGAAAACGTGAAATGATTCCACTATATCTAGCAGCATGGGTTTTAACAGGGAACTAAAACACTACCAAGCACGTTCTCAGAAGGCATTAAAGTAGAAAGCAACAATGGATTAATATGATTGGCTGATGCGGGATTAGTGATGATGACCACTTATGCCTCACTATTCTCTTTCAACAAGAAGGATAAGCAATGATTTCAGCCTCCGTCACCATTCAGTGACCTGAGGATGGGAGGAATATCCCTCTATGTAAGTACTCATTGGTCAGAACCTGATACAGTGGAGCAAAGATACAGATTTTATTTCAGGTATGACCAGAATAGCTGCAATGGACATCTTCAGGCATTTTTCATCATTCACGTATTAAGGTTGGCTTCTTAATGGCACAATCAGTCCTAATCAGAATCACTACACTGACATCCAAAAACGTAATTCATCATCATAAACCACAGGAGAAAATAAATCGTTCCAGACGATCTGTGCTCCTTATTTATAAAGGCAACCCAGCTACGCCAATAACTGCCAATTCTTCCCATAGTTACCCCCTTCAAATGTTTAGACTATTCAGTTTTTTACATCTCTATTGAGTCTCATTGAGTGTAGAGTTTTTGCAGCATGAGAACAGGCCCTTTGGTGCATCATGCCCACACTGGTCATCAAACATCTCCCAATTATAATTCCATTTTCCAGTGCTTGGGCATAGCCTTGCATGCCATCCCATTTCATCTGCTCATCTAAATCATTCTTGAGGGCATTTGTTTCTATCACTATTTCAGCACTGAGTTCTAGATTGGTACAAGCCTTTGAATGCAAGTATTTTTCATGGTGGCTCAGTGGTTAGCACTGGTGCCATCCAGCACCAGGGGCACGGGCTCACTTCCACCCTCAGGCAGTGTCCATGTAGAGTTTACACATTTCGCCCGTGTCTGCATGGTTTTCCACTGGGTGCTTTAGTTTCCTCGCACAGTCCAAACATGTGCAGTTTGGGTGGATTGGCCATGCTAATTTGTTCTGTTGTGTCCGGGGAGGGTCAGACTCGATGTGCCAAAAGGCCCCTTTAAACACTGTCGGGATTCTATGATTCTGTGACTTTTACTTGAGAGCCCACTTAAACTTCTGCTCCTTATCTTAAAACTGTGTCCCTTAGTTATTGATGCCTGTACTAAGGGGAAAGGCTTATCTCTATCTGTGCCCCTCAGAACTCAAACTCAATCAAGTGCTTCCCAACCCATTCTTACCTACAGTCCCCAGCCTTCTCTGTTCTAACATAATCATCCCTAACATATTCAGTCCCTCTTCGTAGCTGAATTGCTTCTCCCAGGAAAGATCCTGCTGAATTTCTGCTGCACAGTCTCTTGTGCAATCATATCCCTCCCATCATGTGGAGACAAAACTGAACAGAGTACTCCAGCTGTGCCCTATCTAATGTTAGACATAATTCTGGCATAAATACCTTGCTCTTGTATTCAATACCTTGATTGAAAAAGGCAAGGATCCAATATGTTTTCTTAAACATCTTCTGAACACAACTACTCCTGATTAAATGTTCCAATACAGTGACATCCCATAAACATACCCTTTGCAAATGCAAATATAGTAAGGTGTATTGTCTCGTCTGCAATTCTAGCAGCAGGAAGATAACCCCAGCCTTTATCTGTAATGGAGAGAGGAACAGGAGCTTCCACCTCCAGCTTCCATTAAAAAAAAAACCAGGACAAAATATACCTCTTAAAGCCATTCTCTCGTCAGCTTTGAACATAAGACCCTCATCCCTCCTTTGGGAGCTTCGTCAATTTCCATGATCTGTGTCAATTCATTGTTAAAACTCCTGGCAGTGGGTACAATTTCTCTATATTATCTCTGTCAGACCCGTTTGTCATTTCTATTGTCACCCAATTTCATGCTGATCCTCCCTACTACGAGGAGAAGGACGCCAACCACTTTGATTTCTTCTCATCAAAGAGAATAAGAGGGATTCAAATGATGTAAGGGAGAGATTGAATTGAAAGGCTGTGATAAATTGAAGATTAACAGTGACAGCAGTGTGAGTGTGGGATGCTGCAATAGCAAATGATGCATGGACCAGTAATAATTGTTATTGGGCAGGACTAGTACTTTACTAATACTAGCCCAGGTTATGTCAGGTTCTACTGTAGAGCCATGACCAATAACATCGTAAAGAAATCATATCCTTAATGTGCTTTAAATTCTACCAGTTATCAAGGGTCAACAGGAATGTAGATTTGAAGTTAGAAGCAGATTTTATTGAATGGGCCAGCAGAATGAGGGGCTGAATGGCCTACTCCTGCTCCAAATGTAAGTCCTCATTCAATTTCAATATTGAAAATACAGACATTACAGGCAGTACCTGGGTTGTCAATGGTTTCACAAGTCAGTCTGTCAGACTGTGGTGTGGCACGGTGGCTCACAGCATCAGGGACCTGGGTTCGATTCCACCCTCAGGCGACTGTCTGTGTGGAGTTTGCACATTCTCCCCGTGTCTGCGTGGGTTTCCTCCTGGTGCTCCGGTTTCCTCCCACAGTCCAAAGATGTGCAGGCTGGGTGGATTGGCCATTCTAAATTTCCCATAGTGTTGAGGGATGTGTGGGTTATAGGGGAATGGGTCTGGGTGGGATGCTCCAAGGGTCAGTGTGGACTTGTCGGGCGAAAGGGCCTGTTTCCACACTGTAGAGATTCTATGATTCAATCCAGAACACAGTGGAGGACAATATAAAGGAGCTGTTTGTACGTAAATGAGATGTTAGTAGATTGGATATGTAAAGTTATAGCCTGCTATGTCATCACTTTCAGAAGTATGAGCATTTGTTAACCAGTGCTTTCTGGTAAGTTTTTTAAATGTTGAAACCATAACATTTCATATTTTTATGCAAACTGTGAAGGTATATTGTTAATATTACTTTATCAGAATGTACCTCGACTGTAACAACTTCCTGACATCAGAAATATTTCACGAATGTTGATGATGGCACGATGTTCAGAACCATTCATGACTCCTCAGACACTGAAGCAGTCCATGTCCAAATGCAGCAAGACCCGCACAATATCCAGGATTGAGCTGAAAAGTGGCATTGTAACAGCTGTGCCACACAGATGCCTGGAAATGACCAGCTCCAAACAGAGGGAATCTAACTATTTGGAATTTAAAGGCGTTACCATCACTGAATCCTCCACTATCAACATCCTGAAGGTTACCATTGATCATAAACTGAACTGAGCCATGTCAATCCAATGACTATGAGACCAGGGCAGAGGCTAGGACTACTGCAGAAACTAACTCCCAAAGCCTGTGCCCATCAACAAGATACATGTCAGGGGTGTGATGGAATATTTCCCATCTGCATTCATGAGTTCAGTTCAAGGAACACTCAAGAAGTTCAACATCCTTCAGAACAATGCAGCTCACTTGACTGGCACCTCATTAAGAAACATTCAATCCCTCAAGCACCAACATCCATTAGTAGCAGGGTGACCCATTTACAAAATGTACTGCAGAAATTCACCAAGGATCCTTATTCTGAACCTTTTAAATTCATGACCACTTCCATCTGGAAGGGCAAGATTTTGACACATAAACGTTCACTTGTGCTGACGAACGGATATTTTATACTGAATTATATTGTGTTCTAATTGCATACAAATCCTCATAGAGACATATTCAGGAATGGAAAACGTTCGATCCCACGAACCCCCAGTATATGAGATAATAGCAGGTGTTTTGGAAATCACTTGTTAGCACCGATATAGAGCCGGCTACTCAGCAGATAACAGATTGGCATAACTGTTTATGGCAGAAAACTGCAACTGTCATAATGATATTAGAGATTGGAACTGGGCTATCAACAGTTTACAATCTATGTTAGTGATTTTAATCAAGGGACTGAGTATATTGCGGTCAAAATGGCAGACAATGTAATTAAATGTTGCAAAAGAAAGTTGAGAGCAGTTTGTGCAAAGGCAAAAAGGAAAAAGAACTAGGTTCAGTGAGTAGGCAACAATTTAGGGTATAACATGAGGAAAGGGAGGGCTGTCTGCTGTGATGACAATAATAGAAGTTCACAGTAATGTTGAAATTGTGAGTGGACAAAAATACTGTGGTGCAGAGGGGCCTTGTTGATCTTACCCATGTATCACAAAAGGTCTGTTACGATGTGTGCCAAATCATCAATTCAGCAAATGGATGATTGTAGGGTTCCTTCCACCACCCTTTCAGGCAGTGAGTTCCAGATACACACCTCCCACCAGTGAAATGTCTGCCTTTAAATCCTCTCTAAACATCCCGCTCCTTTCCATAAATTAATACCTTTGTTATTCACCCCTGTACTAAGGGGAAAAGTTACAAAATAAGAGGTCTCCATTTCAGATGCAGACAAGGTTTTTTTTTAGTGTGTTTCGACTTCTGTCTCCAGTAAATCGTGAAACTCGGTCAGTATATTGTAGACTGGGTAAAAAGAACTTTTAATGAATAAGGGAATCAAATGATATGGTGCCAGGCAGGAACATGGAATCAGTTCCACATCAAACGAACGATGATCTTACTGACTGTGGAATAGGTGCTAACATCCCAGTAGTCTACACTGCTCGCACCTCTCATTATTTTCTTATGAAAGAATAAAGTAACAAATGAGGGCACAGTGATACAAATAATGCATTTCCATCATTATCTAAATGATAAAAATGCAATTGTCATGTCTGCACATGTAATGTAGCTCAGAGAAATAGTGATGTAAACACAAAGTAAGACTGAAATAAATGACTAGACCAGCCTTTTTATCAAAGAGTGACAATCATTTGTCATTAGGAATTGGTCCTTATCACACAGCAGCATTGCAGACTGAATTATTGTCCCTCAGGTCATTGTTCTAATGCACGGTAAGCACTAAAAGACTCTCAATGCAAAATATATCTGACAAAAAGAAATGTTTTATTTTCACATTCAATGTTCATGATGTTACTCACTATGAAAAGTTCAAAACTTTAAAAAAAGGCTGTACTACAGCAAATAGAAATATGAAAATGACAACATTAAGCTTGAAACAAAAATAACTGTGCTACGATCTTGTTGAGGAAAGACGGAAGATTATCAATCAATCATGGAACAATGTAATATACCTGGTGGAACTCACAAATCGTATTGGAGAATGAATGAACCTCTATCAAATATAAACAAAGTAACACCAGCTTGGAAATTTGCACAGACTAACTTTGACCTTGGAACTAACATAGAAACATAGAGAATCGGGGCAGCAGTTGGCCATTCAGCCCTTCAAGACTGCTTTGCCATTCAATCTGATCACAGCTGATCATCCAACTCTGTACTCTGCTCTGTCATACTTCCCGAATCCTTTGGCCCCTTTAACCTTAAGACATTTAGCTACACCCTTCTTGAAAGCATTCTGTGTTCTGGCCTCAATTGCCTTCTGAGGCAGAAAATTCCACAGAATCAACAGTCTCTGTGTCAAGACATTTCTCCACATAGGGGCCTACATGGTGTCTCAGTGGTTAGCACTGTTGCCTCACAGTGCCAGGGACCCAGGTTCGATTCCACCTTCGAACAACTGCCTGTGTGGAGTTTGCACATTTTCTGGGTGCTCCAGTTTCCTCCCACAGTCCAAAGATGTACAGGCTAGGTGGATTAGCCATGCTAAATTGCCCATAGTGTTTAGGGATGTGTAAATTAGGTGGGTTATAGGGTTATAGGAGTGTAGATCTGGGTGGGATGCTCTGAGGGTCGGTGCAGACTTGTTTGCCTGAAGGGCCTGTTTCCACACTGTAGGGATTCTGTTCTATTCTACATCTCAGTCCTAAACTACCTACCCTGTATCATTAAATAAGAGATAACACAGTGTGGAGCTGGAGGAACACAGTAGGCCAGGCTGAATCAGAGGAGCAGGAAAGCTGATGTTTCAGATCGGGACCCTTCTTCAGAAAATTTTCCTGCTCCAAAACATCAGTTTTCCTGCTCCTCTGATGCTGCCTGGCCTGCTGTGTTCCTCCAGCTCCACGCTGTGTGATCTCTGACTCCAGCATCGGCTGTTCTTACAACCCTGTATCATTAGGCTGTGATCCCTCGTGCTGGATTACTAAGTCATTGAGAACATCTCTCAGGCCTTCATCCTGTCTAATTTGATTCAAATTTTAAAGATTTCTGTGAGATTGCCACTCATTTTTCTAAACCCTAGTTAACTAATACAGTCTCTCCGGATACACTAGATAACAAAGGAAGATGACCGCTTTCCCAACAAAGAGATCTCCCACAGATTACAAGATGGTGCATTGAATTTCCCAGGTAACCAAGAGATTTGGCTGATGGATAGTAAATAGAAGCAGCGATCATAGCATTAAAATGTGTTCGAAATATAAAATCTGGAAAGAGTAACTTACAAGGACCACCAAAAGCAGCCAGGATATCGTGAAAAACAAACTGTATCCTGAGCAGAGTAAACAAGGACCAGCCCGATTTCTCACTTTGGCTCAAACCTGAGTTTCTGTACAATTCCAGCATTTTGTGTTGGTCCTCTCAACACTTTGAAGGAGAAACAAGGATTCCACTGGCAGTCAGGGATGAGCACTTGTACATATTATACTGGGAACAGTCTCCTGTGTGAATCATGATTCCGCAGGGACTGGTATTAATCACAGTCGTTGAACAAAAACTTTCAGGTCCTCTCCGGCACTCAGACTCTTTTCTATAGACCATAGCATATTATGCACTAAGTTAGCACACTTTTTTCATAAGTACAAAAGGTTAGAAGATTTGTTTTGCAAATCTGCTGAAAAGAGAAACAGAGAAGAGGAGTAATCCTTGAACAGAAATTGAAAGGAGATCTAAATGTTGTAGCATCGTTCCTGTGATGCAGTGCACTCATAGATATTTACAGTATGGAAGGAGGCCATTCAGCCCATTGTGTGCATGCCAGTCACCAAAGATCAGCCTGCAACTAAACTCTGCTTTCCAGCTTTTATCCCATAGCCCTGAAGGCTCTGTCAAAGCAAGTGAATATCTAAATACATTTTATAGATCTTTTCTTTTAAAATCAACATGCTCAGATTCAGGTGGGGAGTTGAAGCTGGAGCCTCCTGGCCCAAAGGTATCGACCTACCACCGCAACTCAACAGCCCTATCAAATGTAGCTTAGATGGTGAATGGGTTTCTGACTCAACCACTCTTTCAGACAGCGATTCCCAGACTCTTATCATCCTCTGAGTGAAAATAATTTGCCTCAATCTCCTCTCAGCTTTCTACCCCTTACCTGAAATTGATCCCCCTTCCCCCGGTTATGTACCCCACTACAAACAGAGGTAGTGCCTTCCTCTTCACCCTATCTCTGTCCTTCATCATCTTGTGCACTTCTAAAAGGTTCTCTTTCAAACTTCCCTGCTCCAACCAAAGTAACCCAAGCCTTTCCCATCTTTCCTTATTGTTCAGTCCCTCCAGCCCTGGCAACATCCTGTTAATCATTCTCTGCCCACTGTCTCATGTAATCACATCCTTCCTGTGATGTTATTGAAACACATAAAATTTCAATGCTGGCAGAATGCCTGCTCCCTTGCATAAATCTAGAATGATGGTGGGGACACTGTATCGCAAGCCAGCTGTCCAACCAACTGAGCTAACTGACACATCCCACCTGGTGTTACAGCATGGAAAGAGGCCATTCTGCCCATCATACCTGGTCCAGTCAACATGCAATTGCACTGATCCTATTTGCCAACACTTGGTCTGTAACAATGTATGCTGTGGAATTTGGTATATTGAACTAAATACTTCTTAAATGTCATGAGGATTGATGCCTCTGATCTTCCACACAATGAGTTCCACAACTCCATGCAGTATTCCAGCTGTGGCCTCACCAACACTGTTTGTAAGCAGTTGCATCCTTCCTATGATGTGGTGACCAGAACTGCACACAAGACTGCAGTTGTGGATTAGCCAGCATTTTTTTTTACAAATCCCTCATTACCCCCGGCTCTTGTATCCTGTGCTTCAGCTGGTAAAGGCGGGTATGCCTTATGTTGTGAAAAAAAAAAGGATATTCTAGTGACACTGTAACTTGCCTTGTTAGGTCTGATTTAGTCTGGATGCTCTGATCAATGTTGGAGCTGCAAGTTTGCCAGTGGCTGATATTTAAGAACTGACTTGACTGTCGTGAGGATTTCACCTTCTCAACTTACCATGACCCACAGACAAATCGAGTTGCAAGGTCATGCAGTGAGGGACAGTGCTGATGTGCCCAGCCCCACCTCCCAGTGACTTGCCCGCTAAAGACACATGCCCTTTTGTCATGGAAGAGATAACAAGGTGTAGAGCTGAATGAACACAGCAGGCCAAGCAGCATCAGAGGAGCAGGAAAGCTGCCGTTTCGGGCCCAGACCCTTCTGCTGTCCGAAGTTCCTACTACCCTTTTGTCATGGCTGAGTTAGAGATCCGTTCAACGGCTGCACATGCTTCAGAATTATTTAAAACCCTTTTGAACGCCTTTAATCATTTGAAAAATATTTTGATGTAATGTATTAAACATTTTCAGCTTTAAAGATAAATGAGAAAGAGCATTTGACTGTGTGTGAAAAGTTGGTGTCTACAAAATTATTGAGATAAACAGTGAGAGACATTGGAGCAGGAGTCGGTTAATAGCCCTAAGAGTTTGTTCCAGAGTTATTTGAGGAACTGCAATTTATTAGCGATAGGGTTAAGGAGACATTGGGGTGCACAGAAAAAGTCCCTTCAGCCCATCGGGTCTGTAACCGTCAAAAAACATCCTCAGAGCAATTCTAATCTTATTTCCCAACAATTGCCTGGTTTCAGAATTGAAGTTAATGCAACAATTATACAAAAAGATGTGACCTAATTTTGACAATGAAGGTCACAAAAGACTTGCTGATAAGATGACTCTAAGACACCACCCTCATAGCTGTATCCCCACATGGAACGAAGCTGCAATTGGTAGTTTCAGGAGTGGCACAGCTGTAACTTGACTCGACTTGTAACCCAGAAATCTAGATGAATGTGCTGGGACGTGGATTCAAATTCCACCTGGTCATTGAAGAATCATGAACTCAATCGAAATCTGAAGTGAAAAGCTAGCCTCATTTCAACTGTATAAACATTGCTGTTAAAAACCCATCTAGTTCACTAATGTCCTTTACGGAAGGAAATCTGGTCTAAATGTGACTCCTGGTCCACAGCAATGTTGAGTCTAAACTGGCCTCTGGGTGATTAAGGATAGGCAAGAATGCTGGATCTAATCTTCTGTGGAATTATGGGTGTCGGCAAGCCCTGCGTTTGTTGCCCATCCCTAAATGCAACTTGAATAGAGTGTTCTGTTAGGCCCTTATAAAAGCAATTTAGGGTCACTTATGTCTTCCGGGTCTGGAGTTACATGCAGGCCAGACTAGGTAGGATTGGCAGATTTCCTTCCCTAAGCGGTCAGCACTGGTGCCTCACAGCACCAGGAACCTGAGCTCAATTCCAGCCTCGGGCGACTGTCTGCGTAGATTTGCACATTATCCCCAAGGCTGTGTGGGTTTCCACTGGGTGCATGGTTTCCTCCCACAGTCCAAAGATATGCAGGTTAGGTGGATTGGCTGTGCTGAATTGACTCGTAGTCAGAAGTCACATGACACCAGGCTATAGTCCAAAATGATCATTCAAAATCACAAGCTTTCGGAGCTTAGCCCCTTCGCCATGTGAAGTGAGAGAGAAGCACACAGAACACAGAATTTATAGGCAGAGAGAGCAAGGGCAGAGAGATCAAAAGATCATACAAATGGTGTGAGTAGTGTTTCGAGTAATAAGTCACTACAGGTGATCGGAAGTGTTAAGACAGTGTGAGTAAAGTGCCAACAGCTGAATAGCAAGTGAAGGGGTGACCAATAATCTGATTAACTGAGGCTGAGAGATAATTACAAAAAAATTAAAAATAAGATGATGCTGAAGACAAACCAAATGACTGGAATATCATGATAAGCATAAGAGCCGCATGCTGAAACTCTAACTGGTATCTTGGTGAGACCATGCAGATGCTACGACAATGGATGAACGGATACCGCACTACAATTGCCAGACAGGAATGTTCCCTCCCAGTTGGGAAACGCTTCAGTGATCGAGGACATTCAGCTTCCAATCTTCGGAACGCATCCTCCAAGGCCTTTGAGACACACAACAATGCAGAATCCTTGAGCAGAAACTGAAAGCCAAGTTCCGTATTCATGAAGATGGCCTTGAACGTGATTTTGGGTTCAGGTTACATACATGTGATCCCACCGCACTGCTCTGTATCTGTAACATCTTCCTCACTGTCCTGTTTTGTCACCGTCACCTGGATAAATCGCTCTGATTTCTCTACCTTCATCAGTTTGTATAGCTTTGGATTACTCATTATTTTGGTTAGACCCTCAGCATGTGGCCCTTATACCTATCATGTTATTCCAGTCATTTGGTTTGTCTCCAGCGTCATCTTATTTTTAATTTTTTGCAATTATTCCTCACCCTCATTTAATCAGATTATAGGTCACTCCTTTGCTTGTTATTCAGCTGTTGACACTTTACTCACACCGTCTAACACTTCCAATCACCTGCAAGGATTTATTACTCAAAACTCCACTCACATCATTTGTATGATCTTTTGATATCTCTGCCCTTGATCTCTCTGCCTCTAAGTACTGTGTTCTGTGTGCTTCTCTCTCACTTCACCTGATGAAGGGGCTATGCTCCAAAAGCTTGTGATTTCAAAACTCACTTGCTGGACTATACCCTGGTGTTGTGTGACTTCTGACTTTGTCCAACTCAGTCCAACACCAATACCCCCAAACCCTTGCACCGCAGTGTCTGGGGAAGTACCATTCATGTGGATTAGCCATGGAAAATGGGGAGTTACAGGAATTGGGTCAGGGGTGGTGAGTCAGCATGGGTTGCTCTTCAAAGGATCAGTACAGTTTTGATGAGACAAATGCCCTCTTTCTCAAGAAATCCATAGGGATTCTACAATTTTATGAAGGAGCATTAATAAACCAAACTTTGTTATATTAACAAAATCAACAATAGTTGCATGGTCACCATCAGAGTAGGCTAGTCCACTCTTCAACATTGCTTCACCACTCAAGATGATCATGGTTAATCATCCAACTAAGTACCTAGACCCATCTTCACCCCATACTCTTTGATCCCTTTAGCTTTGGAATCTATGACCAATTCCTTCTTGAAAACATTTATTGTTTTGTCCTTGAATGCTTTTTGTGTCAGGAAATTCCACAGGGTTGCCAATGTGGGTGAAAACATTTCTACTCATCTCAGTCCTAAATGGTCTGCCCTGTATCCTAAGATGGTGGACTGCTGGTCCTGGATTTCCTGGTAATTGGGCACATCCCTCCTGCATTTACCATGTCTAGTCCTGTTAGAATTTTATTGTGTTCTATGCGATCCCCCTCATTCTTCTGAAATCCAGTGAATACAGTCCTATCTAATTCAGATTTTCTTCTGTATCAGTCCTCCTGATTCAAGGAATCAATCTGATAGACCTTTATTGCATTCCCCCACAGCCAGAATATATTTCCTCAGAAAAGGAGATCAAAACTGTATACAAGATACAAGCAAAGATAATTTTAAACATCGTGATCAAAAATTCACAAAGCTATAAATGTGATTCAATGATGTTATACATTTCACCTTGTACTTGACAACAAAAAACATTAAAATAAATAGCAAATTATTTCAAATTGATAGATTGTTGTAATGAGCAGAAAAAAAGAAATTACAAGCATGTCAGAAATTGCCAAAGGCTTACAGCAATACAACATTGTCTCTTGATCACAAAGGTGGTTAAAGGGATAATCCCACAGTTACTTTTACTGCTTCAAGATAAGCTGTTTGAAAGCACTTTCTATAAAGGTTATTCTATGTGCTCATCAGTCTGTTAATTCCTTAAGGCTGTTCAGGTTCACACAGTGGGTCTATTAAAGTTCATATTTACATCTAACATTGCCGATCAATAGCCTAATCACACTAACATTGCCAGTAGACTAGTTAATGTCTTTTAAGGAGAATGGAGTGTGGTAAAGTTTTAATTTTCCACTGAGAACTTTAAATTACACAGTACACTATTCATTGTTTCAGAGATTGGAGTTTGACTGTGTACGGTGCTGCACACTGCAGCTTCAAAACAAGATGTATGTAATGAACAAGGTTTGTAGTGCCTGAAAGTGCATGAAAGAAAAACAAGGTTTTCTTCCTCAAGCTCACATTGATTTTCACAATGCACGTAATGAACAAGGTTCTGAGGAAGGGTCACCGGACCCGCAACGTTAACTCTGTTTTCTCCTCCACAGATGCTGCCAGACCTGCTGAGCTTTTCCAGCAACTTTGTTTTTGTTCAAGGTTTGTAACTGATGGGGGCTGTTCTTCTTCAAAGCCGGCCCTACGCTTTGTGAGAAATGTGGAGCGTGTCTGCAAATATAGGGATGTGTGATAGGTACTGAGGATCCAGCCACACTATCCATCATCCCCGGTGGTATCTCCAGTGAAAGTAAACCTCCCACAACCCGATGACACACACCAAACTGTTATCAGCTGCTCTTGCTCTTGACAAACACACCCTCGGTAACCAATGCTGGTATCTGTTTCAGTCTCAGAAGAGGTCCGATAGGATCTGTGAAGAGATAAACAGAGTTCATGGTTTGAGCCTGATATGACTCTTCTTCAGAATTGAAAGGGGCCAAAAAATGATGATTTTTTAAAGTTTTGTTTTCGAAGGGGAGGAGGTACAATTGGAGCATGTGGTGAAGGTGTCCAAAGCATAATACAAAGGGATTGCTGATGGCAGCAAAGAAGTGATAGAGATGTTGAATAGATGTTAATTGTTGGTGGGAAAAGGAGAAAATGGGAGTGACAGGAAAGCCGACGAGGGGCAAACAGAGGTGTGAGGGAGCATTGTAATCAGAATGGAAGACAAAGCTCATGCTCTAAAGTTGTTGAATACAATGTTGAATCTTAGAGACAATAAAGTGCCTGAAAGAAAAACAAGGTTTTCTTCCTCAAGCTCACATTGATTTTCACTGGAGTATTACAGCAAGCCCAGGATGGAAAGCTCAGCATGTGTTTCAGTCCCTCTAAGTGGTGGTTAGGAAGACAGTTTGGAAAACACTGGTCTAGTCGAGGCTGTGGAGCTGTAGCTGACATATTCGAAGCTTTTGGAGCAATATTGATGGGATGAAAATGTTAAATCCAAATAGCGACAAACAACGTTGCCTAAATGTTTTAAACAGGAAAGTTGAGTTGGCAATAAAGTACCAAATAGAGTTTCAGATGGACAGTACATTTTAGTTGAGTAGGAACACTGGTAATAAGGTTACAACATTTAAAAGGCATTTGGACAGGTACACGAATGGAAAGGTTTAGAGGATAATCGGCCAAATGCATGCACGTTAGATTAGTTTAGTTTGGGAAACTTGGTTGGCATGGACTAGCTGGATTGAGTGTTTTTTTTTCCTAGCTGTATGACTCTGTGACTCTATAACACCATGTTCACAAAAGAACAGATCAGATTTACCTCTAAACAACGAGTTTGTAAGGATACTTGTTGAGAGAAACGAAACAAGTCAGATGAGGTACTAGAAACACTATCAACAGGAAGAGCAGTGACAGTGATAGTGGGGAGGATAGTCTCAGGTTACAGTCTCATATTGATCAGTTGGTAATTTGGACAGAGCAAAGGCAAATGGAATTTAATACTGATCAGTATGAGGTGATGCATTTTGGAAGGCCAAGTTAGGGGAAGGACAAACACAATGAATATTCATTCCCTAGGGGGTACTGAGGAACAGAGGGACCTTAGTGTACAAGTCCATAGATCCCTGACAGTGTCAGAACAGGTGCACAGGGTAGTGAAGAAAGCATATCAGATGTTATCCTGCATTAGCCAGCTTGAAGAATATTAGAGCAAGGAAATCTTGTTACAACATTATAGAGCACAGATGGAATCCATGTGTGCAGTTCAGGTCATGGGAAAGATGCGGTTGCAATGGAGAGGGTGCAGAAGAGATTCTACAGGAGGTTGCCTGGGATAGAAATTTTCAATTATGTGGAGAGACTGGATAGGATGGATTTGGTTTCTTTGTTGCAAAGGAGGCTGAGGGGGATCTGATTGAGGTACACCTGCAATAATGATGGCCTGGCTGCAAAAATAGGCAAGGATCGACAAAGAACAGGCAGCATCAATAGATTTTTCATTGATTTTAATCAAATAATTGATGATAATCCCTTGGTAGAACGTTTTCTCCATTCAACATTCAACATTTGGATTGACTCTGTGTCCCTCTCAATTTAAAAGATCAAATAATTGAGTTTTTTCTTTGCTTCCTATACTATTTAAATCTGCCAGAGGGGGTGTGGTTGGATTTAAAGTGAAATAACTTCACAGAGGCCAGTATCCTGACACCAAGTCACCCTTTCTTTCCAGGTGGAGAGTTTTTGACAATGATCCAGGTCCATCAGAGCCAGCTCCCAGAGTCAGCAGAACCTGTGCCACTCCTGTTCTTATCTGCCAGCCAGGGCTCCCTGGTTGGACCAGATTAACAGCCCCAATCAGGGAACTCATATTCGATGTGGTCCACCTGGTTGACCTCATTACAATCACTACATCTGTCTCCTTATGAGTAGGAGGACAAGGCGATATCTTTTTTTCTCGTAGCCCCTCATGGGGTGTTTTAGCACCAGGTCAGGTTCCTCCAACTCCACATTGGATACTCCGGCATTGGCATTCCTGATGCCAATTTACACTCCCCCTCAGGTCTGGGAAGGTTAGATTTAACCTGGTGTAGAGTCTTCCACCTATTAGCAACTCTACTGGAGCTATCCTTGCAGTTGCATGAGGAGCAGTTCTATAATCTAATAGGTACCTTGACAGTTTGGTGTCCAGTCAAGCTGTAGGACTGTTTCTTTAAGCCTGCCTTCAAAGCTTAGACTGCTCTTTCTGCTGGATCATTGGATCATGGATGGTATGGAGGTGTTCTTTATATGTTAAATAACATTCAACTTTAGGAAATACTTAAATTCCTGCTGGTAAACAATGGCCCGTTGTCTGTGACCAACATTTCCAGGAGTCTGTACATTGCAACAGATACTCAGTTTTTCTTTCGTTGACACTGTGTTTCACGAAAGAGCTCTATGCATATCCAGCCACTTTCAGTGAACATCTACGCTGACTGAAAACATTGAGCCCATGAAAGGACCTGCATAGTCAATGTGTGACCAAGTCCAGGATTTACCTGGCCATTCCTACAAATATGGAAAAGCGGTTGGCAATGATGTTTGTCCTTGTTGGCACTCTGGGCACTGCCCCACCGACACAGTTATGTCTGCATCCAATCCCAGCCACCAGACATAACTTCCATCAACTTCTTTATTTTGGAAACCCTTAGATGACCCTGGTGGAGTGCAGCCATTGCCTGGCAGCGCACATTACTCGGGACAATCACTCTTGCTCCCGGTAATAATATTCTCCTATGACCTGGTCTTTCTGGGTTCAAAAGTGCTTCAGTTCTGGTTGTGACAGCCCCTTGGTATCCCCCAACTCCATCAGCTGTTTCATGTTTTCACAAGACCAGATCTTTCGGCGTCCAAAGTCTAATATTGTCACTGGGGTGTGGAAGTGCAGCCAGATAATTTAACAGTCTGTACCAGTGGTGTTTTGCCAGCAGGAGGCAGCACAATGCATCCACATTTGCTACTTGGCCTCCTGGAAGGTATTCCAACTTGTAATTACATGCACTTAGTATTAGAGCCCATTGTTGAATTCAGCCTGAAGTTATGGATGGCACTGCCTTGTCCTCTTTAAGGAGAACTAGCAGGAGTTTGTAGTCCATTATTAATCCAAATTTATTTCTGTAAATGTAGTGGTGGAACTTCTTGACTCTGGATATGACCACCAAACCTTCCCTCTCTATATCTGGGCATATTTGCGCTCTACATTAGCCAAAGTCCTGGATGCATACACTATTGGGCGTTCCTCTCCATTGGGCCACCTAAGAGCTAATACCACCCCGATGCTGTATGGAGGGGTATCGCGTGTCAATACCAGATCTCACTTGGGATCACACTGTGCCAATAGCTTAGAGAATGATAGTTGTTTCTTCACTTCCCTGAAAGCTATAGTTTGGCTACACAGCCATTTCCATGGCTGACCCTCTTTCTTCAAAAGATGATGCAATGATGTTAGGATGGAGGCCAGGTTATGCATGAGCTTTCCATGATAATTCACCAGCCCAAGTAAAGACCTGAGATCCTGTACAGATATGGGAGCCAGGGCTCCTTTTATTCCCCTCACTTTATCAATTGACAGGTGTGAGTCAGTCTTGTCAACTCTGCAGCCCAAATAGGTCGCTTGGCGTGCTTAGAGAAAACATTTTTCCATTCCTGGCATATGCCCACCGAGGAAAAATATCTAAGGACTATGTCCAAGTTCTCTAAGTACTCCTATGGCCTTTTCTATTAGTAGCACATCATAGAGATAAATGGTGACCTGGGGTAGACTTTGTAAAACATTGTCCGTCATCCACTAAAAAAATTGCACATTCTGACAATACGCCAGAAGGCAATCTCATATACTGGTACAAACCCTTATGAGTGTTAATTGTAGCATACTTCTGGGAATCCTCATCTAACTGCATTTGCAAGTACACATAGGTAATGTCCATCACTCCTGTCAGCTTTGTGTATAAATGCTCCATGCAAGGGATTAGGTATTTGACTGGCTGTGAGGAGAAGTTTAACATTTGTTTAAAATCAATACAAAGGTGAAGCGACCTGTTGGGCTTCACAATTGGTATGACCAGGTGCAACCTCCTCTGCAAACTGGTTTGGTTTGATGATTTGTGAATTGCTTTCTGGTAAACTTACAAGGACGACCCTTGGCTCCTGTCATAGTCAGTAGAACGGCCTGAAAAACTTCCAGTTATTTCATTAGGACTTCACTCAGGCAGCTATTTTCTTGTTGAATAATGTTGAGCCAATCTGGTTGAATGTTTCTCAATGAGTTTCTCCACATCACCTTGAGACTTTTCCTACGATCAGTGATAACTGAACTGGCTGCTTCTCATAAGAGACCAGAAGCGAAGTTGTACCCTTAATCTGTAAAGGTTCCCCGGCTCAGCTTCTCAGTCTAGCTGGGGTCTTGCACAATATTAAGGGTTGGAGTCCAGAGTGAATATTGTTAAAGACTGGTTCTGCAATCACTAAAATGGCTGTGCTGTTATTGATCTCCATTGGAATTGGGTGATCATTTAACCAGACATTCATTTTGATTGGTTCTGATTTGGATGTTGCTGTGCAATTTGAATGATCTAAGCCAGATGAAGGTGGACTCTCAGGGTGTGCACTCTCCTGGATACTAGCCTATGAGTTCTCTCACTTAACTCGGGTCCAGTGGGACTCTTTAACTGTCACTAGTCCAGATGCCAGTAGCAACTACAATGGCTTGTCTGCCCGGATCCTGAAGAATCTTTTAATCATTTGACCAAAGGCTTGGTTTTATTTTGGGGTTTTGCTGTGGGCTGACCCTGAGTCCCACTGTTTAGGATATGTCCTGAGTGAGGCAATGCAATTGCCTTCATTCAAGTGGCAGTCCCCAAGCTCAGTCGGCCTGGGGAGGGTGTCCACTTCCTTCGGAAGACCCTGAAACTCAGATGCTCCACTTGCTGCATTTTCCAATGGTAAAGCCATTTTTCGTGTCTGTTTGAATTGCAGTTGGGCTTCAGCTCGTAGATTCTCTTGCATGGCTACTTCATTAATTTCACTCTTGCTGCCACTGAAATAACTCCACAGAGTATCCCATCACCATGTCACGCTTTATTTGCATGTGAAAAGGTTTTCACACTGATCCAGCTCCCTCCGAGCCAGCTCTCAGAGTGAACAGAATGTCTGACACGCCTGTTCTTATTTGTCAGCCAGGACTCCCTGATTGGGGCCGTTAACCTGGTCAAATCAGGGAACTCATATTCTATGAGGCCTACTTGTCTGACCCCATTACAATCACGACAGAAAGTTGAAGAATGGAAACCAAATGCAATGAAAAACAATCACTTAGAATTCATACAATCATAGAATCACACAGTACATAAGAGATCCTTGGGATCTTTGAGTCTCTGCTGCCAAAAATACTCTAAGTCTACATTAGTAAATTTTTCCAAGATTACGTCCATAGCCTTGTATGTTATGACATTCAAGTGCTCATCCAAGTAATTTTTTTTTAAAAGATAGGAGGTAACCTGCCTCATTACCCTCCCAGGCAGTGGATTCCAGGCACCCAAGACACTTTGGGTGGTACAAAGTTCACACAATAACTACACAGGAGACTATTCAGCCCATCATGTCTATCTGATCTCCGATTGGCCCTTGAACATGGCCATAATTACAACAAAAGTGCATTGTTGTTTTCCGAACATACGAACAAGGAGCAAGTGGGGTTTCTGAAACAAGAAGTTTCAACTGGGGGGCTTTCCCCTTAGGGGAGGGGTAAATAACCAGGGGATGCTGTTTTAAGGTAAGGAGCAGGAGGTTTGTAGGAGGTTTGAGAAATATTGTTTTCACCCAAATTCTTGTGGCAATCTGGAACTCACTTCCTGAAAGGTTGGTAAAGGTAGGAATGCTCATTGATGAAGTATTAAGATGAACACATGAAACACCTTAGTATGATATGAGATAGAAAGAATTGAAGATGCTGAAGTCAGAGATAACACAATGTGGAGCTGGAGGAACACAACAGGCCAGGCAGCATTGGAGGAGCATCTTAATATACAAGGTTATGGGCCACGTGCTAAAAAATGTAATGAGAATAGATGGATGTTTGATGATCAGCATAGTCACAATGGGCTGAAGGGCCTGTGTCTGTGCTGGAAAAGTCTATGACTATAAAATGCTATGTCCTATCACTCCTTGACAAACAGTCATGTTGAAGTCAAAACATTAGCTCTGTTTCTGCATCCACAGATGCTCCAAGTGCTGCAATGCAGCACTTTGGATTTATTTGTAAATATCCATATATGGTCAGAGTTCAATCACAATAAGGCCGGCTGTCTAAAATCATCATTAACTGTGAGCGCAGCAGGGGTCTGACAAAGGCATTTACTGCTCAGGGATTGGTATGTAAAGTGAATGTCAAGTTCTGTCCTTAGAAAATTGTCACCCAACCCTGGACGATGCAGGTCATTATGTTTTACAATCCATTTTATTCCTTTAAACTGATGCAACAGATAATCAAGAAGGTGAATGGAATTTGGGACCTGATATAACAGTATAAGAGTGGGGAGATCTTACTGCATCTGTACAAAATGCTGGAGAGACCTAATCTGGATTTCTGTGAGCAGTTCATCAGGGGCAGCTCAGAGAAGGGTATGAAGGGATTGCCTTATGATCAAAGATTGAACAGCTTGGGACACTTCTCACTGGAGTTTGGAAAAATGAAATGTGATCTCATTGAAACGTATCAGATTCTTAAGGAGCACGACAGTGTAAATGCGGAGAGGATGTTTCCCTTTATGGGAGAGTCCAAGACAAAAAGACATGGTCTCAAATAGAGAGGCACCAATTTAAGATAGAGATGAGGAAGATCCTCTTTGCTCAGAGATTTATGCTTTTTTGGAGATATGTTGGGGTAGACTCCTTGTGTATATTTAAGACTGAGCTAAAGAGGTTCTGGATTAGTCAGAAATTCAAGGATTACAAGGAAAGGGCAGGAAAGTGGATGTGAGGAATGCCAAGTCAGCCATGATCCTATTGAATGGTGGAGCAGGCGTGAGGGGCCGAATGGCCTACCCCTACTTGTAATGGTCTAGTATGTATTCTTAATCATAGAATCCCTACAGTGTGGAAGCAGGCACTTCAGCCCAACAAGTCCATACTGACCCTCAGAGCATCCCACCCAGATGCATCTACCTAATCTACACATCCCTGAACATTATGGGACAATTTAGCATGACCAATCCACCCTATCCTGCACATCTTTGGACTGTGGGAGGAAACCGGAGCACCCGGAGGAAACCCACACAGACACAGGGAGAAAGTGCATACTCCACACAGACAGTCGCCCGAGGGTGGAATCGAACCCGGGTCCCTGGCGCCACGAGGCAACAGTGCTAACCACTGGCTTTAGAAAAGATTTAAAAATGATTCTTCTAAACATTTTATGGAGCAAGGCACAAAAATATTGTTCAAGAAAACCTTAGCCTCATTGATTGACACAACTTGACTATCATTGCCAGGGGATAATTGATTCCATTGCTCAGTTCTTCTTTGAACTTTCTCTGAGTCAGTACATAAGTAAAGGTGTTTGTGCAGCAACTCAACAGTTGTAACATTGAGCCAATTTCTGGGACAAATGTAGGCGGAGAAATAGTAATCCAAATATTCCCCAAGTAATCCAAGCGTCTCCATATAGAAGAGACCATAAAGACGGCCCATAGCAACATGAAATTTCCCGATATAACAAACAGCAAAATGATGGATTTCCTTCGGTTTCCCATCTCCTGATCTTTGTGGCTCTCACCTTGGCCCTGACCCTGTAGCCTCCTGCGGGCTCTGCTGGCCACGATAATATGCCTGATTGTCAATGCATTGAACAGTAAGATCAGGAGAAAGGGAATGAATGGTGTCAAAATGTGATGCATTAATTCAATAACAGCCCAGTCCAATGAATGAGATACTTCAAAAGAGACACGGCAAAACCAGGGATTATTGGAAAGCCAATAGTCCCTTGTATATAGAAAATACCAGAAAGTGTTCTTAAAACAGCTCAGCGCAGTCACAGTTCCAAGCACCATAATGGCCACTTTCTCGATGCAATATTTCGATTTCAGCTTCTGCCAACAAATAGCTGTGCAGCGATCAAAAGTGAAGGCTACAGTGAACCAGACAGAGCAGTCAGTGGTAGCATACAACAATAGTGCATGGATATTACACAAACGAACGGACCTTACAAAATTAAATTCTTCACGATAGGCAATGGGAATCTGCCGCAGGATCAGATCAATGACAACAACCAATAGATCTGCCATTGCCATGGCAAGCAGGTAGGAAGTCACACATTTCGAGAGACCACATCTGCTCCGAAACAAGATCACAATTGTCACTAAGTTCACTATAAATAAGACAGGAAGAGGGAAATTATTCACCATACCCCAGCAACTGACAGACATTTATAACTTTCCAATTAAAAATTGCTGCTGATAACAGAGGTTTAATGCCTTTCCACTGAAGCAATAGGGTAAGTTTCAGAAAAGGGACAATTCATTTTCTGTGAAAGAACTTGAAATTTGATGGAATTGTGCAGTTTTGTTTTTGCAACCAACGATTGATACTTCTGTAATTAGCTTTTACAGAGTGTCAGGAATGTTGGGTTGGCATCATGTTAATCAGTAAAATATCATCAAATAAATAATATAGCCTGACATTTATAAAGACAGACACACAAGTTGTATCATCAGATTGGAAGAAGATTTACATGATTTGCAGTAGAATGAATTAACGTTGACTGCTTCAACACTACCCTGCAGATAACCTGTCATGTCATTAAACATTTCCGAAATGATATTTTAGACTGGGAGCACAAAGAAAATTTACCTGGCAGAGGTTCCAAGGAAGGGTCACTCAACCCAGATCATTAACTCTGATTTCTCTCCACAAATGCTGCCAGATCTGCTGAGCTTTCCCAGCAATTCGTAAAGATTTCAATATAGCCCTTTGGGTCTTAAACGGATGAAAGGGTATGTTGACGAAACAGGAATAGGGTGATGATCACTGTGAATGGAGGAGCAGGCTCCAAGGGCTGAATGTCCTATTCCTGCTCAAATGTTATGTGCTTTTTATGTTTCTATAACGGGTTTCTACTTTATGTTATAACATGAAATGCTTTCGGCGTCCTGATTTCTATCTCCATTTAGCTGCAAGGAAGTTCACTCCAGGTTTTACTGTTGCCTCCACTCAAGAAATGACAATGAACAAAATATCCAACTTCTGGATATTTGTGTTAAACTGTGCATGTGTATGTGTTAGAACTAGCTACAAATTAAATCAAACTCTCATGAATGGTGGAGACCTGATGTAAAAGCGGATGGTGCAGGAATCAACAATTTTGGCAGCATCTATGGAGAGATACAGAGTTAGTGTTTCAAGTGTAAAGATTCTTCTTAAGACCTCATCATATTCGACTCAAAACTTTCTTCTATTTCTCTCTTTATTGATGTGGCCACACATCCTGAGCTCCTTCAGCATTTTCTGTTTTTATGAAATTGGAATGTGTGGTCCATTTTATGCTGTAATGCAAACACAGAGCTAAACAGAACATGCGAGGTTCTTTGGCCCTTTAAGTTACTGCCAAGGTAGCTGCACTAATTCCATGTTCCAACGTTTGTGTCACAGCATTCAATTATATGACATTTCAAGAGCTCGTCCAAGTAATATTTAAAGGTTGTGATGTTTCTCGACTCTGCTAATATCCCAGAAAATGCATTCTGGACCCCAAACACCCTCTGGGTGAAACCCCAGCCATACTGCTTAAAATTATATCCCCTCATTATCGTCCCTTCAACTAAGGGCATCGGCAGCTTCCTATTCAACCTGCCATGCCCCTCATAATCTTATAGACCTTCATCAGGTCTCCCTCAACCTTCCCTGCTCCAAAGAAAGCAACCTGAGCATATCCAGCATCTCCTCATAGCGAAAATGTTCCCCATCCCAGACAACGTCCTGTTTAATCTCCCCTGTATCCCCTCCAGTGCAATCATATTCTTTCCACAGTGCGGTGATGAGAACTGCATACATTACTCCAGCTGTGGCCTAACCGAAAGCTTATAAAATGCCAACAGGGCCACCCTGCTCTTATAATCTGTGCCATAATTAATAAAGGTAATTATCTCATATTCCATCTTAACTACTGTATTAAGTAGTGTTTCCATCGTCAGGGATCTGTGGACAAGCAACCCAAGATCCCTCTGTTCCTCTGAGCTTCCAAGTGTCTTTCCATTCATTGAGTATGTCCTTGTCCTGTTTCTTCGTTCTAAGTGCATTACCTCACATTTAGCAGAGTTAAATTTCATCTGCCACTGTTCTATCTATTTGACTAACCCACCTTCCTGTAAACTAAAGCCTTCTTCCTCCATTAAACACCCAGCCCATCTTTGTGTCTTTGCAAACTTACTTATCACTCCCCTCACATTCCTGTCTCGCTTTTTGTATCTAACATAAGCAATAAGAGATGCTGAACTGATCCCTGCAGAATGTCACTTGGCACCAGCATCCAGTCAGACAAACAGCCGTCTATTGCCAGCGTCTGTCTCCTACCTCTGGGACAATCTTGGATCGATACTGGAGCTGCATTTTGGAGGATACCAGACGATTGAGAGTGGCAAGTCTCATTTATTAGTTTTACTCTTATTTTTCTTCTCGTAATAAAATCTAGAATTAATAAAAAAGTATTTACACTATTGTAGAGTATTCAAAATATCCAACTGAATCACCAATGTTTTCACTCATGGACATCATTCAACCTTACTTGTCTGGCTTACATACTGTGACCATATCCACAGTTACAGCAGAAGCATCCTCTTTAATGGACTCATAAGCCATTCAGTTCAAGTTATGCATGGATGGGCAGCAGTTTGATACTCATGTCCCAATCGAGAAAGGATAGACGGGGAGGTGATGGCCTAATGGTATTATTGCTGGACTGTCAATCCAGAAACCCAACTAATATTCTGGGGCCTGGGTTAGAACCTTGCAGTGGCAGACGGTGGAATTTGAATGTAATAAAAATCTGGAATTAAGAGTCTAATGATGACCATGAATCCATTATTGGCTGTCATTAAAAACAAAACATCTGGTTCACTTATAGCATTTAGGGCAGAAAAACTGTCATCCTTACCTGGTCTGGCCTACATGTGACTCCAGCTGTGTGGGTGAGGGCTGGGCAATAAATGCTTGCGCAGCCAATGACATTCTCATCCCATGAATGAATATAAAAAGCAGGTGTAAACTCTACACAATTGTTGAAACCAAATATTCCAGGCTGTTGAGATAGTTAAGACAGCAACCGAAAAATTGGTGAAGGAGATAGATTTAAGAAGCACACAGGCGTAGTGAACACATGGTAACGATTTGAGAATTTGTGAACTGCGTATTGTTGCAACGTTTGTTCTTGTTGCTTCTCGGAAGGTGTTATCAAATTCCTGAGCAGATTCATTCACAGACAAATGGAGCGGGACTGTACAATCATTTAATGATCTGATATAATTCACACAGCGGAGTTGAAGACCTTATGTTATCAGTGCTAGATTAATAATCCAGAGGCACAGGCGATATTCTAGGAATCTGGGTTTGAATCCTGCCATGGCAGAAGGTGGAATTTGAATTTAATAAAAATCTGGAATGTGGAGTCTAATGAGGTACAGAAAGACATTGCCAATTGTTGGAGGAAAACAAATCATATGGTTCATTTATTCCCTTCAGGGAAGTAAATCTGATGTCCTAACCTGGTCTGGTTCACATGTGACACCAGATTCACAGTGATGTGAATGAGTTTCAACTTCTCCCTGGGCAATTATGGCTCAGCAATAAATATTGGCCTAGCTGGGGACATCCGCATCATCCGAATAATTTATTTTTTTAAAAAAGCAGTCCATTTCACCCACTGTACCTGCAATTATTTGTAATAGCTTTTGGAATTGTCCCATCACCTTTCGCTTGACCCCTGAATTTCTGGAGATTATTCCAAACTTCAGGAATTAAGCAGCTGAAAGGTTATCACGAATAAAGGCCCAGGACTGCAGATGCACTATAATCCAAGTGAGATTGGATACATGTACAGGGAGTGCGGGATGAGGCTACCAAAAAATTCGGAAACACACACTGTCAAATTGAGTGTCAAAGTAGTTCAGAGATTAGCAAAAGAGCAAGGTACAAAACTTTGATTAGGCCACAGCTGTAGCGTTGTGTGCATTTCTGGTCACTACACATAGGAAGGAAGTGATTGCACGGGAGGGAGTTCACCAGGATATTGCGTGGGGATGGGGCATTTTAGCAATTCAGGAAGGCGAGATAACTGCAGATTGTTTTCTGTAGAGGAGGGAAGGTTGAGGGGTTGAGGGCCTGATAGAGGTGTATGAGATTATTAGGGCATGGGCCAGTTGGATAGGAAGCAGATGTTCCCCTTAGCTGAATGGTCAATATCAAAGGGACCAAACTTTTAAGGGGAAAGGCAGGGGGTTCAGAAGGGATTTGAAGATTTTTTTCACCCAGAGTGTAGTGGGGGTCTGAATTGCACTGCCCAGGAAGGTGGTTGAGATAGGAATCCTCAAAACCTTTAAAAAGTACTTAGATGAAGACTTGAAGTGTCACAACATGCAAGGCTATAGAATAGTGCTGGACACTGGGACTCATGTAGATTTAAAATAGTTTTGTTAAGGCAGAGCTGATGGACCAAAGTTCCTCTTCGGTACTGTATGGTTCTGTGATAGTCTCAGAGGGTGGTGAATCTGTGGAATTCTTTACTGCAGAGGACTTTAGAGGCTGGATCCCTCTGCGTGTTCAAAGATGAGATAGACTTTTAATCAGTAAGAGTATCGAGGGTTGTGGGAAAAAGGCAGGAAAGTGGAGTTGAGGATTATCTGATCAACCATGATCTCACTGAATGGTGGATAATACTCAATGGTCGGAATGGCTATGTCTAACAGTCGTCGGATTGACCAGGAGAACATTGGAATGCATTAGTCTGTAAACTGAGGGAGCAGTGAGCTTGTGACAGGGAGAGTACAGAATGTGGGGATTGACTAAGGATTAAACAGAACACCAGTTTTTACTGATTGTGCCAATGTTGGATTGCAATCAGAGAGGGTCGTAGAAGATAACGCGCAACAAAGCATTTGACAGTAGCATTGGTCTTACTCGGGATTCGTTGTATATATTTTCTGATCATCTGACAGTGATTGTTGAACAAAGAAAGGGGAAAATAAGTGATAATGTAAGTGATTCTGAAAAACATTTTCTGAATTGTAATATTGATAATATATGTTGCACAGTGAACCACTTTAAATATTGGAATAGCTTTCCTTGTGAAATAATATACCAAAGAAAACAAAATGAACTTTAGTCTGTAATGAAAGGTGCCTGGTCTTATGAGATTGGATCTCACAAACTAGTGGCATATGGGTGTTGGTTCCTTTGTGAAGGCATTAAAAATTGTAACTAGTTTGCCAGAAACATGAGCAAATTCTCTATGTATCAGAGGTCAGTAATCCTCTGGAGAATAAATAGATGTTTGTGTTGTGTGCTGTTTATAACTAGGTGTGTAAACATTGAGGACCATGATCCGTCTAGTGGTTTTGGATAATCAAGGATTGATTGTGAAGTAGGAATCTGTTTTGGAGGGCACTTGACTAGGATTAAAAGCATAACGTATTATCCCTGCTGTAAAGGAGTTTAGACCAGTTCAGGGAAAAAAATAAGTCAGCTTATTAGAAAGTTAGTTTGTGTAATTTCCAGACCAGGTGCGGTTGGTTAGAAATGTACAGATTGTGGAAAACTGAGAAAGTCTAAGCTCTACATTTTGTAAACATTCATGCAAGAAGACTTCACAGTTCACAGGACAGAACTGGGAAACGTCAATTGATTTCAGGTGAAGGGACATTTACCCTGGAGTTGCTCCCATAAAGAGAACAGATAAAGTAATTGCTTTGCTGTATTGTTTAAGATATTTCAAACTCTGTTCCCTATTTAGATAACTTGTTTTTTTAACTTTATAGTTTACCTTTTCTATTGTTGAAGAAAATCTGCAGCCTCATGTGTCTACGTTTCAACAAGTTACCACAATGTTGAATATATAGATAACAAATCCAGGTCTCATTACCAGATCTGACTTGGTCCATAGTAAATTCAGACCAAATCAGAACAACATAAAGAATGCTAGCTTTCGTCTTTTACTCAGACGGTGTAAGTACAAAAAGCAACTTCCAACATCGTGGGATTTAATTAAATCAGATAGACATGAAATTAAATTGAATACTTTCACTATGAAAATATGAATTGAATAATAATAAACTGTAGCAAATCTTAGACATATATCTTCAGTAATCAGGAACAATAAATGGGTCTAAAGACTGGAGAGGCAGGAAGCAGAGGTAGTTCACCAGCATAATATCATGAACGTATATGCCATTTGTCTGCTGTGATTAACTTGTACAACAAGCACGTATTGATTGTGCATGTTCAACACATTTTTCTTTTATGTGGCCCTCAGGGTCAATGATCAAAGCAGAGTGTAAAGGTTCTCTGAGGAGAATGACTTACTTGTACAGTTTGGGTGAGAGTTTGAGGAGCACTTGGAACTTAAAATGGTTACATGAAGGGGATGACTTAATAGAGCTGAAATATGGAATGAGTGGGAGACGGCAGGAAAGAAAGAAAGAAAGGAAGAAAGAAAGAAAGAGTCAGGATAGAAAGAAAGAAAGAAAGAAAGCAAGAAAGAAAGAAAGAGAGAGTCAGGAAAGAAAGAACGAAAGAAAAGAAAGAAAGAAAGAAAGAAAATCAGAAAAGAAATAAATAAAGACAGATGGAAAGTGAGAAAAAAAGAACAACAAAGAAAAAAGGGAAGAGAAAAATAAAGAATGAAAGAGAAAAAGAGAAACGAGAGAAAGAAATAAAGAGACAGAAATGAAGGACTTCTATTTTGCAAAGTGAGGATGTCCCAAATCTGTTTAAAACCAGTGGAATATTGCCGAAGAGTGGCACTGTTCTGCATGTAGAAAAGTGAATTCATCAAAGAATGTACAATAGAGAATAAAAGCAAAAGCACATGCTGTTACTTTGAGGTAATGGATGTACCATCTTGAGCTCATGACTTACCTGGGACACCAACAGCAGCCAAGGTAGGGTAATAGATCTTTTGTATATCATAAAGCGTCAATAAAATCTTGAGTCTGGTGAGAAAACTGAGAGACATATTTTCCTTTCAATGTAATTGATGCTTTGGTGGACAATCTGGAGGCTGAGTGCAATCCTCCACCGGCTACATTGAGAAGAGTCAATATATTTATCACAGAGAGAATCTACCCAGCTAGAAAATCTGGTCCCACGATGAATGAGGAGAATAACAATCACTAACCAAACAGACTGAGCCAACTTTCCCACTGAAGGTGGTAACAAAGGTTTAAAACTAACAATCAGAGAACAGCCCGCTACATTTCAAAATCTGTTCACTGATGTCCTACATCTACTGCAATTCATTTTTTTTTTCTACGGATTCATAAACAAGTCTTGCTCAGTGGAGTTTGAGAAAGATAAGGGGGATCTGATTGAAACTTACAGAATAGTGAGCGACCTAGATAGAGTGGATGTGGAGAAGGTGTTTCCAACAGTAGGGAAGACTACAGTCCGAGGGCACAGCCTCAGAATAAATGGACGACCCTTTAGAACTGAGATGAGGAGGAATTTCTTTAGCCAGAGGGTGGTGAAACTGTGGAACTCATTGCTGTAGAATGATGTCCAAGCCAAGTCACTGACTGTTCTTAAGACAGAGATAGATAAGTTCATGGTTAGTAAGGGGATCAAGTGTTACAGGCAGAAGGCAGGAGAATGGTTTTGAGAAACAGAAAACTCATGATCAAATTGTGGAGCTAACTGAATCGGTCAAATAGTCTAATTCTACTCTTATATCTTATGGTCTTATGCTCAGTTACGCTGGCTCCTCTGATATATTCCTTTTTATTCACCCATGAGATATGGGCATCACTGGCTGGGTCAACATTTTTTGACTGCCCTGAGTTGCCCTTTGAGAAGGTGGCAGTGAGCTGCCTTCTTCAACCCCCTGCAGGGGTGGCATCGTGCATCAGTGGTTAGCACTGCTGCCTCACAGCACCAGGGACCCGGGTTTGATTGCAGCCTCACATGACTGTCTGTATGGAGTTTGCATGTTCTCCCCGTATCTGCCTGGGTTTCCTCTGGGTGCTCTGATTTCCTCCCACTGTCCACAGATGATTAGTTTAGGTGGATTGGCTGTGCTAAATTGCCCGTCATGTATAGGGCGGGAAATGCAAGGATAGGGTAGGGGGTGGGTCTTTTAGATACTCTTCGGAGTGTCAGTGTGGACTCGATGGATTCTATGCAGTCCATGTGCTGTAGGTTGCCCCTCAACATGTTGAGGGAGGGATTCCAGGATTTTAAGTCTGTGACATTGAAGGAATGATGATAGAGTTCCAAGTCAGGATAGGGAGTGGCTTGCAAGGGAACTTGCATATTGTGGTGTTTCCATGTATCTGCTGCCCTTGTCCTTCTAGATAGAAGTGGTATGGGTCTGGAGGTTACTGTCTAAGGAGACATTGTGAAGTTCTGTGAAGCATCTTATAGATACAGTACACTCTGTTGCTACTGAGCATCAACAGTGGAGTGAGCAGATACTTGTTGATGTGGAACTAATCAAGTGGGCTGTTTTGAATGATATCAAGCTTCTTGTGTTGTTGGAGCTGCACCCATCCAAGCAAGTGTGGAGTATTCAATCATACTCCTGACTTGTGTCTTGTAGATGGTAGACAGACTTTCAGGAGCCAGGCGGTGAGTTACTTGCTGCATGATTCCTAGCTTCTGACTTAATGCACACTCTTAAACAACAAATTATATTAAGATCCTCTAAAGATCAATCTTAGGGACTCCCTCAAGACTAAAGATGAATTTTGTCTACTCTAGTGGCAAGGTCCAGAGGCAACAAAACAGCCCAAAGTGGGATGTGAGCCCCTGCCACAGGTGATGTTTCAAGTGGGCGTGTGGGGTACCTGCATTTTCATTGAGTTTCTTTTGCTGTTAGCTTTTGGTTACCATCTTGGCCTGACAGAGAAGCTCAAAATGCTTGTTGCTTTTCTGGATGTTTCATCTCAAATTTGGGTGGTCTTGTGCAAGAGATTCCCATGAGTTAGTGGATTTGAAGCATCTTTTTTTTTTTCAGGAATACTTTGAGAATGTCCGTGAAGCTTTTCATCTCCTCTCAGGATAACTACTTGCCCATGACAGATCTCAGAGCCCAGAGCTTGTTTTGGAAGTCTTGTGCCAGGTTTGGTGATGGTTTGGCCCATCTGATTATCCGTAAACCCGTACCTCCACACTGGTGATATTAACCTGAGAGACACAGACGTTGGAGCTTCTCTCCTGCCAGTGGATTTGCAGAAGGTTGAAGAGCAGAGCTCAATCTAACAGGAATGCCATCCCCACAGCAGCAGCAAAGAAAATAGAAGAAGATTCTGACCTTTTTTCCATTTATTTATCGAATGAGGACATCTGCAGGCCAGCTGTTATTACCCATCCCACATTGCCCAGAGTGCAGTTAAATCTCAAGCACATTGATATGGGTCTGGAGTCAGGTATATGCCAGACCAGGAAAGGATGGCAGATTTCCTTCCCTAAAGGGTGCAAGTGAACCAGATGGATTTTTTGGGCAGTTGAAATAATTTGATGGTCAACTTTATACCCTTAATGCCAGAATTTTTAAAAAGAATCTTGAATCCAAATTGCACCATTTGTTCTCATAGGATTTGAACTGCAACTCCAAAACATTACCTGGATCAGTGGATTAACAGTTCAATGATAGTACCGCTAGACCAGCACTTGGACACGTTTTGTCTGTTTCTTCAGTGTTTTTGAGTCAAATTCCAAGAACTCCCTCTCAAATAGCATTGATAACCCTTACACTCGTAGACTGCAGCGATTCAAGAAGCCAGCTCACCAATACATTCTTGAAGGGCAACTGACGAAGTGAATTAAACACTGACCCATGTAACAATGCCAATATTCCTTCAGTGAATCTACTATTAATATGGTGTGTATGTGTGTATGTGTGTGTGTGTACATGTGTGTGTTTGTGTGTACATATGTATGTTTGTGTGTGTTTGTGTGTGTGTTTTCTGAGGTGGAATGTGATAAAACAAAATGATCATTGTGATCTCTGATGACAAGGCTAATTAAAATTCGTGCGCCATACTCCTCTCAATAAAGAGACAGCGTTTTGGTGCCAGAATACAGAGTTTTGCTAGCGCTTTGCAAAGGGAGTGAGACACACCAATCTGAATATCATGAGTTCCTACATTTGATTAGACTAATGGTGTACTTCCTATCAGTTTAGGTCTCAAAATCAGGTAAATAGGGGAATTTTATGGACTTTTCCAAAAAAAACTTCAACTTTTTGAGACAACTCTGAAAGTAGTGGGGCTTAATGCATAACAGGCTGCCCAATTCAGTTGTAACATGATTGAGTGGTTCCAAAAAGGGCTGAATGGCTAAAGTCTGCTTTGAGCAAGTGGAAATTCATTTTCCACATCGAATGTGGATTGCCTTCAGATTTCATGGGATCTGCATCAAGGATAAAGACTACCTGGAACTGTACATCCTTAACAAGGAAGAAAATGCAGTCCAGGTTATGGTAATATGCAACATATACGAGATATTCAATGGATTAAATTGACTGAGAGATGACATTAGGTCTGGAGGCTCATACTTTCCCTGGTCTGTGATGTTTCTCTGGATATCAGTAACCCAAAGCATGTTGTAACAGTATGATGTGCTCAGTTGTTCTTTGTAAAAACAAGACAGAGGACAAAGTACTGCAGTAATAGCGATACATCACAAACTTAACTAATACAGTACTTACAATTACAAGGGATGCAGTTGATATGGACTTGTCTGATCATCAGACTGAAACAGATGATCAGCCTGATCCATCTCCAGCTCCGATCATTGATCAGATAACTCCTGCTTCAGAGATGGCTGTCACTCTGAGGCATGCTCTCTTGTGCTCTATTCCACACAAGAATTCTGTGTGATCAAACCAAGACAACGTCCAGTTCTCAGTGGTTGATCAGCTGTCACCTTGCCCAGTCAGGTGATCTTTCATCCCCTGGGACATTCACTCAGTTTCTCTGGAAACAGGCTAACCTCGTGGTTTTAATGAACCTTGAGCTCACATTTTGCTTGCTTAGGGCCGCTGCAGTTTTCCTGTCACCCCATTAACTATGTAATGACACAGCACAACCCTGTGATCAACCACACCTTTTCTTTTATCGACAAATGGAGCTTCACATCCACCGCATTGTGCCTGTTTTAATTCACATCAAGTGCACTGGAGCGGAGAAGGTTGAGGGGTGACCTTATTGAGGGTTATAAAATCATGAGAGATATAGATAAGGTGAACGGCAGGTGTCTTTTCCCTAGGCGTAGGGGATTTCAAGACTAGGGGGCATACATATAAGGTGAGAGGAGAGAGATTTTAAAAAGATGTAAGGGATTTTTTTTACACAGAGAGTGGTTTGTATGTGGAATGAAATTACGGAGGAAGTGGTATATGAGATGCTCTGCAGAGCACCGGTGTGGACTCGATAGGCCGAATGGCCTGCTTCCACACTGTAGGGATTCTATGTTTATCCACTCTCCAGTCGTCTGGCACCCTGCCTGTAGTTATAGATGACAACAAATATTTAGCCATTGGCAAGGTGTATTTGGAAAATAATGGACTTATTAGGGATAGTCAGCATGGCTTTGTGCAGGGGAGGTCTTGTCTCAAAAATTAGATTGAATTTTTTTGAGGAAGAGGTGAAGATGATTGATGAAGGAAGCCAGTGGATGCTGTGCCTTTGCTTAAGGAGGGATGTAAGGAGAAGCCTGGGAACTATAAACCTATTAGTCTGTCTTCACTGGTAGAGAAGCTGTTGGAGGTGATTCTGAAAGATATGATTTATATGCATTTGGAGAGGTAAGGAATAATTAGAGTTAGTCAGCATGGTTTTTTGTGACAGAAATCATGTCTCACAAACATGACTGAGTTTTTTGAGGAAGCAACCAAGAAGATTGATAAGGGCAGAGTGGTAGACATTGTTTATTTGAACTTTAGTAAAGCCTTTGAAAATATTCTGCTTTGTAGACTAATTAGTAAAGTTAGATCACATAGGATTCAGGGTGAGCTTGCCAATTGGAAACATAATAAGCAGGAGACAGAGAGTGATGATGGAGGGTTGTTTCTTGGACTGAAGGCCTGTGCCCAGCAGTTTTCCACAGGGATCGGTGCTGGGTTCACATTTGTTTGTAACTTACATAAACGATTTAGATAAAAATATAGAAGACATAGTTACAAAATTTGCAAATAACATACAGATTGATGATATAGTGGACAGTGAAGAAGGTTATCTAAGATTACAAAGCAATCTTGATCAATTGGGTCAATGGGCTGAAGAGTGGCAGATGGAGTTTAATGTGGATAAATGCAAGGTATTGCACTTTAGTAATACAAACAAGTGCATGACTTATACGATGAAAAGTAGGGCCTTGGGTAGCGTTGTAGAGAAGAGAGACCTTGGGGTCCAGGTACATAGCTCTTTGAAGTTTCCTTCACGTATAGATAGGGTGGTGAAGGAAGTGTTTAATACGCTTGCCTTCATTGCTCAAGCCTTTGAGTATAGGAACTAGGGTGTTGAGCTGAGGTTGTACAGGACATTGGTGAAGCCTCTTCTACAGTATTGTGTCCAATTCAGGTTGCTCTGTTATAGGAAGGATATTATTATCTGGAGATGGTTCAGGAAAGATTTATCAAGATGTTGCTGGGAAAAGAGAGTTTGAGTTATAAGGAGAGGCTGGGTAGGTTGGGACTATTTTCCACTGGAGCGTTGGATGTTGAGGGATGACCTTATATAGGTTTATAAAATCGCGAGAGACATAGATAAAGTGAACGGAAGGTGTATTTTCCCTAGGGTGAGGGATTTCAAGACTCAGGGGCACATTGTTAAGGGGAGAGGATAAAGATCTAAAAAAGGCTTGAGGGACAAGTTTTTAAACAGAGAATGGTTTGTGTGTAGAATGAACTTCCAAAAGAAGTGATGGATGCCAGTACAGTTACAATGCTTAAAAAGATATTTGGATAAATACATGAATAAGAAAGGCTTGGAGGGGTACGGGCCACATGGGGGCAGGTGGGACTAGTTTAGTTTGGGATTATGCTCAGCATGGACTGGTTGGACCAAAGAGTCTGTTTCCATGCTTATGATTCAATGACTCTATGACTCTATAAAGAAGATACTAAAGTTTCTGTCAATGCTCCAGTGATTTCCTCTCTTGCCTCCTTCAGTATCCTGGGATACATCCCATCAGGTCCTAGGCAATTATTTATCTTAACACTTTTCATACCACCCAAAACTTCCTACTTCATAACACAATATGACCTAAAATATAAATATACCCTCAAATAGCAGCCTACCCTCCCTGATCTTGCCATCGTCCATGTCCTTCTCCTGAACAAGTACCAGTGCAAAGTCCATATTACGGCCCTCCCCCATTTCCTCTGGCTCCATGCATAAATCCCATCCTTTGCCCTTGAGTGAAACTTCCTTTTCCCTAGTTACCCTCTTGCATCTAATATACATGTAAAATGCCTTGAGATTCTCTTTAATTCGACTTGCTAAAGACATATGGTAGTCTCTTCTAGCTCTCCTAATTTCTTGTTTAAGTTATTTTCTGCTTCCTTTATATTCCTCAAGTGTCTTGTTTGATATCAGATTCCTAAACCTTACATCGTGAAGAAGGCATTTGGTACGCTTGCCTTTATTGGAGAGTGCATTGAGTAGAGGACTTGGGACGTCATGTTACGGTTGTACAGGACATTACTTATCTTTGGAATACTATTTGCAGTTGTGGTCTCCCTGCTATAGGAACAATATTGTGAAACTTGAAAAGTTTCAGAAAAGATCTACAAGGATGTTGCCAGGGTTGGAGAGTTTGAACCATAAGGAGAGGTTGAATAGGCTGGGGTTATCTTCCAAGCATTGGAGGCTGAGGGGTGACCTTATAGAGGTTCACAAAATCATGAGGGGCATGGATAGGGTAAATAGCCAAGGTCTTTTCCCTGGGGTGTGGGAGTCCAAAACTAGAAGGCATAGGTTTAAGGTGAGAGGGGGAAAGATTTAAAAGGGAATTAAGGGGCAACTTTTTCACACAGAGAGTGGTGTATGTCTGGAAGGAAATAGACCAGAGGAAGTGGTGGAGGCTGATACAGTTACAGCATTTAAAAGGCATCTGGATGGGTTATGAATAGGAAGGGTTTAGAGGAAAATGGGCCAAATGCTGGCAAATGGGACTAGATTGATTTAGGATATCTGGTCGTAATGGATAAGTTGGACTGAAGGGTCTGTTTCCATGCTGTACAGCTCTATGACTCTAGGAATCTGTATGCTTCTTTTTACCATTTGACTAAACTTTCAAAATCTTTTTATTATCCAAGATTCCTGAATTTTGCCATCCTTATATTTCGTCATCGCAGGAACACGTTAGTCCTTAATTCTGATCAACTTTAAAAGACTGACAGATATCAGATGTGGATTTGCCCTCAAACAGCCAACCAATCTAATAGATTCATAGATTCATACAACACCGAAATGGTACCTCAGTCCATCCAACCTGTTCTGACATAACAACCACTAAAAGTGTGTGAAACCCAATTTCCTGCATTTGTCCCATATCCTTGAATGTTATGATATTTGAAATGCTCATCCAAATATTTTTTTAAAGGTTGTAAGGTTTCCAGCCTCCGTTACCTTCCCAGGCAGTGCATTCCAGATTCCCACCACTCGCTCTCAATACATACATATATGTGTGTGTGTGTTTGTGTGTGTGTGTGCGTGCGTGTGCACGTGTATGTGTAAAATTATGAAGAACATTAACAGGGTAGACAGGAAGAAATCTTTCCCCTTGATGAAGGATGGAATGACCAAATGGCACAGTTTTGAGTTTAGTGACAGAAGGTTCAGAAGAGATGTCAGTAAGTACATTTTCACTCAGAGGGTGGTAGGAATCTGAAACTCACTGTCTATAAGGATGGTACAGGCAAAAACCCTAATAACATTGAAGAAGTATTTAGATGTGTACTTGCAATGCCAAGGCATATGAGGCTTTGGGACAAATAGTGGAAAATGGGATTAGAATACCTGGGTTGTTACTTTAGTCCAGCATTAAGGGCGTAGATTTTTTTTTCTGTACTGTAAATCTCTACAACTCTATGAGGGGAACTAGTCAAACAATTTTTTCACTGGACTTTCAATTTCATCGTCTCCCCCAATAGAGAAATTTACTGAAGGGGTTAAGTTATTTAAGAGTTCAGGCGCTTGTCATATTGGCAGTAATAGCAAAGTGAGTGAGAACTACGGGTGTACAATGAAGGGAGAACAAGTGAGACATACAGACATAGTAGGAACTGCAGATGCTGGTGAATCCGAGACAACAAGGTGCAGGGCTGGATGAACACAGCAGGTCAAGCAGCATCATAGGAGCAGAGAGGCTGACGTTTCGGGCCTTGACCCTTCATCAGAAAAGCTT
>NC_063376.1:8250192-8281320 GCF_021869965.1 Rhincodon typus
TGATGAAGGGTCAAGGCCCGAAACGTCAGCCTCTCTGCTCCTATGATGCTGCTTGACCTGCTGTGTTCATCCAGCCCTGCACCTTGTTGTCTCAGACATACAGACAGTCAGGTTACTACTGCAGGAGCCATATTAGCAGCAGGATAGCCTCGGCCTGGATAAAAACACAGTGGTTTAGTGGTTAGCACTGCTGCCTTACAGCATCACGGACCTGGGCTCAGTTCCCACCTCATACAACTGTCTGTGTGGAGTTTGCACATTCTCCTTGTGTCTCTGTGGGTTCCCTCTGGTTTCCTCCAGCAGTCCAAAGCTGTGCAAGTTTGGGTGGGTTGGCCGTTCTAAATTGCCCATGTTGTCCAGGGATGTGTAGTTTAGGTGTATCAGTGACAGGAAATGCAGGAGGTTGGGCCTGTGTGGGATTCTCCTTGGAGGGTTGGTGTGGACTTGTTGGGCCAAATGGCCTGATTCCACACTGTAGGGATTCTATTTTTTACAAAATGCACGGAAAGACTGTGAAAGAAATAACAGATAATATAAGACTCTCGGACAGGCAAGTGAAGGAATTTCAAGAGGACTGTTAGAATTTGAAGATTGGATTTATCAGTAAATACAGTGAGTTTTACACTTCACAGTGATAAATCTGGCCCTCCCTTTGTACACATGATGTAAGTGATAGTTACCTTCTTCCAGATGCCCTCTCTCAGTCTGTCAAGTTCTGTGATAACACCAAGCATCCATCTCCCTTTGATAATCCTCCTAAAGCTATGGTAGTCCCCTCAGAAACATTTTGTGCACAATCCCACAATTGCTCCCACTGGTGTAAAATACCTTGTATTTCATTCAAACGGTGATATGCACACATCACTTGTGCAAGCATCATATGTGAGTGTGAGTCCTGACAGCCTAAAAAAACTGGCACTTACAATGTAGCCAGAATGCTGAGTTAATCATCTCATGTCTTTCAGAAATAATAGATTCACAAAATGTAATTTCCACAGGCATAAAATTCTCAAACTGAGATCGTGAAGTTTGGTACACCTGCCTTTATTAGTTACTGCATTGAGTATAGGAATTGGGAGATGATGTTGCGGTGTACAGGACATTGGTTCGGCCACTATTTCAGACTGCGTACAATTCTGGTCTCCCTGCTATAGGAAGGATGTTGTGAAATTTGTAAGGGTTCAGAAAAGATTTACAAGGATGTTGCCAGGGTTGGAGCATTTGAACTACAGGGAGAGGCTGAATAGGCTGGGGCTATTTTCTCTGGAGCATCAGAGACTGAGGGGGTGACCTTATAGAGGTTTATAAAATCACCGAATGTGTGGATTGGGCGAATAGCCAAGGTCTTTTCTCCAGGGTGGAAGAGTCCAAAACTAGAGGGCATAGGTTTCGTTGAGAGGGGAAAGATTTAAAAGGGACCTTAGGGGTGACTTTTTCACACAGAGGGTGGTGCGTGTATGGAACAAGCTGCCAGAGGAAGTGGTGGAGGCTGGTACAATTACAACATTTAAAGAGCATCTGGATGGATACATGAATAGGAAGGGTTTAGAGGGATATGTGCCAAATGCTGGCAAATGGGACTAGATTTATTTAGGATTTTTGGTCAGCATGGACGAGTTGGACTGAAGGGTCTGATTCCATGCTGTACAGCTCTGTGACTGTATGGCTCGATAAATGCATTTACCCTCTAAAGGTTTATACAGGCTGGCACTGTCTAAAAAGCATACAATCCATGACATCACTTAAATATATTGAAGCAAGTACAAACAAGAAATCATGCAACGTCTGAAAACACAGGGCTATGTACCCCAGAGAATAAATTCTGATATTTTAATAGACTCTGTTCAGTCTGAAATCCAGCTTAGTTAATGCTGTCCATTGCAACCATTCTCAAACAACTGCTGACTGTCATTTTATTCACGTCACTTGATCTAATCTTCAAGGTTAAACAGTGTTTCTGAAAAATGTTTTCTTCTAAAAGCAGACAGGCATTTTCCTGATTGAACTGTTTGGAGACATTGTTGGACACATGCAAACAAAGTCAGTAAAACTCAGCAGGTCTAGCAGCATCTGTGGAGGGAAAGCAGCGTTAATGCTTTGGGTCCAGTGACCCTTCTTCAGAAATGACAGAAGCTGGGAGAAGTTTGGGATATGTATATACATGCTAAAGAATGGATGGGAGAAGGGGAAAGAGTAAACAATAGATAGAGAGAGATCCACATGGACAGAAATACAGTTGGGCAGACAAAGGAATGTGTAAATGTCAGCCTGGGAGAATGAATAGCTGCTAAAGGGGACTATTAGGGGCTGACAATGGGTTGAATGCGATAGCAGCCCATGTGATGACAGGGCCTGATGCATGGAGATTGGGATAAGGAGATGGGGGAACATGCTCAAACCCTAAAATTATTGAACTCGATATCATGTTCAGAAGGTTGTAGAGTTCCCAAATGGAAAGTGAGGTGTGCGTTCTTCCAGCTTGCACTTCTCAGTAGCAGCTGTGTGTACTCTCGATAAGATGCATTGCAGAAATTCACCAAAGATCCTCAGACAGCACCTTCCAAGCCCACGACCACTTCCATCTAGAAGGACAAGGGCAACAGATGTATGGGAACACCACCAGCTTCAGGTTCCCCTCCAAGTCACTCACCAGCCTGACTTGGAAAGTAATTGCCTTTCCTGCACTGTTGCTTGGTCAAAATCCTGGAACTCCCCCAGTAATGGCATTGTGGGTCAACCCACAGGGCATGGACTGTAGTGGTTCAAGAAGGCAGCTCACCAGCACTTTCTCAAGGGGCAACTACAGATGGGCAATAAATGCTGGCCAGCCAGCGACACCCACATCCCACAAGTGAATATACAAAAAAGCTGAGTTTCGCTGGAGCAAGCACGTTATTATAACAGTCCTTGGAGGAAGAGGGAGACTAAGCTGGTTCTTCCAGAGCTCAAGAACATGGCTAGTACTAGAACCCTACAGGTATTTTCCAGTATAAACTGCTCAGAGATGTTATGACACAACCTTGGACCAGGAGAGATTTGAACTCAGGGCCTCCTGGCTCAGAAGTAGAGATACTGCCATTGCACCACTGGAGAATTTGGCAAAGCTAGGTTCAAAAGTCATGTCAAGTGCTTCGTATCCAGGATGTGTCATAGAATCCCTGCAGTGTGGAAGCAGGCCATTCGGCCCATTGACTCCACACTGATCCTTTGAAGAGCATCCCACCCAGAGACAACATCCCATCCCATCCCTGAAATCCTGCATTTTCCATGGCTAACCCAACCAACCTGCACATCCCTGGGCACTGTGGACAATTTGGCATGTTCAGTCCATAAGACCATAAGACATAGGAGCAGAAATTAGGCCATTCGGCCCATCGAGTCTGCTCTGCCATTCAATCATGGCTGATAAGTTCCTCAACCCAATTCTCCCGCTTTCTCCCTGTAACCCTTGATCCCCTTGATAATCAAGAACCTATCTATCTCAGTCTTAAATGTATTCAATGACCTGGACCCTACAACCTTCTGTGGCAGTGAATTCCATAGATTCACCACTCTCTGGCTGAAGAAGTTTCTCCTTATCTCCGTTCTAAAAGGTCTGTCCTTTACTCTGAGGCTGTGCCCTTGGGTCCTAGTCTCTCCTGCCAATGGGAGCATCTTCCCAATATCCACTTTGTCCAGGACATTCAATATTTTGAAAGTTTCAATTAGATCCTCCCTCATCCTTCTAAATTCCAATGAGTATAGTCCCAGAGCCCTCCAACATTCCTCATATGTTAAGCTTTCCATTCCTGGGACCATTCTCGTGAACCTCCTCTGAAACCGCTCCAGGGCCAGCACATCCTTCCTGAGATATGGGGCCCAAAACTGCACGCAATACTCCAAATGTTGCCTGACCAGAGCTTTATCAAGCCTCAGTAGTACATCTCTGCTTTTATAGACAAGTCCTCTCAAAATAAATGCCAACATTGCATTTGCCTTCCTGACTACTGACTCAACGTGCAAGTTTACCTTGAGAGAATCCTGGACAAGAACTCCCAAGTCCCTTTGCACTTCAGACTTCTGAATTTTCTCCCCATTTAGAAAATAGTCCATGCTTTTATTCTTCTTACCAAAGTGCATGACCTCACACTTTCCCATGTTGTACTCCATCTGCCACTTCTTTGCCCACTCTCCTAACCTGTCCAAATCCTTCTGCAGCCTCCCCACCTCCTCAATACTACCCGTCCCTCCACCTATCTTTGTATCGTCTGCAAACTAAGCTAGTCCACCTAACCTGCACATTTTTGAACTGTGGAAGGAAACCAGGGCACCCGGAGGAAACTTACACAGACACAGATAAGCTGCCATACCAAAATGGCGAGAGATTGTGTAACTCTGAGATACGCAGGCGCCTGGGTGTCATTTTGCAAATATTTAGGAAAACAATGTGCTATGTTTTAATACATGGAGAACGGAACGCAAGAGTAGGGAGCTTATTCTGCATTTGCACACTATAATAGTGAAACTATATTCTAAAGTACAGTGTACAGTACTGGTCACTATTCTTACAGAAAGGATGGTAATATATTGGAAGCAGTTCAGAGAAGGTTTACTAAACAAATACCAGGAATGGGTGAGTTGCCTGATGAGGAAAGGCTAGACAGGTTACGCACGTATCCCCTGCATTTTGGGTCAGAAGTGACTTAATTGAAACGTATAGTATCCTGCAGGGACTTGACCAGCTGGATGTTGAAAAGCTGTTTTTTCTTGTGGATGAATCTAGAACTAGGTCTACAATTTAAAAATAAGGGAAGACCCATTTAAAACAGGAATGCGGATTTTTTTTCTCACAGGGTGATGCGAGCCTTTGGAATTCCCTTCCTCGATAGGAAGTGTGGGCAGAATTTTTCACTCCTTATAAAGCAGAGCTAGATATTGATTATCAAAGGGAGGGAAAGTTTGAATGACGATTGGGGGATGTGCAGGGATGTAGAATTGAGTTAAAATCAGCCCTGATGTTGTTTAATGGTGAAGCAGGGCTCGAAGGGCTGAGTGGCCTACTCTCGTCCCTTGTTCAAATAACAACAAAGCATTGAAATAAGATTAATAGATAGACCACAAAGTGATAATAAAAAAGGATAATATTCAAATAGGGTTCCAGGAGACATGGAGCCTGAGTGATTTATGCAAAAGCTAGTATTAGTGAAAGATGAAGGACACACAGAGAGTAGTTTATGAAGCTTTTGGATCTTAAGACATTATTAATAGAGGCTTGCGAGAAACAAGGAGGTGATGTATAGGTTGAGTAGAATATTGCCTCCTCGGAACAGAGTGCAGTATCTCGTTTTGGGTGTGGCACTTTAGGAACGATATGAAGGCATTAGAGAGAGTGAAGAAAAGATACATGAATATTGCTAAGCCACAAGGAACCTCAGTTAGATGGAGAGAATCAAGAAATTGGCATTGCTTTTCAAGCAGAATGAAAAGATTCTTTGGATAATGAATAAAGATATTCAAAATCATGGGGGCGCCAGGCAGAGTTAAGCGTGAATAAATGCTGCTCCCTTTGATGGCAGGATCACAAACATGTCCACATAGATTTAAAATCAATGGCGAAAGAAGCATTGGAAACATGAGAAAGACCTATTACTATCGCTAATCCTGTGCATCTGGAAGTACTGCCAAAGATTTTGGGAGAGGCAGGTTCAAATCAGGCGTTTTGGGGGGAATTAGACCATTAGCTGTGAAGGTAGAATGTTGTGACAGTGTAAATGTTAGAACTTTAATAACTGTTCATAGATCGAAAGAGGCAGCAATACCTCTGCCTGGGATAAAAACTTGAGGGACAAGGACAAGTTGTTATACAGGAATTGAAAGCAATTAGCCAAGCTTGGGAAAAAGAGTTAAAGCTACAGAAACAAACCTATTTTAACATCTGCTCAATAACTGGCTGACTCATGCCACAAGGAGAGATGATTGCCCGGCAGATGAATTTAAGGAGTTAACACGGAAGATCTGTGTCTTCCAACAGACAAGTCAATGCCATATGTAACAGTGAACAAGGAAGATCCCGTTAGGAAGCAAGCTGCAGACTTGCTGTTTCCAGAAAGCGAGTCAATATTGAGAATGAAAGAATCTGGAGGATCATATATAGTGGCATTCTGCAAATTTGAAGGCGAGAAAATTGTACAAAAATTCAACTCCAGGATTCCATGTGGACAGAACTCTGGAAAACTGCGCAAAGATTGAACCAGGGAAATGCAGACACAGACAATATTGATTCGAATCGTAGCTAAATTCCACCTATAATTGTTCAATAGCCAATTTGGGTTGTGAGGCCTAAAGTGCTGAGATGAGGGGTCTTATCTTTTTTGCTACATGCAATAAAGTTTAAATGATTGTTTCCATATTTGATTGTCTGTGAGATTTCTTACTATGCAGTCAAATTGAAGATAGTATCCGACACTTAATGCATAACCATGAACAGTACTATAGGGAGAAGTCCACAGAGTGGCACTGACTGAATTGATCGATCTGTTCTAAGATTGTCCCCTCTGGTCCTACAATCTCCCACAAGGAGACACAACCTTCCAACAATTGACTCTCTCTAGTTCCTTGAAAATCTTAAGCCTTTCACAATGTCAAATCTCATTCGTCTAAATTTCAGTGAGTACAAGCCCAACAGACTCAATCCCCCTTTATTACAGGAGCCTCCACACCCTGGATCAGCCCAGTGAACCTTCGCTAGATTGCTTCCAATACCAGTAGAATTATCCTTAGCTAAGGTGCCCAAAACTGCTGATAGTATTCCAGGTGCATCCTTGACCATCCCCTTGTGTAGGTGTCGCGAGGACTCCCTATTTTTTATCTCCCATCGTCTTTGAAATAAAAGCCCACAGCCCATTCACCTTCTCTACCCCGCACTGAACTTGGTTGCTTTCTTTCCTGATGTAAATGCACACTGACTAACAAACCTTTCTGTTCTGTAGCTTTCTGTAGCCTTTTTCTATTTAAATAACATTCATACAGTCATAGAGTTATAGGGACCTACAGCACAGAAAAATCCCTTCAAAAAGATCACATTCGTTTCAGCCAAAAACACCCACCAAACTATTCTAATCCCATTTTCTAACATTTGACCCATAACCTCGTACAGCTTGGCATCACAAGTACATAAAAAACTTCTCAAAAGTAAAGAGGATTTCTGTCTCCATTGCCCTTAAAGGCTGTGAGTTCCAGAATTCAACCACCCTCTGGGTGAAAAACCTCTTTTCCCTGCTTCTGCTCTAACCCTTCTGCCCCTTACATTAAATCTTTGCTCTTGGTTCTCTTTTCTTCCAGCAAAATGCTTCTCTTCACGTTTCCCCACATTACATTCTTTCTGCCAACTTTTTGTGCACTCAAGCATCGCCTGTATGTGAACCCCTGTGGACTTGTTTCACTAACTTCACAACTCACTTTCTCAATTATTTCTGTGTCATCGGCAGATTTGGTGACAGTGCGTTCACTTTCCTCATCCCAGTCAGGAATATCCATTTTCTTAATGATGGCCCCAGCACTGACCCCTGTGGCACTCCTCTAGTTACAGGCTACCATCCTGAAAATGTGCCACTTTAGGAGATGTGGTTCTACACAGGAAGGATTTAAGACAATACTCTGAACTAATGAAAGAAAATATTTAAGAAAATGGACATTGAGTAGATACAGAGTCACAGAGTAATAGAGTCATACAGCATGGAATCAGGCCCTTCAGCCCATCTCGTCGATGCTGACCAAGTTTCCAGAACTGAACAAGTCCCATTTGCCTGTGTTTGGCCCTTACCCCTCTAAATGTTTCCGTCGAGATTCTCAAAGGTCAGCTGGGTGGACCCCATAGAATATGATTTCCCTAATTGGAGCTGTTAATCTGTTAATTCCTTGCTTCCATCTGAAGAAGGATGACTAGACCTGAAATTTTAAGTCTGATCTTTTTCTTCATAAATGCTGCCAGACCTGCAAACTTTTCCAGCAATTTCTGTTTTTGTGCCTGATTTACAGCAACTTCAGTTTTTTGGTTTATATTTAATGTTGAACATCTTGTTCCTTCTGGGAGCTGACTCTGAGGAAGGTGGGTCAGTGTCAAGGACTCTCCTCGTGTAAATAAACAGTGACCTGGTGATGTGATACCGACTTCTATGGAGTTATTTCACTTGCCTATTCATGTACCGGTTCCAATCCACACTGTGTGGAACTGATATGGAAAGTTTGACTTTAATTATGTAATCAGTAGCACATTGAAGGTGTGTGGTGTTGTATTGGTCAGGCACTGCAAAGACAGGCTTGGTCTCCAAGCCACAGAATGGCTAAAGCTCTGGGGAAAGTTGGAAAGTGAGTAACCAGATCTATTCTGAGTGAATTCACCCATTCTTTGGTGAAACAAACTGGAGACATGGTGTTTGAAATCTGCCCTCAGCTTGATCATCCACTTTGGCAGAAAGAATGAAAAAGACAAGCATTTTACCTGAATCATAGATTCATAGAATCGCTACATTGTGGAAGCAGGCCATTCGGCCCATTCAGCCCACACTGATCCCTTGAAGAGCATCCCAAGAGACACAGCCCCCATCCCATCCCTGAAACGCTGCATTTCCCATGGCTAACCCAACTAGCCTGCACATCTCGGGAGACTGTGCCCATTTAGCATGGCCAGTCCACCTAACCAGCACATTTTGGGCTGTGGGAGGAAACCAGGTCACCTGGAGGAACCTCACACAGACACAGGGAAGCTGCCCTGTCTAAATGGTGAGAGGGTGTGGAACTCTGAGATACTCAGGCTCTGGGTGTCCTTGTGCATGAGTCTCAGAAGTATACTTTGTACGTACAAGTTATCAGAAATCTCATACAATGTGTTATGTTTTATTATCAGGGAAACAGATTGCAAGAGTAGGGAGCCTATTTTGCATTAATACAGGCCAATAGTGAGACCACATCTGCGGTATTGTATACAGTACTGGTCACTGTATAACAGAAAAGATGGTAATATATTGGAAGCAGTTCAGAGAAGGTTTACTGAACAAATACCAGGAATGGGTGAATTGCCTTATGAAGAAAGGCTGGATACATTAGGGACATATCCTCCACAGTTCAGAAGAGTCAGAGGTGACTTAACTGAAACGTATAATATGCTGCAGGGATTTGACCAGCTGGATGTTGAAAAGCTATTTCCTCTTGCTCGAGAATCTCGAACTAGGTCCGTAATTTAAAAATAAGGGAACACCCATTTAAAACAGAAATGCCTATTTTTTTTCTCACAGAGGGCTGTGAGCCTTTGGAATTCCCTTCCTTGATATGAAGTGTAGGCAGAATTCTTCAGTCTTTTTAAGGCAGAAGTAGATACTGATTAACAAGGGGAGGTGAAAGACTACTGGGGGATCTGCAGGGAAGTTGGGTTGAAGCTAAAATCAGCCGGGAAGATATTTAATGGCGAAGCAGGTCTCAAAGGGCTGAGTGGACTACGCATGATCCTTGTTCATATGACAACAGGGCATTGAGATAATTTCAATGGAAAGACAACAAACAGACAGAATAATAAGAGGGATACAATTCAAATGGGGTTGCAGGAAATATGGGACCTGAGCAATTTATGTAAAGACCATTGTGGGTCAGAGAAGGAGGAGACACAGAGAGTGGTTTAGGAAGCTTTTGGAATTCAAGACTTTATTTAGAGTGACATGTGAGAAACTGGGAGGTGATGTACAGGTTGTGTAGAATGTTTTCTCCTCGGAACAGAGTGCAGTGTCTCGCTTTGGGTGTGGCACTTTAGGAACGATTTGAAGACATTAGAGAGAGGGAGGAGCAGATGCATTAATATTGCTAAACCACGAGGAACCTCAGTTAGTTGGATAGAATTGACGAATTGGCAGTGCTTTTCATGCAGAATGAGATAGGTTCATCGGAAGCTGAATGTAGATATTCAAAAATATAAAGGTCCAGTCAGATTAAGCATGAATAAATGCTGCTCTCATTGATGGCTGGATTACAAACATGCCTACAGAAACAAACAATTTGTATATGAATTCACTTCCTTAAGTCAATGACCAGCTCCTTCATTTTGCTGATGTTGCTAATGTCGATGGAGAAATTATTGTACAAGAATTCATCTCCAGGATTCCCTGGGGTGGACACCTCCGGAAAACTGCACAAGGATTGAACTCAGGGCATCCAGAGGCAGACACTGTCAGTGAGAATTGTAGCTAAATTCCACCAATAATTGGCTCATAGCCATGTTGGTTTGTGAGGCTTAAAGTGCTGAGATGAGGGGTCTTATCTTGGTTGCTACATACAATAAAGTTTAAGTGATTATTTCAGCATTCGTTCGTCTGTGAGTTTTCATAATATGTAGCAGAATTGAAGGTGGTTGATGGTAATTTACACACAACATTGAACAGGACTATGGAGAGAAGCTGACACAGTGGCACTGACTGAATTGATGCATCTCAGAGCCAGCACACACACGACATCTGAATGGCCTCTGTCTGTGCTGTAATAATTCAGTCATCCTGTAATAAACACCCAAAGTGAGGGCAGACATTGGGAAACCATGCAATGTTGCTGCAAAGTTATCTTAGCCACAGCTTATTCCCACGCTATCCCTGAACTGAAAGCTGGTGTTGCAATGTCTAAAGCCACTCACTGCTCTTCCTCAGTTATCAAGCATACATAAAGCCTGGTATCTCGAGTCTGAATCTTAATCTTCAGAAAATATATATTTAGTGTTGCAAACATTGACAAGTAAACATCACCAAATTACTTTGATCAACTTTGTGAAGGGATACATCATTCCATTCTTCAACTCTTCTCTGAATTTTCTCTGGGTAACTGCATAAATAAAGGTGTTTGTGCAGCAACTCAGGAGCTGGAGCATGAATGCAATCTCATTTACAAATGTCGGCAGAGGAACTGGATATCCCAAGTAATCAAAACACTTCAATATGGAATAAACTATGAACACCACCCATAACACGATGAAATTGCCAGATATAACAAACAGCAAAACCATGGATTTCCTCTGACTCTCCATCTCTGGGTCACTGGCAGTGACCCCAGGTGTCTGACCTCGGAGTCTCCTGCGAGCTCTGTTGGCTAATATAATGTTTCTGACAGTCAATGTGTTTAACAGTAAAATCAAAATAAATGGAATAAATGGTGTTATTATGTAATGTATTATTTCAACGATGGTCCAGGCAATTGAAGTAATTACATTTTGAGATACCTTGCAGAACCATGGACTATTAGAAAGCCAATATCGATTGTAATACAAGAAATACCAGAAAATGTTTTTCAAACAACTTAGCCCAGTCACTGTTCCTAAAACCAGCCCTGCTGTTTTTGTGGTGCAATATTTATTTCTCAGTTTTTGGAAACAAATGGCTACAAATCGATCAAAGGTAAATGTGACAGTGAACCAGACAGAACAGTCTGTGGCAGCATAAAGCACAACAGCATGGATGTTGCACAAGGGGACAAAATACAGGAAAAAAAACTCCTCCCGATATGCAATAGGAATTTGTCGTAGTATCAGATTGAAGATAATGACCAACTGGTCCGCCGCTGCCATGGCCACCAGGTAACGAGTAACGCATTTAGAAAGGCCACACTTTCCCCGAACCAGGATCGTTATTACAATCATGTTAACTTGAAAGAAGAGAATAAATAGGATCACTTGTTGACCAGATATAATGCTGAAATAATTGTTCACTCTGTTTCCAGTAAAATCATGAAGCTAATTCTTAAATGGACACCAAATGTTTTTGCAACCGAATACAACATGACAGTAAATTTTGCTGTTTAACATTCCATCCAGAAAGTGCCCTCTGTGTTTATTTGTCAGAGATCAGAAACACGATGTAATCAAAGTAGTTGATAACTACATGGCCACAAAGCCATGCATCAAGGAAACATTATTACAACAAAATTAAATTGTCAGTTTAGCAAGTACAGAAAGAATACACTGTAGGAGCAAATTACTGCAGATGCTGGAATCTGTACATAACACAGAAAATGTCGGAAAATATTGTGCGTCAGGCAGCTTCCATGGAGAGAGAGCAAGAGCTCTGATGAAAAGTCCTCTAGACTTGAAGCATTAGCTTGCTCTCTCACCATGAATGCTGCCCGACCCGCTATGCATTTTTTCTGTTAAGTACATTTGGAATATATTTGGAGATTTGAGCCAAATTTTCCTTTAAGCTCAGAAACATTGGAACATGAGACAATCAGACTCTCAGATTTTTTTTTTCCATTCAAGTTTGTCATAGATAAATTGTATTAGTTGCCATTAATTTTTCTTTAGCCATTGTTATCATTGTTTGAGGGGAAAAGCATTGATTAGTGATTTAGCAGAAAAGAGATGAAAGAAAGAAAGAGAGAAAGAGATAGATAGACAGAGAGACAAAATGTTTTTATTGTTATTTGCCTCAGATGCTTGATGGCATTTCACTCCGAAAGAGCAAAGAAATTCCTCTTGAACTCTCGTCACTACTATAAAGGCACAAAGATGATGCATTCCATTAAATTTCACTTCTTGAATCATCATCCCTGGGGTATAACTTACCTGGGACACCAAACGCAGCTAATACCGGATAGTAGATCTTCTGTATATCATTAATCACCCACAGAATTTTCAGCTTTATCAGAAATCCAAGAGACATATTTTCTCTTTTGAAAGTAATGGATGTTTCGATGATTGTTGGTAAGGTTTGGCCTATTCTCTGTTTGAGAGAGTGAGAAAACATCTATTATTTATAGCAGGGAGAATTCATCAGATCAGAAAATCAGTTCCCATGTTGACGGAGACTAATTACAGCCACCAAATGAAGTAATGAAATCAACAAGTGTTATAAGGGGAATTTGTACATGAACAGTGCATGTCCTGACCAGTTAACCCTATCCCTTCTGCCCAGCCACAAATTCTGCTTATTAATAGCATTTTCCATGTCCCAGAATTCTAACAAAGGGAACTTCAGAAGCAGATCAAAAGTGGGAGAGAAGAACAAACATTGCAAATTAATCGTAATGGGGGAACTTAATTATCATTATATAGACTCAGAAAGAGTTGGCACAGGGGGAATCCATCACTAATTCCCCGCTAGCAACATCCTGGAGGTTTCCCTTCACCAGAAACTGAACTGAACTAGCCAAATAAATATTAGGGTTTTGTCGGATTGCATGGGATGTGGGAGTCTCTGGGTGTGGCAGCATTTATTGCCCATCCCTAGTTACCCTTGAGAAGGTGGTGGTGAGCTTCTTCCTTTGATCGCTGCAGTCCATGTGCTGTAGTTAGATGCACACTGCCAAGAGCGGGTCAGAGACTAACAATACTGCAATAAGTAACTCAATGACTCTCTCCCCAAACCCTGTCTACAAGCAGCAAGGCACAAGTCATGAAGTTGATGGCACACTTGCCTGGACGAGTGCAGCTCCAAAAACAAAAACAAAAAAAAATCATAAGGTCATGCTGCATGGAAATACAACATACAGTCCAACTCGTCCACACTGAACAGGCATTCCAGTCTGACACAGTGCTATTTGCCAGTATTTGACCCATATCTCTCTAAACCTTCATTTTCATGTACCCATCCAGATACTTTTAAAATGCTGTAATTGTGCCAACCTCCACCACTTCCTCTGGCAGCTCGTTCTGTACACGCACCACCCTCTGTGTGAAAATGTGCCACTCAGCTCTTTTTTAAACATTTCCTCTCTCACCTTAAACCTATGCCCCCTAGGCTTGGGCTACCCGACGCTTGGAAAAAGGCTTTAGCTGTTCACCCTCTCCATGCCCCTCATGATTTTATAAACCTCCATAAACTTTCCAAAATGGTGGCCGAGTAGAACTCCTGTGCCACGGTCTACCTGCTGCGTCTATTACATCAATTTGTTTATTTTTCTCCTTCTTTTTGCAATTTTTCCTTTTTTTTACCTCATGTCCTCAGCAACATCAATGATGGCTGGGATGAAAAGCAACACAACCTCTCGGCCTCAGCGTGGACTCGAACTCCCGGCCTCAGTGCGGACTGGAACTTCCGGCCTCAGCGTGGACTCAAACTCCCGGCCTCAGTGAGGGCTTGAACTCCTGGCCTCAGTGCGGAATCGAACTCCTGGCCTCAGTGTAGACTCGAACTCCCAGCCTCAGCGTAGACTCGAACTCCCGGCCTCAGTGCGGACTGGAACTCCCGGCCTCAGCGTGGACTCGAACGCCCGGCCTCAGTGCGGACTGGATCTCCCAGCCTCAGCGTGGACTTGAACTCCCATCCTCAGCGTGGAACCGAACTCCCGGCCTTAGTGCGGACTGGAACTCCCGGCCTCAGCGTGGACTCGAACTCCCATCCTCAGCGTGGAATCGAACTCCCGGCCTCAGTGTGGACTCACCCTCACAGCCTCAGGATGGACTTGAACTCATGACATGCCTGCCCTTAAGGTGAAGCCCAGCGCATTCTGTGTTGGAGAGACAGTTATTCTAATCTCTTATTTCTCTATTTTTCTAATTCATTGCTGGGATTTATGTTTCATTATTTTTCTTTTCTTTCCCTAAGAATTTCCCTAAGTACTTAAGAATCTGTACCAACCTACCTTGACACCTAAGATGGCGCCATAAGTGGCAACTTGTAAACTTTTCACTGTACTCATGTGAGTAAGTCTGATAATAATGCTAATTCACCTCAAATTATTATAAGGTCACCCCTTAGCCTCAATAACTACAGGCCCAAACTCGTCAGACTCATCTCATAGAACAGTCCCTCCATACCTAGCATCAGCCGAGTGAACCTTCTCTGGAGTGCCTCCAAAGCCAGGATATCTTTCCTGAGATAAAGGGGTCAAAACTGTTCACAATATTCCAGGGGCATCCTGACCAGTGGGCTGTACAGCTTTAACAAGGCCTCCCTGTTTTTACCTCTACTCCCTTACAAATAAAGGCCAACAGCCCATTTTCCTTCCCTGTTACACATTGAACTTGTCTGCTCCCTTTTCTGTAATACATGCATGCTGACTCCTAAACCCTTCTGTGCTGTAGCTTTCTGCAGTCTTTCTCCATTTGAATTATATTCAGACCTACTATTCATTCTATCAAAGAGCGTGGCCACGAGTGTTCTCAAACAAAGTCTGCTTCAGCTTTACCTAAAACATAGAAAAGACAGCAGTAGGCCACTCAGCCCTACGAGCCTGCTCTGCCTTTCATTATGATCATGTCTGATCCTCTATCTCAATGCCATATTCCCACTTTCTCCCCCCATACATCTTGATGCCAGTAAATTACAACACTTAACCATCTGTTTCTCAAATATTCTCAGTGACCCGGCCTCTACAGTCTTCTGTGTGAGAGAATTCCACAGGTAGCCACCCTCCAAGTGAAAAAATCCCTCCTCATCTCAGTCCTAAATCATCTACCCAATATCATGAGACAGTGGCCTCCCATTCTAGACTCCCCAAAGAGTGGATTTATCGTCCCTGCATCTCCTCTGTCCAGCCCAGTTTGAATTTGATGTTTCGATCATATCCCCTCTCACCCTTCTAAACTCAAGTGAGTACAGGCCCAGTGGAACCAATCTCTCCTCAACAGGACAATCCTGCCATCCCCAGTCTCAGCCTTTGCTGCACTCCCTTGAGGGCAAGGATAACATCGCTCAGGGAGGGAAAGCAAAAATGCATTTTATACTTGAGGTGAGATCTTACCAAAGTCCTGTATAACTACAGCAAGACATCCCTACATCGTATAAAAGTATCACTTGAATTCTCTCTAACATCATTAGGACTATTTACCACGGGATGGGGAAAGGGATAAATGGGGGAGGTGATAGAGGGAAGGGGGGAACGGTGTAGAGAAGAGACAAATATGCAGGGTATGGTCGGTGATTGTTTCTGAAGATCTGGGGAGGCGATAGCCCAGTGGTCTTATTGATAGAGCATTAATTCAGAGACCCAGGTAATGTTCCTGAGGGACGCTTATTCACATTCCCACATCAGCAGATTGTGGAATTTGAATGGCATAAAGATCAGTTGATTTCTGGGGAAAAACGCATCTGGTTCACTAACATTATGGAAGGAACCTGCCATCCTTACCTGGCCTGCCCAGCCCCACAGCAATGTGGTTGACTCTTAAACTGCCCTCTGGGCAATTAGGGATGGGCAATAAATGCTGGCCTGGACAGCGATGCCCTCATATTGTAAAAGAATTTTTAAAAAGGAAGGAAAAGGGCACCCAGTGAGCCAGTAGTGCAGGAGCGTTGTGAGCCTTCTCCCAAGAAATAGTGCTGCCCTGCCGAGCCAGCTCTGATCATTGAAACCCCCAACTAATTCACAAGGGACGTGGATGGGAAGTGGCACAGGGCTACACAATTACAGACCTGAGCAGGAATAACAACCTTTACACACATTGACCTCCCTTAGCCCTGCAGTCGGATCTGGCGCCATGCAATTTCCAGGCTCCAAAGTAATTCAGCCCTCCTTCTTTTGTCCCAGTGTGGCACTCCAAAAGCAGCAGACACTGCAATGTTGCATTGTGACTGGGATCACAGGATCTGGGCCACTCATTCGTTTGGGAAACTAGTCCCGTGATGTTGTAAAACTTTCATCATTCCCAGTCTTCCAGCTGCCTCGACACTTTACGTCAGGTCCTTTCTGATTTGTTAAGACTCAAAACATCCCCTTCAGAGGCAAGCAGAGACCAAGGGAATTTAAAAACACTCAGGCTGTAGGAAGTGTCACAAACCTCATTTTGGTCAGACGATCACAAAGAGGCAATATAATAAAAAAAACATACAATTCTAAAGAAGTTACAGGAGAAGCTGGGTCTGAGGGATTAGTACGTTTGTTATTAAAGGTGAAAGAAGGAGTGCAGAAAATGTACACTAGGCTGATGCTGGGGATGATAGGACAGCAGTATGAGGAGAGAGTACAGCTGGGCCTGTATTAAACAGAGGTTAGAAGGATGAGAGGCAGAAAGTCATTCACAATGTTATTGGGAACTCAAGGCTTTATTACTCGGGGCATGTGCGAAACAAGGAGGTTATGATCAATGTGTATCAGATACTGGCTCGACTGGCACAAAGTGTAGTGTCTGGTTTATGATGCCACGCTTTAGCAAAGGTGTGAAGACGTACAGTCATCGAGTCATAGAGATCTATAGCCCAGCAAAAGGCCCTTCACCCCACCATGCATATGTCTGTCAAAGCAACCACATAACCATTCTAATCCCATTTTCCAGCCCTTGGCCCTTAGCCTTGTACGCCTTGACATTGCAAGGGCATATCTGAATATTTCTTACATATTATATGGGTTTCTGTGCCCAACAAACCTATAAGCTGTGACCTTCAGATTCCCAAAACCCGTCTCCTGTAAACCTGTTGCTTAAACTTAAAGCAATGTCACCGTTCATTAATCCCTCATCAAGGAGGTAAACTTTCTTGCAGTCTACACTATCTATATCCCTTATAATGTGACACATCTCAGTGATGTCCCCTCTCAATCTCCCCTGCTCTAAGGAAAACAACACCAGCCTGTTCGACCACTCCTCAAGACCAAAGCTGTCCAGTCCCGGCACCATCCGGGTAAATCTCCTTTGCACCTTCCCTAGTGCTATCACATCCCTCCTAAAAGGTGGATTCCAGAACTGAACGTCATACACATGCTGAGGCCAAAGCAGTGTTTATCACTGTTCCAGCATCACCTTCCCTGATCCTAACCTCTAAGTCTGGTCCCATCCCATACGCCTTCACAACCGTGTTATCCACCTGACCTGATACCTTAATAAACTGATGATTGTGCACATCAAGGTCCCTCTGATCTTCAGTGCTTCCCAGGGTCCAACTATGCATCATCCATTCTCCTGCTTGGTTTGGCCTGTCCAGGTGCATCACCTCACATTTACCCCGATTGAATTCCATTTGTCGAGCTTTGCCTTTCTGACCAGCCTCGACCCACTCCTGTAATATAAAGTTATCCTCCCCACTACTTACCACCCACCAATTTTTATATCATCGACAAACTTGCTGGTCCTCCCTCCTACAATAAAGTGTAAATTGTTTATATGAATCAGGAACAGTGAGGACCCCAACACTGATCCGAGTAGGAACGCAGACTTCAAATAATTTTAAAAGATCATTGGACAGATAAACTAACAGCATGAACTTTCGTCAAGTTACTTTGATCATCTTTGTGCAGTGATACATTATCCCACTCTTCAAATCTTCTATGAATTTCCTCTGGATAACTGCATAAATAAAGGTGTTTGTGCAGCAACTCAGGAGCTGCAGCATGAAGCCAATCTCATCTACAAATGTTGGCAGAGGAATTGGATATCACAAGTGATCAAATTGCTAAAATTTGGAATATACAATGAACACCACCCATAATGCGATGAAATTGCCAGATATAACAAACAGCAAAATCATGGATTTCCTCCGACTCTCCATCTCTGGATCACTGGGACTGTCCCCTGGTGTCTGGCCTCAGAGTCTCCTGCGAGCTTTGTTGGCTGATATAATGTTTCTTACAGCCAATGTGTTTAACAGTAGAATCAAAATAAATGGGATGAATGGCCTCATTATGTAATGCATTCATTCAACAACACATTGGGAATTGAACAAAGTGCGTTGTCAGTCACGTTACAAGACCATGGGCTATTAGAAAGGCAGTATCTACTTGAGTCCAAGAAATACCAGAAAATTTTCTTCAAACAACCCTGCGCAGTCACTGTGCTCCGGGGATTTGTCAGCTTCGACCATGATTAATATCACCAATGTTGCTTTGTTTTTGTCAGTTCATCATTCTCACTAGTTGCTTGCATTCCTACAACTGATCAGAGATTTCTATTCCACGAAAACCGACGCAGAGTCGCTATTTAATTCCTCTACCACTCCAACTGTAATCAATAGTGTGATTTGCCTGCTAACAATTCTTTATTACATTCTTGGCATTGATATGTCATTTACAGAATTTATTACGTTTCCCTTAAAACTCATTGATCCTTAAGTCTCAGGATTTCTCTTTTTAAAAATATGAATCACGTTAATTGTGGGCTTTCTCCTTGCACTTCTCTCTGATGCCCTCTCTTGCTATCAACCTATATGTTTGTGGATCTGAAGATTCATTTATTTGAAGATTTGTGTTTTCTTACGATCACCTTTGTATATTTTTATGTGTGCTCATTCATTTGTTTGAATGTTGCCATTAATACGTTTGGATATTTTGTTGGTTCATGAACTGTTAAATTGCACTTTCAGTGCGCATCATCCCAAGACTCATAAAAATAAAACAAAGTCTGAAGAAATGTGCCTGGTCTCTTTTTCTTCAAAAAGGAAGTAGGTATAGCTTCTGTGGCTAAAGGGGCCAAGGAATATGGGAGAGATCAGGATCAGAGCATTCAACTCAATGATCAGGCATGATTATACTAAATGGTGAAGCAGCTTCGAGGGGTTGAATGGCCTACTCCTGCTCCTATCTTCTCTGTTTCTCTAACTCAAAACAATAACTCTGCTTTTTCTCCACAGCTGTTGCCAGACCTGTTGAGTTTCTCAAACACTTTGTTTGATTTTGCCGGATCCATACCGTTGTGTCCAGATCTTTGCAGAAATGAAGGAGAGAAAAGATTTTGAAGACTTCCTGAAGGCTCCCCTCAAGAAATGCAACATTGATGTCAATCATAGACTCCCTACAGTGCAGAAGAGGCCATTCAGACCATCAGCTCTGTACCGATCCACACAAGTGCAGCCCAAACCTATTGCTGTCACCTTACATTTACCATGGTTAATCCACCTCCTCTAAATATCTACAGACTGGGGGAAGAAACCAGAGTACTCGGAGGAAAAACACACAGACATGGGAGAACGTGCAGTCCCCAACCGTTGCCCAAGGGTATCCTTGAACCCACATCCCTGGTACTTTGAGGCAGTAGTGCCAACCATAGTGCCAGCGATCAGGGAGTGGGAGTCCTTGTTCGGATGAAACTGAATTACAGGAAGCTCCTGCATAAAGGGACACAATTCTTTGAGAACACCTATCAGGAAGAGGAAGTACAGAAACAGAACCAGAGAAAGGAGTGGCAATGATTTCAAGGCCAGGGACCAATTCCACCTTCCCGGAAACACATCCCAAATGTGTGGTGGGACATATGGCTCCGGGATTGGGATCATCAACGATGGAAAGATCCACAGAACCCATGACCTCTGACATAGAATTTTTTAGGCGGTCAATCATACTTGACAGTGAGTGGTCACCAACAATGATGGCAGAAATGAGAGATAATCCCTCTAAGCAGGAGCTTCTATTGCAATCTAACACATTCCAATAATATGAACCATATCCCCAGCTCACTCATTCTTATTTGTTAAATTTCAATAATTTGTAGCAGTTTGTAGAAAAGATAGACTCTGTTAGATTCAGGCCATATATCCAAAGAACGTCAGGTGAGATATAGGGTACAAGCATGATCTAAAGTTGGGAAACATTCATATCTCATTTTTTCATGAATTGAAACATTATTTTCAGTGGATATTTCACCCCATTGATGAGCTGTTCTCTAAATTTCCTCTGGGTCACTGCATAAATACATGTGTTTGTGCAGCAGGTCAAAAGGAGAAGCATGTGACTGGTTTGGTCAAGGATGTACATGGGGTCATGGAAACCACGTGAATAATAATGATTTATGACACAGATCAAGAGGAAGTATGTGACATAGGAAACCCAGAGCAGGATGAAGTTTCCGGATGTGGCAAAAAGTAAGATGACACACCTTCTCCGGTTCTCCATCTCGGGGTCATTGTGATTCCGATGATCCTGGCTGGTCCATCATATCTGACGGACCTTACTGGATGCTGTAATGTGACCAAGTGTCAGGGCATTAAGCAGCAATATCAGAAATATTGGCAGCAGTGGTATTAAACACCAGTGAATCCAATTATATGAGATCCAAGCATTTACAGCATAATAATCTAGTTTTCTATTGCAACCCCATGGTACATTGTCCTTTCTAATTATGGATTCATAAGCAAAGTACCAAGGTATGTTCTTTAGACAGAAAAAGGGACATATACAGCCTATGATGGCAGTTGCCATTCTTTCACTGCAATATTTAGTCTTCAACTTCCAGCAACAAATGGCAACAAAATGATCAAAAGTGAAGCCAACTGTTAGCCAGACTGAAATGTCTGTGGAAGCATGGTTTAGAGCAGATTGGAGGGAGCAGACTGGAGTAATGAACAGAAAGTTAGTCGGGAAATAAGAGGCCTTAACTCGAGTCAGTATCACGTAATTGATGACGACCAGTAGATCAGCCACTGCCATGGCCATCAGGTACCGAGTTACACATTTAGAGAGACTACATTTTCCCTGGGAGAGGATCGCAATTGTCACCAAGTTGGCTGCAAAAGAGGAATAAGTGGAGATGTTGAACAGTGAATTACCAAGGAAGCCACAGCCAGTACTTACATCCCAGAACTGTTCCAAAGAAATGGAAGGCCAGAGTGATGGCATACTTTTAAGAAAGGTGGAAGAGTATAAATAGGAAAATACAAATGGGTGATCTAACATTGGTAGCACACAAATGGAAGGGATCCAGTATTATGGATATGATAACAAGATACTTTAAAAAGGAAATTTTGAAACTTACAACATGAGCAGGATGAGCACAGATTAATGAAAGCAAAATGATATTGTGACATGTGAGAAATTTTGAGAATGCAGATTGCACAATAGACATGATGGTTGGTTGATAATTCTTCATTCAAGCATCACAAAAGAATGTAACACGCCTCACATATGTTTATATTGTAAAAGAAAGACTTTAGGTATATTATTAATAATATTGTCAAGGACTGAGAATTGATTGATGAACAGAAATTAAGAATTAACTGGAAATTTTTGATTTGGTGACCTGTACTTAGTGACACAGTACGAGAGCAAGCAACTAATTACAAAGTGTGTTAGTATTTGAGTTGTGCTATGTGTGTGTCTTCTCCATGTTTTCTGATTATATGAAGTTAAGGTTAATAACTGGAATTGGGGAAGAAGCAGAGAAACCTCTCTGTCATACAGACAGATCGAAAGAGTGCAGAAGAGAATTGCAGACAGAGAGCAATGTGTTCAGTTGCAAATGCATGCACTTCCCAAGGGAAAAATAAAGACAGCTTATTTATGGATGAATGAAAAGCCTGATGTTGTTGGCATGTGTAGGGAACTGGCTCTCCTTGCAAGTCACAGAATCACAGAACCCTACAGTGCGGATGGAGGCCATGTGGCCCATTTCGTCCGCAGCGACTCTCCAAAGAGCAACCCGTCCAGACCCATTCCCCTACCATATCTCATAACCCCACACTTAATCTACATAGCCTACACATCCCTGAACGCCTCGGGCAATTTTAGTGTAGCCAATCCGACCAGCCTGCACATCTTTGCACTGTAGGGGCAACCGGAGCACCCAGAGAAAACCTACCCAGACACAGGGAGAATTTGCAAACTCCACACAAACATTTGCCCAAGGCTGGCATCGAACAGAGGTCCCTGGTACTGTGAGGCATCAGTGTTAACCACTGAATCCAAGAAAGTCACTGTGGATGTGGGAGAGACTCTGAGGAAGGAAAATTGCTCATTGACATCAGTTACACCGAGATCAAAATGGGAAGAACAGAAAGATTACAATTAAATTTACCGAAAGTCTCATTTTAAATAAAAAAGGAATGAAAATGCTGATTTGCTTGACCATTTTTAGTAATTAGATTACATCTCAATTAGGCCGCGCCTGATCAGATTTGGTTTCCTGAGCTAAAGACAGACATGCTTTCTCCAAAGGCAATGAAATGACATTACAAAAGATAAACTCCTGGGATAACCAGAGTGTTAGATCGCTGACAATCTTTGCAAAAACCCAACTGATTCACCAATATCCTTCAGAAAAGGAAAGCTGCCATTCTTACACAGTTTGGGCAACATATGACTCCAGACCCACAACAATGGGCTGCCTCTTAACTGCCGTCTGGGTAATAAACACTGACCAATAGTTCTTAGGGCTAAAGAGATCAGGGAGAAAGCAGGAACAAGATACTGAGTTGGATGAGCAGCCATGATCTCATTGAATGGCAGAGCAGGCTCAAAGGCTGAATGGTCTTCCAGTGCTCCTATTTCCTATGTTTCTGTGCTTAGTCGAAGATTTCCACACCCATGAATGAATAAAATAAATTCTAATCATAAATAAACTGAGTTCTCCTGCTCAGTGGCTGGGAAGTGGGCTTGTAATATGGAGCAATGCCAACAGTATGGGTTCAATAAAAACCAAAAGAACTGCGGATGCTGTAAATCAGGAACAAAAACAAAGTTGCTGGTAAAGCTCAGCAGGTCTGGCAGCACCTGTGGAGGAGAAAACAAGTTAACGTTTTGGGTCCAGTGACCCTTCCTCAGAACAGGGCTCAGTATGGGTTCAATTCCTGCTCTAGCTGAGGTTGTCATGATATTCCCTTCTCAAATTCACCTCAGGAATGGTAGTGCTCAGGTTATATTTGATTGAAGCCATATATTTTAATTGCTATGATGACAGGGAGTAACTGTGTCTTTAATAGAGATTACAATGAAGCAACACTCTCAATGAAACAGTGATGTTGAAGACAAAAATCATTTACTTTCATTCTTAAAGGGGGTAGAGAAAATACTTGAACAGCAACTTAGAGAAGAGCAGCAACACATTTAAAACATATTTAGTAATGGAATAAACCTACCGGGGATTCCAACAGCTGCTGTAATCGGATAGTAAATCATTACTGTCTGCACAATAGCTGGTAATTCCAGAAAAGGAGACTCTGTGAAAGGCACTCTCATTGTGTCCAAATAATTCACACTTGACCAGAGGCTCCAACTGACTCTGCGTCATGACAGATGAAGAGTGAGCCTTCATTTATAACTGAGAGGAAACTTCCGTGGGATCATAGCGCAGGTGGAGCAGTAATATGCCTTCGAGTTTTCCATTCTCCATTATGTGCAAGCCCCTCACCACAGCAATCACAACTGATACAGCAGTGTTGCAACTGATTAGGATTTGTCCAACTTGTTTTTACCTCTGGCACTGCACGGATTGAATGTCTGCCATGTTTTTCACAAAACAAATTCAAACATTATGAAATTTATATGTTTCTGATTGGATTGGACCAAAACATACTCAGAACAGTACTTTTTTTTTGGGTTTTGTGGGGTAAACCACACTTGACTTGACAGGGCATCAAAGCCCCTTGGACAGCACCTTCCAAACCCACTACCACTTCCATCGAGATGGACAAGGGCAGCAGACACAGGGGAACACCAGCCCCCTGCAAGTTACCCTCTGAGCCACTCACCGTCTTGGCTTGGGAATGTATCGCCTTCGGCGTTGCTGGGTCAAAATCCTGGAATTTGCTCCCTGTTGGTATGTCCTGCAACACACAGACTGCAGTGGTTCAAGAAGGCCGCTCAGCACCACCTTCTCAAGGGGCAATAAATACTGGCCCATACCTTGGACACCCGTGTACTCTGAATTAATCAAACAAAGGCAGTAAGTTTCGTTTTTTGATGTGGAGTTAGAATAATTTCCTTTTCACTAAAATAGAGATATCATCAAAAGCTACAGTTTAAAACAACAAGAAGAAAGAACACACCTTTCCTTTCCTGCACAATATTGGATCAAGAATAAAAGGACGGATTGTGGTATATACTGAGGGTACGAAACAGCAGAAGCCCAGAGCATTTGGATTAGGTTTATTGTCACATGGACTCAAAACAGGGCAGTGAAAAGTTTACAAGTCGCCACTTACACCGCCATCTTAGGTACAAGGTACCTAGGAGCAGAATCTTCAGTACAAGCTCGTAGGAAAAAAAATTAGAAAAATAGAGAAATAAAAAATCCAGTGTAAGAGATCATGGGAGGAAAATGGAAAAATAGAGGAATAAAAAGGTCACAGTAACGCTCTTTCCAACCTGGTCACCCGGCACCTTGCTTCCAGTCCAAACTGGGCCGTAAATCACCTCAAGGAGAGAAGTCCATGCTGGGGCCACGCCAAGTTGAAAGGCAGCCATGGGCTACCGAGAGCCTGCCTGACCAGGCCCGGGAGATCACCAAGCCATGCCAAGAGCCTGCCTCACCAGGCCTGGGAGGATGCCACGCCGGGTTTGCCGAAAGGCTGCCACAGGCCACCAAGGAACCGTTATGCTGGACCGAGAGATTGTCACGTCGCGTCATTGCTGAGGCCCAGAGCGCAGGTCCGTGCTGAGGCCAGGGGTGGGCGGGGTACGATTCCGTGCTGAGGCTGGGAATTCCAGATGTCGCTGAGAAGGAAAAAGAGGGAAAAAAAGGAAAAGCATAAAAGAGAAGTACAGACAGTCCAAGGGGAAACTTAAAAAGGAGTGAGGAGAGCAGAAAGAACATGAAAGGATACTAGCCGGTACAATAAAGGAAAATTCTGAGCTATTTTGCAAGTGCATTCAGGATAAGGATGGAAAGAGTAGAGTCTGTTAAAGACTACGGTGGTAATTTGTCCATGGAGCCAGACAATGTAGGTGGGATTCTATATGAATACCTAGTGTTGGGGTTGACAAGTGAGACTAACGATATGGAAAACAGGGAGAAGGACTCTTAATTTGTTTAAAGAAATTAGCACAGGCAGACAAGAGGTTACGAGTTGTCTTGCAGTCTTAAATATAGATAAATCTGTAGGGCAGGATGAAATGCATCTCAGATTGCTGAATGAGGGAAGGGAAGAAATATCAGGGCTACTGACAATAATTTTCAAATCCTCTCCGGCCAGAGGAGAGATACCTGGTGTCTGGAGGATAATCAATATGGGACTGTTATTCAAGAAGGTCATAAGGGATAAACCAGCAAAGTACAGGCCAGTTAGTCTAACCTCAGTGGTGGGGGCACTATTGGAAACAACTCTGAGGAACCAAACTAATCTGCATTTGGAGTAACAGGGACGAATCAACAACAATCAGGTTTTATTCAGGGGAGCTTATGTCTGACAAACTGCATGGAATATTTCAAAGAAGGACAAGGTGTGTAGTTGAGGCAATACTTTTGAGGTTATTGACTCGGACTTCAGCAAGGCTTTTCATCAGGGTCTGCCTGGGAGATGATAGCAAAGGGAAGAGACCATGGGATCCAAGGAAACAGAATCCACCGCTGGCTGGAGTGTTAGGAAGCAGAGGGCATGATAACAAGGTGCGGAGCTGGATGAACGCAGCAGGTCAGGCAGCATCAGAGGACCAGGAAAGCTTACCCTAACCCTAACCCTATCACAGGAAAGCAGAGGGTAATTGTTGTGGGGTGTTATGGTGACTGAAAGTCTGTATCCAATGGGATGCCACAGGGGTCGGTGTTGAGGCACTTGCTGTTTGTGATTTATATGTATGATTGAGAATTAAACTTAGGTGGGTTTCTGTGGCCGCAAATGAGAGTCCAGGGTGTGGCCTCCCTGGTGCTAGGGTCCTGGATGTTTCGGAGTGGTTGCAGGACATTCAGGAGGTGGAGGACGAACAGCTAGTGGTCGTGGTAAACCTTGATATTATTGATAGAGGTTAAAAGAAGGGTTGAGGTTCTAAAAGCAGAATACAGAGAACTAGGAAGAAAGTTGAAATGCAGGACCTCAAAGGTAGTTATCTCAGGATTACTGCCAGTACCCTGAGGTAGTCAGAGCAGAAACAATAGGATATATAGAATGAACACATGGCTGAAAAGATGGTGTAAGTGGGTGGGTTTCAGATTAGTGGGTCATTGGGACCGGGTTCTGGGGGAGATGGGACCTGCAGCAACTGGATGGGTTACACCTGGGCAGGACCGGGACCGATGTCCTTGGGGGTGGGTGGGTGGACTTGGTTGAGTGGTTGAGGAGGGTTTAAACAAGTATGGCAGGGGGATGGGAGACAGCGGACTAGGGCAGTAGATGCAGAAATTGTGGGGGAGTTAGAAACCAAGACAAACATAACTATGAATTAGAACTGACAGGGAAACACTGCTGAAAAGAGCAGGGGAGGTGGTCTGAATGCATGTGTTTCAATGCGAGAAGTATAATAGGCAGGAAACTCTGAGCTTTGTTTAGTACTTGGAACTATGACATTATTGCAATTATGGAAATTTGGCTGAAAGAGAGGCAGGACCAGCAGCTGAATGCCCCAGGGTTTAGATGTTTCAGTTGTGATAGAAGGGGGTGTAAAAGGGGTGGAGGAGTTGCATTGCTGGTAAAGGTGTGTCTGAAGGAGACACATTAGAGACCTCATGCAGTGAGGCAATATGAAGAGAACTCGGGAATAGGAAAGATGAAATCACAATGTTGGGGGTATACTACGGGCCTCCCAACAGCCAGTGGGAGACAGAGGAGAGAATATATAGAGAGATGTTGTAAAGATGTTTCTATTGAGGATAGTTTTAACTTCCCCTATATCAACTGGGACTCGCTTCATGCGAGGCGCTCGGTAGGTGCAGCATTTGTAAGGACCACTCAGGAGCGTTACTTGACACACTGTGTAAACAGTCCAACCAGGGAAAGGGTTATGCTGGACCTGGTTTTGGAAAATAAGCCCGGCCAGGTCAGTGAAGTTTCAATGGGAGAGCATTGCAGGAATAACGACCTTAATAGTCTGAGTTGTAAGATAATCATAAATAGGAATGACAGCAGACTTCGGGTGAAGGTGTTAAATTGGGGGAAGGCGAACTACAATATTCGGCAGGAACTGGAAAATGTTGATTGGAGGCGGCTGTTTGAGGGTAAATCCACATCGGGCATGTGGGAGTATTTCATACAGCAGTTGATAAGAGTTCAGGAGCATCACGTTCCTGTGGGAATGACGGATGATCATGGCAAATTAGGTGAACCTTGGATGACCAGGGATGTTATGACCTTAATCAAAAAGATAAAGGAAGCATACATAAGGTCTAGGCGGATGGGAACTGATGAAGCCCTTGAAGTATGTAAGGAAAGTAGGAAAGAACTTAAACAAGGGAGTAGAAAGGCTAAAAGGGGTCATGAAAAGTCATTAGCAAATAGGACTAAGGAGAATCTCAAGGCTTTTTATACATTCATAAAAAAACAAGAGGGTAGCCAGGGAAAGGATTGGCCCACTCAACAAAAAAGGAGGGAATCTATATATGGAGCCAGAAGAGGTAGGTGAGTTTGTAAACAAATACTTTGTGTTGGTATTCACCATGGACAAGGAATTGGTCAAGGACCATCACAGGGAAGGGAGTATCGAGTTTCTAAGCCTAGTTGCTATTGAAAAGGAAGACGTGTTGTGTGTCATAATAGGTAGTAAGATAAATAAATCCTTGGGTCCTGAAGGGATCTATCCCAGAATATTGACGGAGGCCAGAGAACAAATTGCTGGAGAATTGGCAGACATCTTTGTATCCTCTTTGGCCACAGACTGGAGAATAATCAATGTTGCCCCATTGTTTAAGAAGAGTAGCAGGGATAAGGCAGGAAATTACAGGCCTGTGAGCCTCACATCAGTGGTAAGGACAAGATCAATATGCATTTAGAAACAAATAGACTTATTAGCGATAGACAGTATGGTTTTGTATGGGGGAAGTCATGCCTCAGTAACTTGATAGAGTTTTTTGAGGAGGTGATAAAGATGATTGAAGAGGGAAAAGCAGTTGATGTTGTCTACAAGGACTTCAGTAAAACCTTTGACAAGGTCCCTCATGGCAGACTGGTACAAAAGGTGAAGTCACAAGGTATAAGGGGTGAGCTAGAAAGATGGATACAGAGCTGGCTTAATCATAGGAGACACAGGGTAGCAGTAGAAGGATGATTTTTGGAATGGAGGGTTGTGAATAGTGGTGTTCCACAGGGATCAGAGCTGGGACCTCTGCTGTTTGTGATCTACATAAATGATTTTCAGGAAAACATAGCAGGTCTAATTATTAAGTTTGTGGAAGATATAAAGACTGGTGGAGTTGCAGATAATGAGGAGGATTGTCAGAGGATACAACAAGATATAGATCAGTTGGAGACATGGGCAGAAAAATGGCAGATGGAGTTTAATCTGGACAAATGGGAGGTGATTTATTTTGGAAGGTCAGGTACAGGTGGAAATTATACAGTGAACGCAGAGCCCTTAGGAGAATTGATATGCAGAAGGATCTGGTTGTGTAAGTCCGCAGATCACTGAAGGTGGCAGCGCAGGTAGATAAGGTAGTAAAAAGGCCTATGGCATTCTGACCTTCATTGGAAGGGGCATTGAGTATAAGGATAGACAAGTTATGTTACAACTTTATAGAACTTTAGTTAGGCCACACTTGGAATATTACGTACAGTTTTAGTTCCTATACTACCAGAAGGATGTAGATGCTTTGGAGACGGTACAGACAAGGTTTACCAGAATGTTGCCTGGTCAGGGGGATCTTAGCTATGAAGGAAGTTTGGATAGACTGGGTTTGTTTTCCTGGAACACAGGAAGTTGAGGGGTGACCTGATAGAAGTTTATAAGATTGTGAATGGGATGGATCGAATGTAAAGTGTGAGACTTTTTTTCTCAGGGTGGGGGGGGGGCAATTACTAGGGGACACAGGTTCAACATGCGAGGGGGGAAGTTTAAAAGAAATGTGCAAGGCAGGTTTTTCACACAAAGGGTGGTGAGTGCCTGGAACACGCTGCCAGAGGAGGTAGTGGACGCAGACATAATAGCAGCATTCAGGAAGCACCTGGACAAATACATGAATAGGAAGGGAATAGAGGGATACGGATCCTGTAAGTGAAGACAGTTTTAGTGTGGAAGGGCAAAATGTGTCAGAGCAGCGTTGGAGGGCTGAAGGGCCTGTTCCTGTGTTGTATTGTTCTTTGTTTTTCGGACAATAATTCCTGAAAAATCTCGAGTGTCCTAAGGATTACACTGATAAGACAAATTAAGTTATCTGTCCAACTCATAATGTAACACACTTATGCATTCAGAAGCTGGATATGTTCATTCATCTATCCTCAGCAGATGAAAGGAACATGATGAGGCTTCACAACTTTTTGAATTAAACAAAAGTGCACGTGAAAATCGTTCCCATGTGCATTATGCATGGCTCAACCAATAGAGAGCCAACTTGTCATCCAAGACAACAAGGTGCAGGGCTGGATGAACACAGCAGGCCAAGCAGCATCATAGGAGCAGAGAGGCTGACATTTCGGGCCTAGACCCTTCATCAGAAAAGAGGGAGGGGAAGGGGGTTCTGAAATAAATAGGGAGAGTGGGAGGCGGATAGGAGATGGATAGAGGAGAGGATAGGTGGAGAGGAAACAAACAGGTCGAAGAGATGGGGATGGGGCCAGTAAAGGTGAGTGTAGGTGGGGAGTTGGGAAGGGGATAGGTCAGTCCAGGGAGGACGGACAGGTCAAGGGGGCAGGATGAGGTTGGTCGGTAGGAGATGGAGGTGCGGCTTGAGGTGGGAGGAGGGGATAGGTGGGAGGAAGAACAGGTTAGGGAGGCAGGGATGAGCTGGACTGGTTTTGGGATGCGGTAGGGGGAGGGGAGATATTGAAACTTGTGAAATCCACATTGATACCATTGGGCTGCAGGGTTCCCAAGCGGAATATGAGTTGCTGTTCCTGCAACCTTCGGGTGGCATCGTTGTGGCACTGCAGGAGGCCCAGGATGGACATGTCGTCTGAGGAATGGGAGGGGGAGTTGAAATGGTTCGCGACTGGGAGGTGCAGTTGTTTGTTGCGAACCGAGCGTAGGTGTTCTGCAAAGCGGTCCCCGAGTCTCCGCTTGGTTTCCCCGATGTAGAGGAAGCCACACCGGGTACAGCGGATGCAGTATACCACATTGGCAGATGTGCAGGTGAACATCTGCTTGATGTGGAAAGTCTTCTTGGGGCCTGGGATGGGGGTGAGGGAGGAGGTATGGGGGCAGGTGTAGCACTTCCTGCGGTTGCAGGGAAAAGTGCCGGGTGTGGTGGAGCTGGAGGGGAGTGTGGAGCGGACAAGGGAGTCACGGAGAGAGTGGTCCCTCCGGAAAGCAGATAAGGGTGGGGAGGGAAAGTTGTCTTTGGTGGTGGGGTCGGATTGCAGATGGCGGAAGTGTCGGAGGATGATGCGTTGGATCCGGAAGTTGGTGGGGTGGTACGTGAGGTCGAGGGGGATTCTTTTTTGGTTCTTATTGCGTGGACGGGGTGTGAGG
>NC_063376.1:8291320-8318046 GCF_021869965.1 Rhincodon typus
TGCTGCTTGGCCTGCTGTGTTCATCCAGCCCTGCACCTTGTTGTCTCAGATTCTCCAGCATCTGCAGTTCCTACTAACACTGTGTTGGATACTGTTGAGGGGAATGACCTCTCAGGGGAGAGCAGCAGCAACCAAACTCATTGCCCCACAGTGGGTTCTGCTGCAGAGGGGAGGGGTAAAAGGTGTGCCAGGGCAGTAGTTATAGGGGGTCTCAATTGTAAAGGGGAATAGGCAGACATTTCTGTAGCCTCAAACAAGATTTCAGGATGGGATGTTGCCTTCCTGGTGCGAGGGTCAGAGATGTCTCAGAGCGGGTACAGGACATTCTGGAGTGGGGAGGGTGAACACCCAGTGGTCATGGCACACATCGGCACAAACGACATGGGTTTACAAAAGGCATGAGGTCCGACAAACAGAACACAGGGAGCTATGGGAAAAGTTACAAACTCAGGCCTCAAAGGCAGAAATCTCAGGATTATTACCGATGCTACGTGCTGGTCAGAGTAGAAATGCAAGGATATATCGGATGAATACGTGGCTGAAAAGATGGTGTCAGGGGGAGGGTTTCAGATTCCTGGAGCATTGGAACCAGTTCTGGGGGAGGTGGGACCTGTACAAACTGGACAGTTTACACCTGGGCAGGACTGGGACTGATGTCCTGGAGGGCTGTGTTTGCTGGGGCAGTTGGGGAGGGTTTAAACCAATATGCCAGGGGGTTATGAATCTATGTAAGAAGTCAGAGAAGGAGGAAACAAGGACAAAAACGAACATTAGAAAAGAGAGTAAGAAAATTGATAGGCAGAGAAACCAAGGACAAAATTCAAACAGGGCTATAGAGAAAAAGAAGTGTGAGACAGCAATGTTAAAAAAGACAGGCTTAAAGGCTTTGTGCCTTAATGAGCGGAGCACTTGCGATAAAGTGGATGAACTAATCGCGCAGATAGATGTAAACAGGTATGATATAATTGGGATTACCGAGACATGGCTGCAGGGTGACCAGGGATGGGAACTGAATGGGCAGCACGGTGGCTCAGTGGTTAGTACTGGTGCCTCACAGCACCAGGGACCCAGGTTTGATTCCACCCTCTGGTGATCGTCTGCGTGGAGTTTGCACATTCTCCCCGTATCTGTGTGGGTTTCCTCCAGGTGCTCCGGTTTCCTCCCACAGTCCAAAGATATGCAGGCTAGGTGGATTGGCCATGCTAAATTGCCTAAAGTGTTCAGGGGTGTGTAGATTCGGTGGGTTAGAGGGGGATGGGTCTGGGTGGGATGCTCTGGGGGTTGATGTGGCCTGTTGGGCCGAAGGGCCTGTTTCCACACTGTCAGCATTCTATGATTTATGAATGTCCCAGGCTGTTCAGTATTTAGGAAGGACAGGCAGAAAGGAAAAGCTGGTGAAGTGGCATTGCTGGTTAAAGAGAAAATTATCACCATAGTGAGGAAAGGATATTCGCTCTGACAATGTGGAGTCTGTATGGGTCGAGTTGAGAAATGCCAAGGTGCAAAAAACATTAGTGGGTATCATATGTAGACCACCCCAGCTGCATTTGCAGTGTTGGGAATGGCATGAGACAGAAAATTAGAGTTGCACCTGATCATGGGTGATTTTAATCTACACATAGATTGGGCAAATCAAATTAGCCACAATGCCATAGAGGAGGAATTCCTGGAGGGTATACAAAATGGTTTTCTTGACCAATATGTGGAGGAACCAACTAGAGAGCAGGCCATCTTAGACTGGATGCGATGTAGTGACATGGGAATCATTGCCAATCTAGCTGTGTGAGACTCCTTGGAGCTGAGTAACCATAACATGATAGAATTTTTTTATAAAAATGGAAAGTGAGGTAGTTGATTCGGAGGCTAGGGTGCTGAACCTTAATGAAGGAAACTACGAGGATATGAGGTGAGAGTTGGCCTTGATAGATTAGGCACAGTGACTTAAAGAGATGACATGGATAGCCAATAGCAAACATTCTAGGAACGCATTCAAGGCGATCTGCAACAACTGTCTATTCCTGTCTGGCATAAGAGTAAAATGGGTAAGAGGGCCAATACATGGCTTACAAAAGGAATTACAGACAGTATCCGATCCAAGGAAGAAGCATACAGATAGCCCAAAGGAAAATAATATGTCTGAGGATTGGGAGCAGTTTAGAACTGAGCAAAGAAGGACTAAGGGATTGATTATGAAGAGGAAAATACAGTACGAAAGTAAGCTTGCAGGGAACATAAAGACTGACACTAAGAGTTTCTATAGGTACGTGAATAGAAAGACATTGGTGAAGACAAATATAGGCCTTGTATATTTGGACTTTCAGAAAACATTTGACCAAGTCTGCATAAGAGATTATCATGCGAGATTAAAATGCATGGAATTGGAGGAGGTATATTGAGACGGTTGGCAGAGAGGAGACAAAGAGTAAGAATTAATGGGTCCTTTTCAAATTGGCAGGCAGTAACAGTGTGGTGCCACAGGGATTGGTGCTGGGACTCCAGCTATTCACATTATATATTAATGATTTGGATGAGGAAATAAAATGTAACATCTTAAAATTTGTAGATGATACCAAGTTGGGTGGGAGGGTGAACTGTGACGAGGATGCAGAAATCCTTCACCATGATCTGGACAGGTTGGGTGAGTGGGAAATTCAATGGTAGATGCAGTATAGTTTGGATAAATGTGAGGTTATTCACTTTGGAAGCAAAAACAAGAAGGCAGATTACTACCTGAATGGCTGTAAATTGAGAGAGGGGAGTGTGCAGTGGGACCTGGGTGTCCTTGTGCAGCAGTTGCTGAAGGTAAGCATGCAGATGCAGCAGGTGGTAAAGAAGACAAATGGTATGTTGGCCTTCATTGAGACAGGTTTCGAATACAGGAGCGGGAATGTGTTGTTGCAGTTATACAGGGCCTTAGTGAGACCACGCCTGGAATATTGTGTGCAGTTATTACCACGGGAAGTAGTTGATGCCAAAACATTGAATGTATTCAAGAGGCAGCTAGATATTGCAGTTGGGTCGAATGGGATCAAAGGTTATGAGGAGAAAGCAGAATTAGGCTATTGAGTTGGATGGTCAGCCATGATCGTGAAGAATGGCGGAGCTGGCTCGAAGGGCTGAATGGCCTCCTAAGTTCTCTGTCTCTATCTGGGGAGAGAGAAAACAGAGTGAAAGTTCAGTGACCCTTCTCCAGCCTTTTTGGCAACTGTGCACCTCTTCACTGAGCACATGTTGTTTCTTCTCAAGCCAGAAATACAAGGGGCGATCTTTGCACATCTCTGCGCTGTACGGTTGGTCCTGCACATACATAGACAGGCCGCACAACCGAGAAAATTTCCCCTTGCCTATGCACACGCAATGCCTGTTGTCAGCCGATACTGCCTTCAACAACAGGCAAGGAGATTCTGTAGGAGATCAGAAGGAAAGGCGTGTACCTCGCGCTAAGATAAAGCAGTGCTGTACCCTGAAAATTTTGTTGACGACCACCATAGGAAGGAGTTTACCAAACCCAGACCCAGACCGAAAAGCCTTACTCACTTGAGTTTGGAGTTGATTTCATTGAAATGAGGGGCTTGACAGGGTAAATGCTGAGAGGATGTTTCCCCTCATTGGGAGAGTCTAGGACTAGCGGGCACAGTCTCAGAATAAAGGGACACCAATTTAAGACTGAGGAGCGATTTCTTCTCTCAGAGAGTTGAGAGTCTTTAGAACCATTGGCCACAGAGAGCCGCAGGGGCAGAATCCCTGTGTATATTTAAAGCTGAAATAGATTTTCAATCAGTAGGAGAACGAAGGGTTGCAGGGAAAGGAGGAAGAAAGTGGATGTGAGGTGTAAGGCTCACCCACAACCCTATTGAATGATGGACCAGCTTTGAGGGGCTGAACAACCTCCTACTACTCCTATTTCTAGGGGTCTTCAGTGTGCGATATCTAACCCCCGGTATCTGCTGTTCTAGCACTTGGTACGTGCCACACTCCTTCCCAGAGGTGCGCTATATTTTCTGCCAATTGTGCCAGATTTAGCTTTGGCAAAGTGCCCTAAACTGAAAGGAGAGTCTATTGTTTAGCTGCCTATGATCTAGATCGTGAAATTTGTTTTGGACTTTGCCGCGTCTCGCGTTTAATTTCCAACTGTGGACAAACAAAGATACGATTTGTGACTGTTAACTTGGTTTCGTATTCTGCCTTATTCACAACAACGAGAGGACACTAGACACAAATTGAGATAATACCTGATCAGCTTGATAGGCCTGAAAACATAGAAAAATGAAAAACAGGTTTAGAATAACACAAGAAGTGGTTTTGAAGGTTGAAAGCTAATAGAAAGACATTATTTTCCCCAATAATAATCCAAATGAAGTTGCAGCAATTCATATATATTGCAATCATCTTGTTTTATATCTTTATATATACATATGTATGCAGGAGAAATTCAGCAGGTCTGACAGTTTTTGTGAGAAAAGAAATAGAGTTAACGTTTGGATATGATTCTTCTTCTATCACCTTGTTGCTTCATTTTCATTTTTTCTGGTGTCCACTTTGACTTTTTAGAGCTTTCTTCAAACAGTGGCCAGAGATTAGAGGAACAGATCGCCATTGAGGCATCCAACCTCTCCCCCCACCCTTCGCCCAGGATTGGTCTATTTTGGCAAATAATCACAGCAAGCAATTGCAAAGAAACAGAGAGGACGTGAGCAGGAGCAGGTCCTTCTGCCCTTCGAGACTGCACTGCCATTCATTATGATCGTGGTTGATCCTCCAACTCAGTCCCCAGTTCCTGCTTTGTACAGGTGATGGCCTAATGGCATTATCACTGGACTGTTAATCCAGAAACCCAGATAATGTTCAGGGGATCTGGGTTCAAATCCTGCCACAGCAGATGGTGGAATTTGGGTTTAATAAGTATCTGGAATTAAGAATCTAATGGTGACCATGAATTGATTGTCAGGAAAAACTCATCTGGTTCACTAATGTCCTTTAGGGAAGCAACCTTCCATCTTTACCTGGTCTGGCCTACATGTGACTCCAGACCCACAGCAATGTTGTTGACTCTTAACTGCCCTCTGGGCAATTAGGGATGGGCAATAAATGCTGCCTGGCCAGCAACACTCTCATCCTGTGAATGAATAAAGGAAAATAAATACATCAAATCAAAGTCTGATCAAGTTTTGTAGTATTCTGTGAGATCCCCTCTCTTTCTTCTAAAATCCGTACGGGCCTACCTGATCCAAGGTGTCTTCATATTGCAGCCTTACCATCTTCAAAATACCCGTAAATTACTGGCTGAACTTGGGACTGACTAAAGCAGCTAACGTTCCTTAGCCAAGTGATTGTTCAAACCCTATCAATAGACTAGGCACAATTAGGTTTTTCTCGTTGCAGAAAGCTTTCTGTCAAGATCAGAAACATGACAAGAAACCAAAATTTATATTACACCTGCTTCTGACCAGAAAGTAGAAAATGATGTAAACTAACCCACCAGGGGAATGCACAGGATAATGCATGACAGCCCTAGACTTTGTCAGGTTTTTAATCACAGAATTATTTTGGCCACCACTGTGAAAGGATATTTTACTCCTTTCCAAACCTCCTCCCTAAACTTCTTCTGAGTCACTGCATAAATAAATGTGTTTGTGCAGCAGCTCAGTAGCTGGAGCATGAAACCCAGCTCCCGCACAAACGTTGGCACAGGAACAGGATATCGCAAGTAATCCAAACGTCTCAATATAGAACAGGACATGAAGAGAACCCAGAGGAGAATGAAGTTGGCTGATATAACAAAGAGCAAAATGATGGATTTCTTTCGATTCTCCAGCTCTGGGTCACTGGAATTCTCTCCATTTCTCCGACCTCGGAGTCTACTGCGGGCTCTGTTGGCCAATATAACATGCCTGACCGTTAACGCATTGAACAGTAGAATTAAGAGAAATGGAACAAATGGTGTTATAATGTAATGTGTTAATTCAACAAAGGCCCAGGCCATTGAAAATGATACACCGAACGCGACACGGCAAAACCAGGAACTGTTTGAAAGCCAGTACTCAGTGGTATATAGAAAATACCAAAATACATTCTTCAAAAAGCTCAGAACCGTCACAACTCCCAGAACCACTTCCGCTGTTCTCTCCGTGCAATATTTAGATTTTAGTTTCTGGCAACAAATGGCAATGAAACGATCAAAGGTGAACATCACTGTGAACCAGACAGAACAGTCTGTGACAGCATAAAGCAGGACAGCATGGATGTTACACAAACTGACGTTCCTCAGAAAAATGAACTGCTCCCGGTAAACAATCGGAATCTGCCGTAATATCAAATCGATTATAACGACCAGAAGATCTGCAAGGGCCATAGCCACCAGGTAGCGAGTCACACATTTAGAGAGACCGCACTTTCTCCGAGACAGGATAGATATTGTCACTATATTTACTGAGAGAAAAGTGAAGAGAGGGAAATTATCCACACTTCTTTCTTTAATAAATTACTGAAACATAAGAATGGCTATGCAAATGTACCCACAAAACTATTTGCCAGAACCTGAAATTCATTAAAGTTTCACTTTGCTTCCAGTGATAGAGACATATTATTTTACCTGTGACAATTATTAATATCAATATTGGGCATAACTACATTGATTAGCAATGAATGGCCATATATGTAAATGAATGGGATAACACTTCGTGAAGAAGGCTTGTATTCTCCTGTGAATAAATTTTGAGGGTTCATCTATTTGAAATGTTTGAGGTGATTAAAGGATTGGTAGAATAAACAGTGATAATCTATTCCCTCTTGTGGAGACTTACACCCAAATAGGCATAGATTTTTGTAGTCAAGGATTACGAGAAATGCACATGAAACTGGCGTTAAGGTGATAAAAACAGTGTGGAGCTGCAGGAACACAGCAGGTCAGGCAATATCAGAGGAGTAGAAAAGTCGATGTATCAGGTTGGAACTCTTTTCAGAGTTCTGAAGGAGGTTCCCAACCTGAAACACCAACTTTCCTGCTCCTCTGATGCTGCCTGACCTGCTGTGTTCCTGCAGCTCCACATTGTATTGACTCTGACTCCAGCATCTGCAGTTCCTGCTATCTTCTTAAGGTGATAAGTGGTTACTTTGCGGAATAGCAAGGCAGGCTAGAGATGTAAAAGAGCTCGCTCCCACTTCTAGATGTTTTATATTTGTACCAATGTTGAAAATGTGCTTGGTTATGTCATGAAGCACTTTGAAGCAGTAAAGTACATCAAAGATCTGTAACTATCTTCAGAAATGGGGGCTCCTGACATGAGGTAAATCCCAGATTTCAACATTAAGGACTGATTTTATCATTCTGAGCCAAGGCTAGAAATAGAAATGAGAATTAAGTGGAGATACATTGAAGACATAGTTGAGCCATGATGTCACAGAATGGAGTACGGTGCTTCACTAGTTGAATTTTCACATTCTAGTTTTGTTTAGAAAGAAGTTTTTTTTTATTCATTCATGAAATGTGGCCAGGCCAGCACGTTTGGCCATTGCTCATTACACAGAGGTTGGTCAAGAGACAAACACATTGCTGTGGTTCTGGAGTCATATTAGACCAGCATTTCCCTTCCCTAAAGGATGTTAGGGGATCAAATGTTTCCTTCCTCACTAATCGTTAAGTCTCTTAATTCCAAACTTTTATCAAATTCAAATTCCACCATCTGCCATGGCAGGATTTGAATTGCTAACACGAGAACATTGCCCGGGTCTCTGGATTAATAATCTAATGGTAACACCAGTTATCAACCAAACCAGATCCCCTCAGAAAATTTTAAGAAGGTAGCCTAGACCCTACCTTTTCCTTATTTTAGAGGTAGATGTGAAGTGTCATGTTCCAGATGGAATGCGACTGGTCAAGCTACTTGATGTTAAGCAAAACACAATTTATTTAAACACTATAGTTAAAATACAAACAAAAGCAAGAGGCATTTAGAATAACTTAACTATTGGAAAGCTTAACTGAATAATAGATACAGTACCTATTACTACTTAACTGTTCCAATATAGTAGCATCCCATTACCATACCCCTTTGGCAAGAAGGCAAATTCAGATACAGCCTCTCACATGCAGTTCTCCAATCCAGGAGGAAAAAAAAATCAAGAAAATTCAGACAAAGTGGCAGCTAGGAGACATTCACTGAAGCTCCAACTCTTTTGAGAGCCCAAAGGCTTCTGCTTAAAACAAAACCTAAAAACTAGAAACCCTGGTCTGTGAGAGCTGGCCACACCCAAGCTGCTTCCATTGTTGCAACTTTAAAAAAAAAAGCCCAAGGCCTCAAAATTTCTTGTTTACTTTCTTAGAGACAGCTTTGCACTTGCAACATCTCTTCAAAGAAAAAACGAGGACAAAATAACCTCTTAAAGTGACAGCATTGTCAATCACTACTAGGTCCTTGCCTCTCCTTTAATACAAGAAACAAGTTTCCAATGTGTACAAAATTAATTGTTCCAACAACGGCAATCTCAGTTGAAGTGAGCCAGTGGAGAAGGGGCAGTCAAGGGTTTTGAACGATTTGAATTGTCGTGTTTCCCAGTTGGTGACTGGGTAAGGCTGATGCAGTACAGCAAGGCAATGACACATCGTTAATTTTGTGAAATCCACAGCTCCCACACACGTGGCAGATTATGGGGAAGGTGATGAAAGTAGGAAATGGTTAATTGATTTGGGGCAGCACAGTGGCTCAGTGGCTAGCATTGCTGCCTCACAGCACCAGGGACCCGGGTTTGATTCCACCCTTGGGTGACTGTGTCTGTGTGGAGTTTGCACGTTCTCCCTGTGTCTGTGTGGGTTTGCTCTGGTTTCCTCCCACAGTCCAAAGATGCATAGGTTAGGTGGATTGGCCATGCTAAATTGCCCCATAGTGTTCAGGGATGTGTAGATGAGGTGGGTTATAGGGGGATGGGTCTGGGTGGGATGCTCTGGGGGTCAGTATGAGCTTGTTGGGCCGAAGGGCCTGTTTCCCCACTGTAGGGATTCTATGGATGAATGTCACACTTGTGCAATCTCAGGTGCCTGGCTGCAGTAAGTCACTTACCTGGTACACCAAACACAGCCAGGATGGGGAAGTACACCTTTTGGATGTCATACAGTACCCAGAGAATCTTGAGCTTGATGAGAAAATTAAGGCCCATGTCCCCGGTCTGTCAGATTGCTGTTGATGTTGAGAATAATTCTCCGAGTGACAGGACGTGAAGATTCTCCTCAGTTATAAAACAGAGAATCCATCGGGGCAGAAATTCTGTTCCCCTGGTGACTGGGTTTAGTCACAGTCACTGAACAAACAAATGGCCGAAGAAATGCTCACAACACAATTCTCAATGCAAACAATTTAATCACCAATCTCATAAAGTGTTGAACACAAGGACAAAAGCAACACCTTTACAGACTCTGAGCAGTTAGGCCGTCTGCATGATAAATTATTTAATTGGGTTCAAGAAACATAGGGCGAAAATGATTGTTTCAAACATAATATAGACAATTAAATCATCCATCAAACAAGATTTTAATTTAACTCTGATTTTATGAACTAAAGTTTATTGTTTAATAAGAGGGCTGACATTTTATGCTCTGGGTGTGATCATTCATCTGCTAAATGAATGTTGGAATTTAGGCTTTTAAAATACTGAGGAGGATGAAATATATGTTCTTGCCCTTTTCGATATATATCTGGTGTATAATCAAGGCTAGTTAACTCTTTTGGTGAGAACATCCTGAATCCACATCCATTGTTTGATTAAAATCTTCCCAAATTACTTTGTGCTTTTGGATTTTTTCATTGATCAGTTATGCACAACACACATATACATATGTATACACATCCTTCTTCAACACTTTAACCTTTCTCTTCACTGCTTTCTCTGAATCATTATTCTTTCATATGGAAGAGAAGAAATTCTCCAGAATATTTAAAACAGTCCACAGAGAAGATCCATGCTTTGAAATAAATGCCAAAATGTCATTATACATGAGAGATGTCTGTTTATGTTTTCTCTGAGGGGCAACTTTTTTCACACAGAGGGTGGTTTGTATGTGGAATGAACTGCCAGAACAAGTGGGAGATGCAGGTACAGTTACAGCATTTAAAAGGTATTTGGTTAGTAAAATAGTTATTCAGAGGCTGGTATCCCATCACCAAGCCACCCTTTATTTACTTGTGTACAGTACGCTGGCTATAGCCAACCAACTCGGAGACTGTCCCCTGAACTGAGGAGATTCTAACTCCTGGTTATACTGGTTAGCTACAGCTTTCCTGATTGTCCCATGTTAACAATCCTAATTGAGGATCTCGTAGTGAATGTGGTCCATCTGGTTCCAATCACTACATGAATAGAACATAGAACATAGAACATAGAACATTACAGCGCAGTACAGGGCCTTCGGCCCTCGATGTTGCGCCGACCTGTGAAACCAATCTGAAGCCCATCTAACCTAAACTATTCCATTATCATCCATATGTTTATCCAATGACCAAATAGGAAAGGTTTAGAGGAATATGGGCCAAATGCAGGAAAATGGGACTAGTTTAGTTTTGGGAAATGTGGTCAACATGGACGTGTTGGACCAAAGGGTCTGTTTCCGTGATGTATAACACCATGACTCTGTAAATCCTACATATCTCGTACTGCTTGGGTTTTAAAAAGCCAGATCCTTTAGCTTGGGTAAAATAATTTGGACACTGGAACCAACTATTTCAGTTGCTGGTATTAGTCAGAATCTTCAAAGTATGCACCACCGTTTTCAAGCTGCATAAAACACTGGGTAGGCCACAGCTAGGGTATTGTGTGCCATTCTGCAATCCACCTTGTAAAGAAGACGGGAGAGGGTTCACAGGAGGTTTACCAGGATGTCATCGGGGCTGGAGAGTTTCAGTTACAAAGAGAGATCAGACAGACTGGGGTCGGTTATTGTATAGGAGTGGAGACTGACAGGGGACATGGTTTTTTTATTAATCATTCACAGGATGAGAGTGTCAGTAGCTAGGCCAATTTTTATCGCCCATCCCTCATTCCTCAGAGCACAGTTAAGGGCCAACCACATTGCTGTACATCCGGTGTCATGTGTCGGCCAGACCTGGTGAGGATGGCAGATTTCTAACTCTAGATACATTAGTGAATCAGATGGGGTTCCCCAGATGATTCAGATACATAAAATTATGACGGGCACAGATAGGGGAGACAGAAAAAGGTTTTCCTCTTGGTAGAGGGATCATTGAACCGGGAACACAGATTTAATGTGAAGGGTAATTTAAAAGAGCTGTGGGGAGCACAGCGTTTTAGGAAATTAATGTGACATCAATGCCTGTAAAGCACCTTGGAACATCCTCAGGCACTAGACCAGGTCGTTGGTTTTCTTTCTTTCTTTCTGTCTGTCTGTCTTTCTTTCTGTCTGTCTTTCTCACTTTCTCTCTGTCTCTCTTTCACTCTTTCGCTCTTTCTTTCTCTCTTTCTCTCTCTCTCTCTTTTTCTCTCTCTCTCATTCTCTCCCTCTATTTTTCTCTTACTGTCTTTTTCTCTCTCTTTCTGTCTTTCTCTCTCTTTTGCTTTATTTGTTTTTGAATCTGTATCTCACTGCCTTTTCAAAGAAGTTGCAACCAGAGTGGATAGTGGGGAACCAGTAGAGGTGTTGTATTTGGAATTCCAGAAGGTTTTTGACAAGGTGTCACAAGAGGTTAAGTCATAAGACGAGTCCATGGTGTTGGAGATAGTACACTGGCATGGATAAAGGATTGGATGATGAACATTAAACAATGAGTTAGAAATAGGGATTTTTTTTTTCAGGTTGGTGACCTGTAGACCACTGGGACTCCATAACAGTCAGTTCTGGGAGGCAATTGTTTACAATAGATGTTGATAACTTGGAGGAAGGAGGCAAATGTGCCGTAGCCAAATTTGCAGACTACACAAAAATAAGTGGAAAGACATGTTGTGAAAGGGATGCAAACAGTTTACAGAGAGATGGTGATAGATTAAAGCACGTGAATAAAATGTTGGCAAATGGAGTATAATGTTTGAAAATATGAAGGGAAAACAAAAGAACAGGTTAATATTTAAATGGAGAAAAACTGCGGAAAGCTGCAACACAAAGAATACTCATACATTAAACACAGAAAGCTAGCACACAGGAGCAGCAGCCAATCAGGAAGGTGAATAGAATGTTGGCCCTTATTTCAAAGGGGTTGGAATATACAAAGTACAACTGGGGAGGTGATGGCCTAGTGGTATTATCACTGGACTGTTAATCCAGAGACCCAGGCAATGCTCTGTGGACCTGGGTTCAAATCCTGCCACAGCAGATGGTGGAATTTGAATCAATAAATATCAAATCTAATGATGACCATAAATCCATTGTCAATTGCCATGAAAAACCCACCTGGTTCACTAATGCCCTTTGGGGAAGGAATTTACCATCCTTACCTCATCTGGCCTACATGTGACTTCAGACCCTATGGACAATAACTTGTGCCAAGCTGTCAACACCCTCATCCCCTGAATGAATAAAGGAAAAAGAAATACAAAGATCTAAATAAGATTGATTTTATTGTCACACATACCAAAATACAGTGAACAGTTTTGTTTATGAGCAGTACGATCAGATCACAACAAAGGATGTACAGATCAAAAAGTCTTAGAAGCACACAGGTTACATTATTTGAGGCTAGAGTCCATTCAACAGTCTGATAACGGCCAGAAAGAAGCTGTTACTGAACCTGCTCGGGCGTGTGTTCAGGCTTCTGTATCTTCTGCCTGATGGAAGAGGTTGTAGGAGAACATTACCAGGGTGCAATGGGTCTTTGATGATGTTGGCCACCTTTCCACAGCAGCGAGCCCTGTAAATGGAGTCCATGGATAGAAGGCTGGCTTCCGTGATGGTCTGGGCTGTGCATACCACCTTCTGTAGTTTCTTACAGTCCTAGGCAGAGCAGTTGCCACACCAGGCCGTTATGCACCTGGGCGGCACGCTTTCAATGGTGCATCTGTAGAAGTTGATGAGGGATCTTATGGACATGTGGATTGTGGGATCGACCATGATCCTATTGAATGGTCGAACAGGATCAAGGTGCCGAATGGCCTACTGCTACCTATTATGGTTTTATTTAACAAGTATTGAAATGCATTTCTGATGCCAAGGTGTACAAGGCTATGGGACAAATGCTGGAAAATGTGATTAGAGTATTTCAGAGGGACCTAAGGGTGCAGGTTTGTAGTTCCTTGAAAATGGTGCCATAAGTGGTGAAGAAGACATTTTGCAAACTTGCCTTCATTGGTCAGGGCACTGAGTATCGGTACTAAAGCCAAAATTGCTGGAAAAACTCAGTGCATCTGGCAGCACCTGTGGAGAGAAATCAGAGTTAACACTTCGGCTCCAGTGACTCTTCTGCAGAACTGATGGTAGCTAGGAGAGAATTGGTTTCTACGCAGCAATAGGCTGGGAGTACAGGAGTAAGGAGTAAACCATTGGCAGAGATAGAGCCCAAAGAGAGAGGAAAACAGTTGAACAGACAAAGGAGAGGATAATGGTCAGCCTAGAGGAATGAATAGCTGCTAATGGGGATTATTGGTGTCTAACAATGGGTTGTATGTAAAAGCAGACCATGTGATTACAGGGCTTGGTTTGTGGGGATGGGGGAAGGCTCTGAAGCCCTAAGTTAATTGAACTTGACACTGAATCCAATGGGCTGTAGAATTCCCAAGCGGAAAATGAAGTGCTGTTCTTCCAACTTGCTCTGAGCTTTGCTGGAGCACTGCAGCAAGAGATGTTCCAAGTACTGACCCATGCTCCAAGTTCATCCGACTTATTTTTGATTCTTCTGGCATTGAAGTATACACACTCAAACCATCTCTGTGTCTACAATTATGCTCCATCGACCGCATTTCTTTATTAACAATCTCACTCCCTGTTGTGTCTGTTAGAAGGCTGAATACCTCATCCTCTGAATTACAAATCCCGTTCCCCATCCCCTGCCAATCTGGTTTAAACCATCCCATATAGCTCGAGCAAAGCTCCTTCCCAGGATATTTGTGCCCTTCCGATTCAGGTGCAACCCTTCCTTCCTGTACAGGTCCCACCTTCCCCAGAATGTGCTCCAATTATCCACATAATGGAAGCCCTCCATCCTACACCAGCCCTGTGGCCACATGTTTAGCTGCACTCTCTCCCAATTTCTTACCTCGTTATCACGTGGCACTAGTAGTAATCCAGAGATAACTACCCTGTTTGTCCTGGACTTCAGCTTCCAATCTAACTCCCTGTACTTGTTTTTCACATTCTCAGTCCTTTTTCTATCTATGTCATTGGTACCGATGTGTACCATGACTGCTGGTTGCTCACCCTCTCCCTTAAGGATCTTGAAGACACGTTTCGAGACATCACAGACCCTGGCACCCGGGAGGCAACATACCATCCGTTCGTCTTGTTCTCGCTCACAGAACCGCCTGTCTGTGCCTCTAACTGTTGAATCCCCCACTACAATTGCTCTCCTATTCTCCCCCCTTCCCTTCTGAGCCACAGAGCCAGACCCTGTACCAGAGACCCAGTCCCTGTGGCTTACCCCTGGTAGGTCGTCCCCGACAACAGTATCCAAAACAGTATACTTATTAGACATAACAAGGTGTAGAGCTGGATGAACGCAGCAGGCCAAGCAGCATCAGAGGAGCAGGAAGGCTGATGTTTCGGGCCCAGACCCTTCTTCAGAAAAAGGAAACGTCAGCCTTCCTGCTCCTCTAATGCTGCTTGGCCTGCTGTGTTCATCCAGCTTTACACCTTGTTATCTCAGATTCTCCATCATCTGCAGTTCCTACTATCTCTGAAACAGTGTACTTATTGTTGAGGGGAACGACCACAGGGGACCCCTGCACTGACTGTTTCCTTCCCTTCCCTTTCTTTACTGTCACCCAACTGCCTTCGTTCTTAGGGGTAACTATGCCCCTGTAGCTTGTTTCTATTGCCACCTCAGCCTCCCGAATGATCTGGAGTTCTTCCAGCTGCAGCTCGTTCCCTAACGCAGTCTTTGAGGAGCTGGCGCTGGGTGCACTTCCCAGAGGTGAAGTCAGCAGGGTCAGCTGTTGAATCTTACCTCCCACATCCTGCAGGAGGACCATTGCACTGCCCTGACTGCCAAACCCTCTAAACTTAAACTTCCCCGAAAGATTTGTAAAAAGTAGAGAATAATTTACTTACCCTTTTGTTCTTAGGTTAGAGGACATGGCAGTGTGGGAGAAGAGCTTATCTTCCCAGCAGTCCCCTCGAGGTCTCTCCTGACTCCCGCTGCTGTACAAATGGAGGCTGCAGACTCACGAGGTAATAGTGTAAGACAAAAAATATTTTTTAAAAAAATGAAGCCAACTTTGCATGTTGATGGTTCATTATTTTAAGGGGAGAGGTGTGATGATACTATGGCTTTAAAGGGTATATTTTGTCTTGATTTTTCTTTTCGGAGAGGTTTTAAGGCAGATATTCTGCACTTTCTGCTAGAGCCAATAGAGCATAAAGCTTGTGAGGCCTTGTTATTTTTAAAAGTTGGAACAATAGAAGCAGCCTGAATGGGTGTGGTGAAGCTCCAACAGACCCAAGATTTTTTAATTTTGGCTTTCAGCAGTTGCTGTTGGAGTCTTGAAGAAGTGAAAGCCATTTCCCCCCTCCCTCTCAGTTACAGCCAAAAACTGGGGGTTCGCTTCCTACTACTGGAGTTGCACATGAGGCAATCTGTGTTCTGAATGTGCCTTTTTGCCAAGGATGTGTTTATGGGCTGTTACTACATTGGAACAGTTAATTAATAACAGTCACTATATCTATTATTCTGTTAAATTTTCCAATAGAGTTAAATTATTACAATTCCTTCTTTCTTTTGTTGTATTTTAACTATAGTGGATGAATAAAGTGTACTCTGTTTTAAATCCAGTAGTTTGACCAATTAAATTGCATCTGGAATGCAACACCTTACATTTACCTTTAAAATAAGAAAAAGCCAGGGTCTAGACTACCTTCTGAGCATTTTGAGGGTATTTGCTCTGATCCATAACATATCTCCATCCTATGTTGTATGGGGCAGTGGGGGAGTGAGAAGGGGTGGAAAGCTTGCTCCATTCCTATAACTGTGACCTTCCCTCTGCTTTTCCCCCCCTCCCGCCCCCAAGAAAGTCAAGTATGAACAGACAGATGTAGGGCATGCCTCCTCTGCAGTTACAAAGCGCTGTAACTGGGCTAAGTAGGATGTCACTCCCCACCTCCCCTAACCCCCTCAATGGAGAACAGACACAGGAATGTTTGGGGGGGTGGGGGGTTTTGGGCAGGGAGGACTTCTGCCTTGGGTAGGGGTGCAAGGGCGAAGAAGGGTTAAGTCTCAAACTCCATGTGGATCGGAAGGAAGGTAGTTACTATCTACATGGGGATGTCTCAAATGGGCAACGACAAAATAGTACTCTTTTTACTCATTCCATTGTCAATATTATAAATAAATAGTTGCCCACTCCCATTCTTGATTGCATCAATACAACGAAGGCCTGAGCAGGTTAATGTTGGGTTTGTTGAGCTTTGAACCATCACAATGACATTGAACTGATGAATTACTCATGGTGGGTTAGCCAATTCTGGGGATGAACTCAAGGAGTGGGGAATATGAAGATGGTGGCTTAATCACCCAAATTACATGACATGCTCCCTCATCTCAAACACATCTCTACACCAATGTCGTACCAGGCAGTGGTGTATAATATCCAGCCCAATATTTTAGAAGTCATTTTGATTCACAAGTCCCCTCGCAAGGTGTTAACATTGTTTAGTCCTGATGGGAACCAGATGAATTAAGTCAAAGTGTACAGGGCAAAAGAGAGAACATAGGACTGAGTTGGATGAACATTAATGGTTGAGCAAGTTCAAAGGGCTGAAGAACATACAGCTGTATCCATGTTACTTTGAATTTCTTTCAGAAATAATGGGTGCCAGTCATGAGTAAATTGAGCAATGTCAAACTTGAGAGAAACAATTAGCCAGTGCAAACATGGTTTTCAAAGTTCTGCAGGAGTGACATCCATGCTACATGTAAGGCCCAACAAGAAAGAGATAGTAAGAGTTGTAGATGCTGGAGTCACAGACAACACAGTGTGGAGCTGGATGAATACAGCAGGCCAGGCAGAATCAGAGGAGCAGGAAAGCTGATGTTTTGGGTCTGGACCCTTCTTCAGATGCTGCCTAGCCTGCTGTGTTCCTCCAGCTCCACACTGTATTATCTCCAACAAGAATGAATGTGAGCACCTCCCCTTGACATTTAACAACATGTTTGCACTCACTCCTCTGCTATCAAAATCAATGGGGGTTATAAGTGAACCAAAACTGAACCTGACCTATCAATCGTATAAACTGGGTGCAGCAGCAGATTATGGACAGGGAATTCTGCAGTGAATAACTCACCTCCTGACTCCCCAAAGCCTGCCCACCATCTACAAGGCGCAGGTCAGGAGCTTGGTAGAATATTCTCCACTTACCTTGTTGAGCATGCCTTCAACAACACTAAAGAAGTTCAACTCAATTCGGCACAAAGTGAATGGTGATTGATACCCATCTACCAACTTAAACACACAGTCCTTTAACCACTGAGGCACAGTGGCAACAATGTGCACCATATCGAACCAAATGTGCCCATTATGTAACCTAAACTGGTATTAGACTTGAAATTGAAACATCTGCCACTTGTCTATGCCTGTTGAATAATTTCCATAACTTTCTCTTGTTTACAGTTAATGCGGTAACTATTATGATCCTCATTCTGGGAAATTGTGGTCTCTCTAATTCACTACCTGGTGGCCATCACAACTGCAGATCTACTAGTCATTATCATTGATCTGATATTGTAACAGATGCCTATTGGTTAATGGAAATGATTGAGCATTTTCCAAATAATTCCCTTGTGCAATATCCATGACGTTCTGCTTTACGCAGCCACAGACAGTTCTGACTGGTTTACTGTTACTGTCACCTTCGATCAATTTGTGGACATTTCTTGCCGAAAACTGAAATCTAAATATTGCACAGAAAAAACTGCAGCTATGGTCATAGGAATAGTGACAGTGTTGAGCTTTTTGAAAAACATTTTCTGGTATTCTCTGTACACAAATGAATATTGGCTTTCAAACAGCTCTTGGTTTTGTCCTGTGGCTCTGACTGTATCCCATTCACTGGTCTGGGCTATCGTTGAATTAATCCATTACATATTAACACCATTCATTCCATTTATTATGATTCTTCTCCTCAATGCATTGACGGTCAGGCACATATTAATGGCCAGCAGAGCACGCAAGCGACTTCAGAATTGGAGTAATGGTGAGAGTCAAAGTGACCCAGAGATGGGAAGTCGAAGGAAATCCATGATTCTACTGTTTGTGATATCGGGGAACTTCATTCTGCTGTGGGTGGTGTTCATGGTTTGTTCTATATTGAGATGATTAAATTACTTGGAATGTTCCGCTTCTCAACCAAAATTCGTTCGGGAAATTGGTTTAATGCTCCAGCTTTTAAGCTGCTGCACAAATACTTTTATTTACACTATAACCCAGAGGAGGTTTAGAGAGGAGTTGAGAAATGAAGTGAACCCCTTTTCACTGATGGTCAAGCTACGTAGATGATGAGAATTCCTGTTTTATAACAGTATCTTGTGCTTTTGTGTTGGGTTTTGCTCATGATTGATATTTTGGAAATAGTTCACAATCTGATCTAATCTGAAATACTAATTAGCGTTACATTCCTGGGCCTGATGGTCGCTATTTTTGCCATGGACAAGCATCGGTTCTCCATAACTCTGGTATTGGTACATACTTCCCCAGCAATACCAACCCTTCTGCACAGCCCACTTCGGACAATTAGACCCAAATGACCTCTTCTTGGGGGGAACGAGCCCTTGTTGAGATCATTGCTCAATGGAGAACCACAGCTTTTCAGTGTCCCGTTATTTCCTGTGTGTTTATCACTGCACTGCTGGCAGCTTTCTTTGATCACTGAGCCATGATCTTATTGAAAAGCAGAGCAGGATTGATGGGCCTATTTCTGGTTCAATGTCTTATGGTCTCCACTGGCATTTAAATAGAAACTTTTGCAAATCAAGGTTGGCACCAGAAAGAAACATGTGTCGAAGCTGAAAAAGGACAGTGGGGCACAGCTGCAGTGGGACAAAGAGAGAAATCAGTTTCCTGCAGGAGTTGGTAATCACATGCATTAACTACGGGTCCTTCTTTCATTTTGTAACTTTCCAGGCAGAGATTGTGAGTGCTTCACTGAAATGCCAGTGCCATGAATGAGCTACTTTTGCTCATCAGATTGCAAATAGGGCATTGTGCTAAGTTTCCCAGTTCACTGTTGGTTTGATTGTAAGGCATTTCAAAGACCCCTGGATGAGAAGTGAGTTCATCAATAAAATTGCAGGTTCCAGCCCAACAAGCTCCTGTTGTTGAAAATTGGGATCCTTTTAAGGCTGCTTTCCTCGTATTTTCTGTGTAGCGTGGATTCTCAGCTAACTGCTGTTACAACAGAGGGCAGCTTTCCAAATTTCTAATAAAGGTAAGATAAAAGACCACAAGAATCATAATGTTCCAGTGAGCTGACATCCAACATCTGTTAGGCCCACACTACAGTCGTAGATTGGTACAGCATTGGAAACAGGCCCTTCGGCCCAAACTGATCCATGCTGACCATGGTGCCCACTCAGTTAGTTCCAATTGCCCGCATTTGGTCATATCCCTCTAAACCCTTCCCATCCATGTACCCATCCAAATGTTTTTTTTAAACGTTGCTATTGTACCTGCCTCAACCACTTTCTCTGGCAGCCCATTCCATATACGCACCACTCTCTGTGTGAAGAAGTTGTCCCTCAGGTCCTTCTTAAATCTTTCCCCTCTCACTTTAAACCTATGCCCTCTAGTTTTCAATGCCCCATCCCTGGGAAAAAGACGATATGCATTCATCCTATCTATGCCCCTCATTATTTTATACATCTTAATAAGGTCACTCCTCACTCTCCTACATTCCAAAGAATATAGTCCTCTCCTGGCCAACCTCTCCCTATAACTCAGGTCTACTAGTCCTGGCAACATCCTTGTAAATCTTCTTTGCACACTTTCCAGTTTAACTATACCTTTCCTACAACAGGGAGACCAAAACTGTACACAATACTCCCAAGTGCGGCCTCACCAAAGACTTATACAACTGTAACATAACGTCCCAACTCCTATAATCACTGCCTCAACTGATGCTAAATGCCTTCTTCACCACACTGCCTATCTGTGATGCTGCTTTCAATGAACTATGCACTTGTACTCCTAGGTCCTTCTTGTTCTACAACACTCCTCAGGACCTTACCATTTACTGTATAAGTCCTATCTTGGTTTGACTTTCCAAAGTGCAACACCTCACACTACCTTACTCTCAGTGCCATGTTTGGGAGAATAGAAAGTATTGGTCTTAGGAGGGATGACAAATAACGTTGAAATGGATAACAGGTGCCAATGGGATAACAATTATACCAAGCTGCCTCATGGTCATTGACCAAAAGGATTCAGACAATCCAATGACACAGTGTAAGCAACTTGCTCCGAGGAATCGACTTTATTGACAAGAGTACAGGGGCAGAGGGCGGTCTTTGTTGGGTGGTCCTTATTGGTCACAGACTTTGACAGGGAGCTGCCTTCTCCAAATGGCAGAGGGACCAGAAGAGGAGAAGGAAGAACTCCCTAACAGCTCTGTAATGAGATAGTAGTCCAAAAATCCACTAAGACAGTGGCAGCTTTACCTTTAGTGTCATTTTGGTATCAATGAAACATTCTCAATTCTCAAGGTTGTATACTTCCTTTGTCTAATTGACTAAATTATGATATCTAGACTGCTGTCTCTTAACAAACTTAAGAAATGATCAAATTATTGCATGCAAATGTTCGACTGCCTGTATTGGGTAGCTGTGGTCCCAAACACTGAAATCTAAACTGCTTCAAGTAACACTATACCTTGCAGGACCCATCTAGGAGTTGGTACAACACAATTCATGGAGCCCAGTTGGAGTGATTGTAATGATGTCAGCCAACTGGACCTCATAGACTATGAGTTCCCTGATTGGGGCTGTTAACCTGGTCTAATCAGGGAGCACTGGCTGACAGATAGAAACAGGAGCGTCCGAGGTTCTGTTCACTCTGAGAGCTAGCTCTGAGGAAGCTGGACCAGTGTCAACTATTATGCACATTTAAATAAAGGGATAGTAAGAACTGCCGATGCTGGAGTCTGAGATATCATAGCATGGAGCTGGAGGAAGACAACAGGCCAGGCAGCATCAGAGGAACAGGAAAGCTGACGTTTCGGGTTGGGACCCAAGGGTCGTCTTTGAGTTGGACTATGCATTTCTGGCATCATGCCCTTGTTTGAGAAGCTAGTCTCGTTCAATCCTGCTATCAAAGACTGGGCCCAGTATCTGGAAAGTGTGCGTTATTTCTTCCAGGCAAATGACATTGAGGTAGACGAACAGCAAGAAGTAATTCTCACAGCACGTGGACCCACAGCCTTTGCAGTTATTAGGAGCCTAAATTTCCCTGATGCACCAGATACTAAAACCTTTCAGGAGATTCTGCATGGTAGAATGATTAGCAAGGATAGAATACACGGAATCCAGGGAGAGATAGCCAATTGGATACAAAGCTGGCTTGAAGATAGGCGAATTGGGTGGTAGTAAAGGGTTGTCTTTCAGACTGGAGGCCTGTGACCAGTCATATGCTACAAGATTTGATGCTGGGTTCACTGTGATTTGTTATTTACATGAATGGTTTGGATGTGAACATAGGAGGTATAGTTAGTAAGTTTGCAGATGATACCAAAATTGGAGGTATAGTGGACAAAGGTTATCTCCAAGTAGAACAGGATCTTGATAAGATGGACCAATGGGCCGAGGAGTGGCAGCTGGAGTTTAATTTAGATAAATGTGAGGTGCTGTATTTTGGAAAGGAAAGTCAGGGCAGGAATTATACACTTAATGGTAAGGTCCTGGGGAGTGTCACCGAACAAAGAGACCTTGGGGTGTGGGTTCATAATTCCTTGAAAGTGGAATCACAGGTAGACAGGGTGGTGAAGAAGGTGTTTAGTACACTGGCCTTTATTGGTCCATGCTTTGAGTATAGGAGTTGGAAGGTCATGCTGTAGGAATACAGGACGTTGGTTAGGCCACTTTTGGAATATTGCATTCAGTTCTGGTCTGCCTGCTATCAGAACGATGTTGTTAAACTTGAAAGGGTGCAGAAAAGATTGTTGTTGGGATTGGAGGGTTTGAATTATGGGGAGAGGCCGAATAGACTGGGGCTATTTTCCCTGGAGAGTTGAAGGCTGAGGGTGACCTTATAGAGGTTTTTAAAGTCACGATAGCCATGGATAGGGTGAATAGCCAGGGTCTTTTTCCCATGGTAGGGGATTCCAAAACTAGAGGGCTTAGATTTATGGTGAAGGGGAAAGATTTAAAAGGAGCAACTTTTCACACAGAGGGTGGGCATGTATGGAATGAGCTGCCAGAGGAAGTGGTGGAGGCTGGTACAATTAGAACATTTAAAAAGCATCTGGATGGGTATATGAATAGGAAGCGTTTAGAGCGATATGGGCCAAATGCTGGCAAATGGGACTAGATTGATTTAGGATATCTGGTCAGCATGGATGATTTGGATGAAGGGTCTGTTTCTGTGTTGTACGCCGGTATGACAGATTTAGCTAATAAATATTACGACCCCAAGCCTCCTCTATTTCTGAGACACTATTAGTTTTACTCGGCAATTCGAGAAACAGGGGAATCCGTATCAGAATTTTTGACTAGGTTAAAATGACTGGCAGAGGCATGTGACTTTGGTTTAATCCTTAATGAGATGCAGAGAAACCATTTGGTGTGTGGGATTAATGATGTAACCATGCACAAGCGTCTATGACCTGAAGCCCAACTGGATTTCTAACCGGTGTTACAACTGGCATTGTCATTGGAAGGAGCATAGGAGTTGCAGCGTATTCCGATGGAAATGGGCACCCTCCCCAGGCCGACTGAGCTTGGGGAACAAGGCTTGAGTGAAGGCAATTGCATAGCCTCACTCAGGACATATCCTGAGCAGAGGGATCTGGGTCAGCCCACAGCAAAACCCCAAAACAAAGCCAAGCCTAAGTTAAAATTTTCTTCAGGATCCATTGTCGTTGCTGCCAGTATGCAGACTCGAGACAGCAAAAGAGCCCCAGGAGATCGAAATGGAGCTAGCGAACTCATGGGTCAGTATCCGGGAGAGTGCACACAGCAGAAAGTCCACCTACATCTGGTTTGGAACAATTAAATAGCTTAGCAATACCCAAACCAGAGCCAATCAAAATAAACGTCTGGTTAAATGGTCATCCAGTTCTAATGGAGATCGATACTTGTGTGGCTGTGTCAGTGATTGCAGAACCAGACTTTAACAACATTTGCCCTGGACTCCAAGCCTTAAGTTTGCATTAAGACCTTGGCTAGACTCACAGCTGATACTGGAGAACCTTTACAGATGAAGGGTACAATTTCAGTTCCAGTCTCTTATGAGAAGCAGCTCATTCAGTCACCACCAGTTGTAGTAAATGAGCCCAAGCCTGATGGGTTGAAATTGATTGAGAAAGATTCACCTTGATTCGCTCAACATTTTTCTACTGCAAATGGCTAAGACGGTGCTAGAGATAAAACAAATGACTGGAATAACATGATAGGTATAAGAGCCGTATGCTGAGGGTCTAACCAGTATACTGGTGAGACCATGCAGATGCTACAACAACGGATGAATGGACACTGTGCGCCAATCGCCACACAGGAATGTTCCCTCCCTGTCAGAGAACGCTTCAGTGATCAAGGACATTCAGCTTCCGACCTTTGGGAAAACGTCCTCCAAGCTGCCCTTCGATTTACACAACAACGCAGAGTTGCCAACAAAGACTGATAGCTCAGTTCTGTACTCACAAGTACAGTCTCAACCCTGATCTTGGATTCATGTCACGCTACATGTAACCCCACCATCCTGTTCTGTAACTGTAAAACCTTCCTTATACTGTCCTGTTTTGACACCATCACCTTGATAACTCGTCATGATCTCTCTAACTTGATTGATTTGTACAGTTTTGGATTACTCATTACTTTGGTTCGACCCTCTGCCTCTTATACCTAGCATATTATTCCAGCCATTTGGTTTGTCTTGAACACCATTTTATTTTTGGTCTTTTGTAATTATCCCTCTGCCTTAATTATTCTGATTATAGGTCATCCCTTCACTTGTTAATCAGCTGTGGTCATATTACTCACACTGTTTGACACTTTTGACTACCTGCGAAGACTTGTTATTCAGCCTGCAGATATTCCCTCACACTACTTGTGCAATCTTTTGACACTCTTAATTATCTTGCAATTATTTCTCTGGCTGTAAATCCTGTGCCTGTGTGCTTCCCTCCACTTCACCCGACATGCTCTGAAAGCACGTGATTTTAAATGAACTTGTTGGACTCTAACCTGGATTCGTGGGATTTCTGACTTGGTCCACCCCAGTCCAACACCGGCACATCCACATCAAACCAGTGCAGTTTGTGGAATAGGCAGCACCGGTCATATGGATTGTGAAGACCAATGGGTCAGTTCACCTTTGTGGGGATTTTAAACAAATGGTAAACAGCTTCTCAAAGCTGGATAAATACTCAATCCCCTCACATGGAGGACTTCATAGTTTCATAGAAGCCTGTTTTCATAGAATCCCTACGGTGTGGAAACAGGCCCTTCGGCCAACAAGTCCACACTGACCCTCAGAGCATCCCACCCAGACCCATGCCCCTAATCTACACATCCCTGAACACCATGGGGCAATTTAGCTTGGCCAATCCACCTAGCCTGCACATCTTTGGACTATGGGAGGAAACCAGAGCACCCAGAGGAAACCTGCACAGACACGGGGAGAATGTGCAAACTCCACACAGACAGTTGCCCAAGGGTGGAAGTGAACCCGGGTCCCTGGCACTGTGAGGCAGCAGTGCTAACCACTGAGACACCATGCCGCCCCTTATAGGGGAAGCTGGCGAGCAGTGCTGTCCTTTCTGAAGCTGGACCACGCATACCTGCAAATGTGACTAGGTGAGGATTACCAGAAGGATGCTACAATTAATACTCATTAGGGTTTGTACCAATATACGAGACTGCCATGTGGGGTATCGTCAGCCTGTGCCATTTTTCAGTGGACATTTGACAAGATCTATCCCAGATTGCCATTTATGCAGATGATGTGCTAATAACTGGGAAGACCAATAAAGAACACTTAGAGAACTTGGACATACTCCTTAGATGTTCCTACCAGGTAGGTGTATGCCTATGTAGAGAAAACTGTGTGTTCCAGGCACCCTAAGTGACCAACTTGGTCTAAAAAGACTGGGTTAAACCCGTTCGCAGATATAGTGAGGGCAATCAAAGGAGCCCCAGCTCCCATGACTCTACCACAGCTTAGGTCTTTCCCTGGGATGGTGAATTATTTGGAAAGTTCATGCATAACCTGGCCTTCATCCTGACACCTTTGCATCATCTTTTGAAGAAAAAGGGTCAGCCATAGAAATGGCTGTGTAGCCAAAGCATAGTTTTCAGGCAAGTGAAGAAATAGATATCACCCTCTCAGCTGTTGGCACAGTATGGTCCCAAGCGAGATCTGGTATTGACATGCGATACCTCCCCAATACCTCATCGGGGTGGTTTTAGCTCAGAGGTGGCCCAATGGAGAGGAACGCCCAATAGTGTATGCATCCAGGACATTGGCTAATGCAGAGTGTAAATATGCCCAGATAGAGAAGGAAGGTTTGGTGGTCATATCCAGAGTCAGGACATTCTACCACTATATTTACAGAAATAAATTTGTAATAATAATGGACTACAAACCCCTGCTGGGTCTCCTTAAAGAGGACAAGGCAGCGCCATCCATAATTTCAGGCTGAATTCAACAGTGGCCTCTAATATAAGTGTGTATAATTACAAGTTGTAACACCTTCCGGGAGGCCAAGTAGCAAATGTGAATGCATTAAGCTGCCTCCTGCTGGCAGGTACACACCGGTGGTCACCACCACTGGAAGGTTCTGTCATGGTTTTAAATTTTCTGGATGCACTTCCCATCACAGGTGACAATATTAGACTTTGGACGCAGAAAGATCCGGTCTTGTGAAAACATGAAACAGCTGACGGAGATGGGGGATATCAAAGGGTCGTCACAACCAGAACTGAAACCTTCCTGGACCCAGAGAGACCAGGTCACAGGAGAATATGGCCTATTATTATGGGGAGCAAGAGCGATTGTCCCGAGTAAAGGACGCTAACAGGCTGAAATTCACCAGGGTCATCCAAAGTGAAGATGTTGTCGAGGATTGGATGCAGACGTAGCTGCATTGGTGGGGCAGTGCCCAGAGTGCCAACAAGCACAAAATTAATGCCAGCAGCTTCCCTGCATTTGTGGGATCAGATGGGCAAACCCTGGACTCAGGTAGATATTGACTATGCCGATCCTTTTGTGGGCTCAACGTTCTTAGTTATTGTCAAAGCCAACACAAAGTGGCTAGACGTCAGACATGGGGATGACAAAAGAAAAGCTGTGGGCGTCTTTTGCAATACACGGGCTCCCGGAAATGTTGGTCACAGATAACGGGTCATCGTTTACCAGCAGGGAATTTGTGCATTTCC
>NC_063376.1:8318546-8340464 GCF_021869965.1 Rhincodon typus
ACAAAGAACTGTACAGCACAGGAACAGGCCCTTCAGCCCACAAAGTTATGCCAAACATGATGCCAGATGAAACTAATCCCTTCTGCCTGCGCTTGGTCCATATCCCTCCATCCTTCACATGTTCATGTGCTTTAGATAGAATAAGGACCGCAGATGCTGGAAGCCAGAGTCTACAGGTGTGAGACTGGAAAAGCACAGTAGGTTAGACAGCATCAGAGGAGCAGGACAGTCAACATTTTGGCCCAAAACTTTGGTCAGGACTGGGAAGGGGATCCCAGAAATAAATAGAGGGAGGGGAGGTGGGGGCTGGGGAAAGGGTAGGAGAGTCGGTGGATGGAGGTGATGGGGGGTTGGGAGAATTGGGTATTGTGATCGGTCCGTGGGAAGGGTGGAGTGGATAGGTGAGTAGGAAGGTTAGGTCAGGGAGGTGAGGAGGAGGGGGTGGGATGGACATAGGATAAGGCGGGGGGGGGGGAGTCTCAGAGTGAGGCCAGACGTAAACTGGGGGAACAACACTTGACACTTCGCCTTGGGAGCTGACAGCCCAGTGGCTCTCAACATTGACTTCTTCACCAGCTTCAAAATCTCTCTACCCCCAGCCTCATCTCATGTCCAGTTCCTCCTCATAGAACATTACATAGAACATTACAGCGCAGTACAGGCCCTTCGGCCCTCGATGTTGCGCCGACCTGTGAAACCAATCTGAAGCCCATCTAACCTAAACTATTCCATTATCATCCATATGTTTATCCAATGACCATTTAAATGCCCTTAAAGTGGGCGAGTCTACTATTTTTGCAGGCAGGGCATTCCACGCCCTTACTACTCTCTGAGTAAAGAACCTACCTCTGACATCTGTCCTATATCTATCACCCCTCAATTTAATGCTATGTCCCCTCGTGCTAGCCATCACCATTCGAGGAAAAAGGCTCCCACTGTCCACCCTATCTAATCCTCTGATGATCTTGTATGTCTCTATCAAGTCACCTCTTAACCTTCTTCTCTCTAACGAAAACAGCCTCAAAACCCTCAGCCTTTCCTCATAAGACCTTCCCTCCATACCAGGCAACATCCTGGTAAATCTCCTCTGCACCCTTTCCAATGCTTCCACATCCTTCCTATAATGCGGTGACCCAGAACTGTACGCAATACTCCAAGTGCGGCCGCACCAGAGTTTTGTACAGCTGCAACATGACCTCATGGCTCCGAAACTCAATCCCTCTACCAATAAAACCTAACATACTGTACGCCTTCTTAACAACGCTATCAACCTGGGTGGCAACTTTCAGTGATCTATGCACATGGACACCGAGATCTTTCTGCTCATCCACACTACCAAGAATCTTACCGTTAGCCCAGTACTCTGTATTCCTGTTACTCCTTCCAAAGTGAATCACCTCACACTTTTCCGCATTAAACTCCATTTGCCACCTCTCAGACCAGCTCTGCAGCTTATCTATGTCCCTCTGTAACCTACAACATCCTTCTGCACTATCCACAACTCCACCGACTTTGGTGTCATCCGCAAATTTACTAACCCATCCTTCTACGCCCTCATCCAGGTCATTTATAAAAATGACAAACAGCAGTGGCCCCAAAACAGATCCTTGAGGTACACCACTAGTAACTGAACTCCAGGATGAACATTTCCCATCAACCACCACCCTCTGTCTTCTTACAGCTAGCCAATTTCTGATCCAAACCGCTAAATCACCCTCAATCCCATGCCTCCGTATTTTCTGCAATAGCCTACCATGGGGAACCTTATCAAACGCTTTACTGAAATCCATCTACACCACATCAACCGCTTTACCCTCATCCACCTGTTTGGTCACCTTCTCAAAGAACTCAATAAGGTTTGTGAGGCACGACCTACCCTTCACAAAACCGTGTTGACTATCCCTAATCAAATTATTCCTTTCTAGATGATTATAAATCCTATCTCTTATAATCCTTTCCAACACTTTACCCACAACCGAAGTAAGGCTCACTGGTCTATAATTACCTGGGTTGTCTCTACTCCCCTTCTTGAACAAGGGGACAACATTTGCTAGTCTCCAGTCTTCTGGCACTATTCCTGAAGACAATGACGACATAAAGATCAAAGCCAAAGGCTCTGCAATCTCCTCTCTAGCTTCCCAGAGAAGCCTAGGATAAATCCCATCCGGCCCAGGGGACTTATCTATTTTCACACCTTCCAGAATTGCTAACACCTCCTCCTTATGAACCTCAATCCCGTCTCGTCTAATAGACTGTATCTCAGTATTCTCCTCGACTACATGGTCTTTTTCCTGTGTGAATACTGACGAAAAATATTCATTTAGCACCTCTCCTATCTCTTCGGACTCCACGCACAACTTCCCACTACTGTCCTTGACCGGCCCCAATCTTACTCTAGTCATTCTTTTATTCCTGACATACCTATAGAAAGCTTTAGGGTTTTCCTTGATCCTACCTGCTGAAGACTTCTCATGTCCTCCTCCTCCTCCTCACCTTCCTGACCTGATCCACCTTTCCTACTCGCTATCCGCTGCACCCTTCCCACCGACCGATCACAATAACCCCTTACCCGCATCCACCATCTCCTACCCTCTCCCCAGCCCCAAACCGCCCCCTCTATTTATTTCTGGGCTCCCCTCCTCCTCCCCAGTCCTGGCAAAGAGTTTGGGTCCTGTTCCTCTGACGCTGCTTGACCTGCTATGATTTCCCCTCACACCTATACTCTCCATATCCATGTGCTTATCTAAGACTCTCTTAAATGCCCCTATCCTATCCTATCTGCTTCCAGCACCACCCTCTCCCCATCCCTTGTCTCTAAAAAAAAACTTGCCCTTCCCACCCTCCTTTGAACTTTTCCCCTCTCACCCTTAAATGCATGCCACCCGCCCCCCCCCCCCCCCCGTATTAGACATTTCAACTCGGGGGGAAAAAAAGATTCTGACCGTCAATCCTGTCTAGGCACCTCATAATTTTATAGACTTCTATCAAGCCTCCGGGAAAACAAGCCTCAGTTTTTTTTCTAGCCTTTCCGGCTTGGAAACATTCAATGTTTTGGCCTCAATCGCTTGCAGAGGCAGAGAATTCCACATTGCCTGGGTGAGGAAACCCCACTCATCTCTCTCCCTTATCTTTAGACTCCGAGTATCAAGCAGCCGTAAGGAGTTGCTTGGATCACTTTTCCTGCTTTCATGCTCCGTCCTTGTGCCCAAAAGCATGATTAAAAAAGAGGCTGTAAACAGGCTCCCGGTCAGCAACCTTTGATTAAACCCATTTCAGTTGCACAAAGTGGAAATTCCAAACGCTAAAAATAATACCGCAAATAAAAAAAAAACAAAGGAACGGGGATCCGAACGAGAGACTTTACTGGAAGTTGCTCAGTTGCATCGATTAGTCACCAGGACTTTCAGTCACAGAATTTCACTTTAAACGAAAGCAAGGGAGAGACACGCACACATTGCTGAGAGAGACAGAGAGAGGAAGGAACAGCCAGAAGTGGACAGAGAAACTGTAACAGGACATCCAGAACATGTGAGTTGGAAAGACTTGAATGATTCAGATGCGACAAATGAGAGAAAAAGCAATACATCAGACAGAAAGGAAGACTTTTTATTAAATAAGAAGGACGTTATAGACTCCACAACCCACTCAATTCAAACCCACATCGAAAGGGGTTTCTCAGAAGACCCAGGTTAGAGGTGAGTTATTCTATTCCTGCCTTTTAAGAGAATCAAGCATCACTCCAAATTAAGTGACTCCCCGTCATTGCCTCTTGGTGTTGGTGGTGGGGGGTGTGAGGGGAGACGGGGGTCTGACTTTGGAGTGACGTTATTAAAGGACAGATCCGTGAAATTGCAAACTCCGAAAGTTCCTGGAGAAACTCACCTTTGGTTGTCTCGAAACCGTTTTGGATGATGCTGCAGCCTGATGAAAAGGATTCATTCCCAAAGCCACTGTTCCGCTCTGGGGTATGTAATAAGTGTCTCAGTTTGAGGGGGAAGTGAATGTTGCCAGACTTGGGAACTGGCACAAACAGGACTGAGATGAAAAACCCACGGAGCGACACAGACAAGGCTGAGTGAGTGCAATTGGCAGAATTTTTTAATCAGTTAATGAACTGGAGGGTTTTGGGGGGAATAGACAGGAAGGTGGAGTTGAGGATATATCAGATCAGCCCTGATCTTGTTGAACGGGGTAGCAGGTTGGATGGGCTGAATGACCTCCTTCTGCTCCTATGCGTTTGACATCACCTCTGGGGGTTAGCAGCTCACATCGCCAATCAGATTGTGTGGGAGAGCGCTAGGGTGGCACAGCGCTTAGCAAAGCGCCAGGGACCTGGGTTCGATTCCACTCTCAGGCAACTGTCTGCGTGGAGTTTGCACATTCTCCCCGTGTCTGCGTGGGTTTCCTCCCACAGTCCAAAGATGTGCAGGCTAGGGTGGATTGGCCATGCTAAATTGCCCATAATTTTTAGGGATGTGTAAATTAATTGGTTTATAGGGGGATGAGTCTGGGTGGGATGCTCTGAGGGTCAGTGTGGATTTGTTGGGCTGAAGGGCCTGTTTCCACACTGTAGGGATTCTATGATCTAAAAGATTTGTGGTTGGATGCAAGCTGGACCAATCGCAGTTGGGCAAACGTTGTAAATAGTAACAGTTGCTGCACGGTAACAAACTCTCTTGCCTGAGGTCTAGTGACCCTCAGGCTAAAACCACGACCTCATCCTGAAGAAGGATCATACTCAAACTGTTGACTGCTCCTTCCATTCAGATGCAGCCTGAGCTGTTGCGTTCTTCCACCCCCTGTTTGTCTACAAGTTGTCTCTCTCTGAGAGACAGCATTCTCATGGTCTGGTAAGATTATGCTGACTTTACCTTTCATCTCATCCCAAACTCGAAAACACTGCAAAATCTGAGCCCTGCGTGGACAAAGCGGTTCAAATGTGTAATCTGCAGTTTTTAGGAAGCTGAAAGGGAGCTGTCTCAGCCTTTGCCCTGTTGGGTGTCTTCCGTCTTGACACTCACTTGTGACAAAAATAGCAAACATCAAAATTTGCAAAAGGGAAGTGGTGACAGAATGTTATTTTTCATTTTGTTCATGGGATCTGGGTGTCATTGGCTAAGGTCAGCAATTACTGCCCATCTAATTGCTCAGATAAGAGACAACTGCATCGCTGTGGGTCTGGAGTCACATGTAGGCCCAAGCTACCTAAGGACGGCAGATTTCCTTCATGAAAGGAAATTTTGCACTCCAGATAGGTTTTTCAATCAGTGATCCGCCAATGGCTGCCTTTTAATTCTAGATTTTGTTAAAAAAATTAACTTCAACTGCACCATGGTTGGAGTCAATTCCATGTGCCATGGTGGCTCAGTGGTTAGCACTACTGCCTCACAGTACCAGGGATCTGGGTTCAATTCTGCCCTCAGGTGACTGTCTGTGTGGAGTTTGCACGTTGTCCTTGTGTCTGTCTGGATTTTGTCCCACAGTCCAAAGATGTGCAGGTTACATGGATTGGCCATGCTAAATTACCCGTAGTGTCCAAGGATGTGCAGGCTGGATGGATTAGCCATGGGAAATGCAGGACAAGGTGGGTCTAAGTGGGATACCCTTCAAAGGGTTGGTGTAGGTGTGATGGGCTGAAGGGCCTGCTTCCACACTGTAGGGATTCAATGCTCCCAAACACACAGGTGGATTACTAACCCAATGACATCACTGCTTTGCTACCAACTTTCCCTAAGCCATCCTGTGACTTTATCTCAATTTTGATAAGACAAAATCAGGCAAGAAACCCTTGTCTAACTTTTCCTAAGAACTATAAACTTCCTTTCATCAGGATTCTATGACTAAAATGGGTATCAAGGGAGCTTTATACAATCCCTAATGTGTGGAACCAGGCCATTTGGCCCATCAAGCCCACACTACCCCTCTGAAGATCATCCAACCCAAACCCATCCCTGTCTCTGCATTTCCCATGGCTAATCTACTAGCCTGCACCCCATGGGGTAATTTAGCATGGCCAATCCACCCTAACCTACGTATATTTGAACTGTGGGAGGAAACTGGAGCACCCAGAGGAAACCCATGCAGACATGGGGAGAATGTGCAAACGCCACACAGACAGTCACCCAAGGGTGGCATTGAACCTGGGTCCCTAGTGCTATGAGGCAGCAGTGCTAACCACTGAGCCACTGAGTCCCCTCTGAAACCTAATTGCCTACTTTTCAGTCATCATTCCTCGCTCATTGTTGTCTGGTATGTTGGCCTTCCTGTAGTTGTGGTCAAAACTGTTAAAAATATTATTGGTGCTCCCACAGTCACACAAAATCAGAGTTGACCCAGACTTTGCAATGGCCAAGACGGTTGTTTGAGTTGTTTTACTAAGGACCATTACTGTTTGTCAGGGAGAAAACCCATTTGATTCGCTAATGTCCTTCAGGGAAGGAAACTGCTATCCTTATCTGGTTTGGCCTATATGTTAGATTTATTTATTTGTCACTTGTACTATGTAGAGGAATACATAAGTACAGTGAAAAGTGCACAAAGTTGCCATTGACTGATGCCCACTTGGTTCCAGATTTTAACTGAGCCAAAAGGTAAGCAAGAAGAAAAGAAAAATCCAGATCTCAGAGTCCCAAGTCCCCTCTCCACAATGTTGCACACCACTCCAATCGCTAGGAGTCCAGACCTGCATTCTTGACTCTTAACAATCCTCTGGGCAACTCGGGATGGGCAGTGCACCCTGCCCAGTGATGCCCACCTCCCATGAGGGAATTAGATATAGTTTTGGAATACGGCAAAAAAAAGAATCAAGCTGATACCAAAAAAGACAAATGAATGTTGGACTTTGCATAACTTTGGATTGAGATTGGGAATCCTCTACAGGGACAAAGAGCATGGCTGAGGTTCTAACAGAATATCACTGCCTTCATAAAAGGAGATGGTGCAATCAATATAAATGTAACATTAGAGGCAGCAGGGACATTAGATATGGTTACAGTAGACAAAGGGGAACTACTTAAAACTGCTGACAGCGCTGAGGGTGGAAATGTCACCCAGGCCAGTTAAGAATGCATCATATTTAATGGGCAAAGTATGAGAATAGGAACAGCCCTGGCCAAAAATTAACCATCTTCCTTCAAAATGTGGGCAGCCTCAGAGGCCTGAAAGATTACAAAAGTTAGGCAGTTGTTCACTCAAGAGAAATGAGAGGGATTTGTCCAGCGAGAACACAGCCTGTCAAACTGAGGTCATGTGGGTGGTGGAGGGAATTGAGAAAGGATAATTGCAACACAAGTTTAACTGTCTGTTAGTCACGTACGTGTTAGGACAAATGGGAGCTTCATAGTCTGGACAGGTTTCACCTAAATACTTGATAAATCTGACTTGATAGAGGTGTACAAAATGATCAGAGGTATAGATAGAGTGGACAGCCAGAGACTTTTTCCTAGGGTAGGGGTAGCTATTACGAGGGGGCATAGTTTTAAAGTGAGTGGAGGTAGATATAGGGGAGACATCAGAGGTAGGTTTTTCACTCAGAGAGCGGTCAGGGTGTGGAATGCATTGCCGGAGAGGGTGGTGGAGTTGGCCTTGTTAGGGGCATTTAAGCAGCTATTAGATAGGCATATGGATATAAGGTAGGGGTGGAGGTTAGAACAACCTTAGGTTTAGGGTAAAAGTTCGGCACAACATTGTGGGCCAAAGGGCCTGTACTGTGCTATACTGTTCTATGTTTTATGTTTGATGTTCTAAATAGAGCAGCAGGGACTAATTTATTTGCTCACATTATCAGGGAGGGGTTAAGCCAGAACAGAAATTGCTGGAGATACTCAGCAGCTCCGGCAGCATCTGTGGAGAGAGAAAAACAGAGTTAACTGGGTCCAAGGATGGTTTGGAGGGTATTAGCTCTGTGGAGAGATTGGACAAACCTGGTTTGTTTTGAATGTCGAAGGATGTGGGGGCACGTCATGGACTTGATACAAGTTTACAAAATTGCGAGTGGCACAGATAGAATGGACAGTTGGAGTCTTTCGCTCCCAGGGTAGAAATGTCAACAACTAAACAAAACAGCCTAAGAACTGCGGACGCTGGAAATCAGAAACAAAAGCAGAAATTTCTGGGAGAACTCGGCAGTTCAGAATAACAGTACTGAAGGAAAGGTCACAGGAGCAGAAATTTGAACTCCGCTTTCTCTCCACAGATGCTACCAGACGTGCTGAGCTTTCTCCAGCAATTACTGTTCTAGTGTTCGAAATGTCGATATATTTGGGGACATAGGCTTAAGGTAAAAAGGGAGAAAGTTTAAAGGAGATGTGAGGGGCAGGTTTTTTTTTATACAGAGAGTGGTAAGTGCCTGGAATGCACTGCCAGAGCAGGTGGTTTTGATGGATACATTAGCTACGTTTAAGAGGCATCTTGACAGAGACATGATTAGGCAGGGAATGGAGGGATACTGGCCACGGAGAGGCAAAAGGATTTTAATTTAGAAAGGCATCACGTGTAGGCACAGGGTTGATGGGCAGAAGGGCCTGTTCCTGTGCTGTATTGTTCTTTGATCTTTCTCCCTCTACCACCCTTACAGGCAGGGAGTTCCAGATTCCCAGCAGTCTCTGGGTGAAAAAGCTTTTCGTCATATCCCCTTGCCTTAAATCTCTGTCCCCCCGGTCATTTACAGAAACATAGAAATGGAGAGTTATCGGAACAGGAGCAGACCATTCGGCCCTTCCAGCCCGCTCTGCCATTCATCACAATCATGGCTGATCGTCCAACTCAATAGCCTAATCCTGCTTTTTCCCCATAACCTTTGACCCAAGTGCTATATCTAGCTGCCTCTTGAATACATTCAATGTTTTGGCATCAACTACTTCCTGTGGTAATGATTTCCACAGGCTCACCACTCCTTGGGTGAAGAAATGTCTCCTCATCTCCGTCCTAAATGGACTACCCTGATCCTCATACTGTGACCCCTGGTCCCGGACATACCCACCATTGGGAACATCCTCCCTGCATCTACCCTGTCCAGTCCTGTTAGAATTTTATAAGTCTCTATGAGATCCCCCCTCATTTATCTGAACTCCAGCGAAAACAATCCTAACCTGGTCAATCTCTCTGCATATGTTGGACCGGCCATCCCTGGAATCAGCCTGGTAAACCTTCGCTGCACTCCCACGAGAGCAAGAGCATCCTTCCTCAGAAAAGGAGACCAAAATTGCACACAATATTCCAGGCGTGGTCTCACTAAGCCCCTGTATAACTGCAACAACACATCCCCGTTCCTGTATTTGAAACCTGTCTCAATGAAGGCCAACATACCATTTGTCTTCTTTACCACCTGCTGCATCTGCATGCTTACCTTCAGCAACTGCTGCACAAGGACACCCAGGTCCCACTGCACACTCCCCTCTCTCAATTTATAGCCATTCAGGTAGTAATCTGCCTTCTTGTTTTTGCTTCCAAAATGAATAACCTCACATTTATCCAAACTATACTGCATCTACCATTGAATTTCCCACTCACCCAACCTATCCAGGTCATGGTGAAGGATTTCTGCATCCTCGTCACAGTTCACCCTCCCACCCAACTTGGTATCATCTACAAACTTTGAGATATTACATTTTGTTCACTGATCAAAATCATTAATATATAATGTGAATAGCTGGGGTCCCAGCGTCGATTTCCATGGCACCACACTAGTTAACTGCCTGCCAATTTGTAAAGGACCCATTAATTTCTACTCTTTGTTTCCTCTCTGCCAAGCAGTTTTCTATCCATCTCAATGCATTTCCCCCAATCCCATGCACTTTAATCTTGCACAATAATCTCTTACGTAGGACTTTGTCAAATGCTGTCTAAAACTCCAAATATACCACATCGATTATCTCCCCTGTCAACTCTACTAGTTACATCTTCATAGGATTCCAACAGATTTGTCAAGCACGATTTCCCCTTCATCAATCCATGCTGACTCTGTCTGATCCTGCCACTGCTTTCTAAATGCTCCGCTATAAATTCCTTGATAATGGATTGGAGAATTTTCCCCACTACTGATGTTAGGCTCTCTGGTCTATAATTCTCTGTTTTATCCCTACCTCCCTTTTTGAATATCGGAGTGACATTAGCCTCCCGTCAATCTGCAGGGACTGTTCTACATTCTATAAAATCCTGGAAGATGACCACCAGCAGGTCCACTATTTCTAGAGTCACTTCCTACTCTGGGATGTAGATTATCAGGCCCTGGGAATTATCCACCTTCAATCCCATCAATTTTCCCAGGACCATTTCTCTACTAATATTGATCTCCCTTATTCTTCCTTCTCGCTAAATTTTGCATCCTTCAGCATTTCTGGTGTCTGATTTGTGTCCTCTTTTGTGCAGACAGAACCAAAGTATGTATTCAGTTGCTCAATCATTTCTTTGTCCCCTACTATACATTCCCTCGTTTCTGTCTGTAGGGGACCTACATTTGTTTTTACCAATCTCTTTCTCTTCACGTACTCTTAGTGTCAGTCTTTATGTTCCCTGCAAGCTTACTTTCGTACTGCATTTTCCTCTTCATAATCAATCCCTTAGTCCTTCTTTGTTAAATTCTAAATTGCTCCCAATCCTCATGCATTGTATTTTTCTTGGCCAATCTGTATGTTTCTTCCTTGGATCGGATACTATTGCTCATTTCCTTTATAAGCCATGGATTGGCCCTCTTACCCATTTTGCCTTTGCACCAGTCAGGAATAGACAGTTGTTGCAGATCCCCCATGCGTTCCTTGAATGTTTGCCATTAATTACCCACTGTCATCTCTTTAAGTAACTCTCCCCAATCTATCAAGGCCAATTCACACTTCATATCCTTGTAGCTTCCTTTATTAAGGTTCAGCACCCTAGTCTCCGAATCAACAACCTCATTCCCAGCTTGATAAAAAATTCTGGCATCTTATCGTTGCTCATCTCCAAAGGGTCTCACACAGCTAAATTAGCAATAATTCACTTCTCATTACATAGCACCCAGTCTAAGATGGTCTGCTCTCTAGTTGGTTCCTCCACATATTGGTCAAGAAAATCATCCCGTATACACTCCAGCAATTCCTCCTCTATGGCATTGTGGCTAATTTGATTTGCCCAATTTATTTGCAGATTAAAATCACCCGTGATTACCAATATTCCCTTATCACACATACCTCTAATTTTCTGTTTAATGCTATTCCCAACATCACCACTGCAGCTTGGAGGTCTATATATGACACCCACTAACATTTTTTGTCCCTTGGTATTTCTCAACTCTACCCATACAGACTCCACATTGTCAGAGCTAATATCCTTTCTCACTATTGTGTTAATTTCCTCTTTAACCAGCAATGCCACTCCACCAGCTTTTCCTTTTTGCCTGTCCTTCCGCAATACTGAATACGCTGGGACATTCAATTCCCATCCCTCGTCACCCTGCAGCCATGTCTCGGTAATCCCGATTATATCGTACCCGTTTACATCTATCTGTGCGATTAGTTCATCCACTTTGTCGCAAATGCTCCACGCATTAAGGCATAAAGCCTTTAAGCTTGTGTTTTTTAACATTGTTTGTCTCACACTTCTTTTTCTCTATAGCCCTGTTTGAATTTTGTCCTTGGTTTCTCTGCCTATCAATTTTCTTACTCCCTTTTCTAATGTTTGTTTTTGTCCTTGCTCCCTCATTCTCTGACTCCTTGAATAGATTCCCATTTATCCCCTGGCATATTAGTTTAAACCCTCCCCAACCGCCCCAGCAAACACAGCCCCCCAGGACATCAGTCCCAGTCCTACCCAGGTGTAAACTGTTCAGTTTGTACAGGTCCCACCTCCCCCAGAACTGGTTCCAATGCTCCAGGAATCTGAAACCCTCCCCCTGACACCATCTTTTCAGCCACATATTCACCCGATATATCCTTTCATTTCTACTCTGACTAGCACGTGGCACCGGTAATAATCCTGAGATATCTACCTTTGAGGCCCGAGTTTGTAACTTTCCCCATAGCTCCCTGTGTTCTGTTTGTCGGACCTCATGCCTTTTGTAAACCCATGTCGTTTGTGCCGATGTGTGCCATGACCACTGGGTGTTTACCCTCCCCGCTGCAGAACGTCCTGTACCCGCTCTGAGATCGCACCAGGAAGGCAACATCCCATCCTGGAACCTTGTTTGAGGCTACAGAAATGCCTGCCTATTCCCCTTTACAATTGAGATCCCCTATAACTACTGCCCTGGCACACCTTTTACCCCTCCCCTCTGCAGCAGAACCCACTGTGGGGCAATGAGTTTGGTTGCTGCTGCTCTCCCCTGAGAGGTCATTCCCCTCAACAGTATCCAACACGGTGTGACTGTTTTGCAGGGGAATGGCCACAGGAGATTCCTGCACTACCTGCCTATCTCTCTTGCTCTGCCTGGTGGTCACCCATTCCCTTCCTGCCTGCGGTGTGACCACCTCTCTACACATGCCATCCACAATACTCATGGCCTCACGGATGCTCCGCAGTGTCCCGAGCCGCTGCTCCAGCTCTGAAACTCGAGCTTCCAGGAGCTGTAGCTGGAGACACTTCCTGCACACGTGCTGACCCAGGGGGACTGGAACTGTCTCTGGTCTGCCACATGGAGCAAACCAAGACTTTGAGCTCTCCTGCCATGGTTTACCCCTTTAAGTTATACCTTGGAGAGTCTATGATTCCAATGAAGAAGAATAGCATCTTCCTTTCTGCCCCTCATCTATGTCTGTCACAATTTTATACACCTTAGTCATAGAGTCCCTACAGAGTGAAAGCAGACCATTAGGCCTCCACCAACCCATCCTAGCCCCTATCCTACCTCTGTATTTCCCACGGCTAATCTATCCAGCTACAAATCCCTGGACACTATGGGACAATTTAGCATGGCCAATCCACCAAACCTGCACATCTTTGGACTGTGGGAGGAAACCGGAGCACCCGGAGGAAACCCACGCAGACACAGGGAGAACGTGCAAACTCCACACAGACAGTCACTCAAGGATGGGATCGAACCTGGGCCCCTGGCGCTGTGAGGCAGCAGTGTTAACCGCTGAGCCACTGTGCTGCCCAATCATGTCGAACAGATGGATTATGATAAAGTTGTGGATTCCAGAGAGTGACAGCAAGCAGTCTGGACTCTGAATTTAGTGATCTGCATTCAAACTGGGTGAAATTTACTTGGATAGGATCTTGTGCAGTGCTCGAGTCTCCTCAGTGTGAGAGTGTGTCACAACACATCTGAACAGGTTGCTCAAAACGACTGCAATTACATTTGCACTTTGGAATCTATAAGCGTCTAATTGATAGGAAGGAAGTGGAAAAACAAATTTGCAAGGAGATTAGAGTGTGGTGCAAGGTTTCAAGGGGAGCACTAAAGGACAAAATTAATTATGCAAATATAGACTCGTACTGGAATAGTCTACAAGCTAATGGCAAGGAAATAGACCAGCCATTAATTTATTAAACAGCGGCAAGTGCAAAGTGCAGATGGGGCAAATCCTGCCTTTAATTACTTTGCTTGTAGAGAATCAAATTTGAAATGTAGGTACAGGCAGACACAAGAACTAGAAAGTGCCGATGATGTGTGAGAGGGACGGGTGGAGATGTTGGGGGTGGGGAGCAGTTTGATTATTGGAATATAGGCTCAGATGGAAGTCGTGTAAAGTGCGAAGGTGGGCAACAATTCAGAGTGAACATATTCTACAGCGTTACGTTTCCATCCTGCACAAGGGGAAACACAACTAGACCCGGTACTTGGAAATAAGGTCAGAAGTCACACGACACCAGGTTATAGCCCAACAGTTTTATTTGAAATCACAAACTTTCGGAGCGTAGGCTCTGAAAGTTTGTGATCTCAAACAAACCTGTCGGGCTATAACCTGGTGTCATGTGACTTCTGACCTTGTCCATCCCAGTCCAACACTGGCACCTCCACATCATGAATTGGAAATAAGGTGGATGGATTAAAAGTTTGAGGTGACACACTTCATTTGGAAGAACTTTGAAAGACAACGTAAAATAGGAGGTACAGTTCTAAAAGGGAGTACAGCAGCAGGGGGATCTGGTTGTATTTAGAACTTAGAACATAGAACTGCACAGCACAGGAAAAGGCCTTTCGGCCCTCCAAGCCTGCGCCAACACATTTTGCCCTCCATACCAAAACTGTCTTCACTTACACGATCCGTATCCCTCTATTGCTTTCCTTAGACATTGATGAGGACTCTTCTGGAATACTGTGTTCAGTTCTGGTCGCTCAGTTATAGGAAGGATGTTATTGAGCTAGAGATGGCTCAGAATAGATTTACCAGGATGTTGCCAGGTATGGAAGTTTTGAGTTATAAGGAAAGGCTGGATAGGCAGGGCCTTTTTTCACTGGAGTGTAGTGACCTGATTGAGGTTTATAAAATAGTGAGGAGCATACATAGAGTTAATGGTAGGTGTCTTTTCCCTATGATAGGGAATTTCAAGACGAGGAGGCACATTTTTAAGGTGTGAGGAGAGAGATTTAAGAAAGACACAAGGGGCAATCTTTTTACACAGAGGGTGGTTCATGTGTGGAATGAACTTTCAGAGGAAGTGGTGGATGTGGGTACAGTTACAATGTTTAAAAGACATTTGGATAAGTGCATGAATAGGAAAGGTTTGGAGAGATATGAGCCAGGAGCAGGCAGGTGAGACTAGTTTAGTTTGGAATTATGTTGGAGCGAAGGGTTTGTTTCCGTGCTGTTTGACTCTATTCATGTATTTATCCAAGTGCTTCTTGAATGCTACTATTGTGTCTGCTTCCACCACCTCCTCTGGCAGCACTTTCCAGGCACTCACCACCCTTTGTGTGAAAAATCTGCCTCACACATCTCTTTTAAACTCGCCCCCCTCGCACCTTGAGCCTGTGTCCCCTAGTAATTGATGCCTCTACCCTGGGAAAAGGCTCATACTTTCCACTCTATCCATGCCAATCTTTATAAACGCCCCTCAATCTCCTGCGTTCCAGTGAAAACAAACGCAGTCTATCCAACCTCTCTTCTAAAATCCCCCATAGCAGGCAAATCCTGGTAAACCTTGCCTGTACCATCTCCAAAGCATCCACCTCCTTCTGGTAACCAGGTGGTGACCAGGATGGCACAGTTGCTCAGTGATACTAGTGATGCCTCACAGCACCAGGGACCCAGGTTCAATCCCAGCCTTTGGTACCTGTGTGGAGTTTGCAGATTCTCCCCATGTCTGCGTGGGTCCCCTCTGGGTGCTCTGGTTTCCTCCCACAGTCCAAACATATGCAGGTTGTGCGGACTGGCCATGGAAAATTGCCCATAGTATCCAGGGATGCATAGTTTAGGTGGATTAGCCGTGGGAAATGCAGGGATGGGGTGGATCTGGGTAGGATGCTCTTTGTAGACTCAGTGTGGACATGTTGGGCCAAATTGTCAGCATCCATGCTGTAGGGACTCAATTTTTACAAATCTGTACGCAATATTCCAAGTGTGGCCTAACTAAAGTTCTATAAAGCTGCAGTGTAACTTGCCTATCCTTACACTTAATACCCCAGTGTATCAAATATTAATCAGGCAACATTTAGGGGACAGCGATCATTCTATCGTATGTTTTAGATTCACCGTGGAAAAGGATAAAGAACAACACAGAGTAAGAGTCATTAACTAGGTAAAAAACTAATCCCAATCTCGGCCAAATAAACTGGAATGAAAAGCTTGCAGTACCTGAGCAATGGGCTTCATTCAGGTATTTTTGGGCACAGTTAAGGTGCATTCTCTCAAAGAGGAAAGGGAGGGTAAACAAATGCATCATTCCCTGGATGACAAAAGAGATATAGCTTGACATAAAGAAGGTGAGATGTGCTCTTGGTAAGTGACAGGTGAGTAATATAATGGAGAACCAAACTGAGCACAGAAGGTTGAGAGAAAGTGAAAAGCATATGAAAGAAGCAGAACATGAGTGTGCAAATATAAACTGATGGCCAATCTAAAAGGGAATGCCAACATCTTTTATAGCATATAAACAGTAAACAGGTCATAAAGGAAGAGTAAGTTCATTTAGGGGCCCAGAAGGTGAGGTATTAGATCAATATTTTTACATCTTGTGTGTTAAATCATCCCCTGACCCCCAATGCGAGTTCATTATAGACTAGAAAGATGCTGTTACTCAGCCCACAGTGTGGAGGCGGGAATTAATACAGTAGAAAGATTTAAAATTGATCTCAAGGCTGAGATTTTTAATCGTGAAGGGAAACAAGGAAAATGGGGAAAAGTGGGGCCGGCGATTTTCAGATCAGGCGTGATATTATTGAACAGCAAAGCAGACTCAATGGGCTGAATGGCCTACCTCTGCCTTTATGGTCTTTTGATCAGGAGGAAGCTTGCCTTGTCTTAACCTGAATGCCGCCAAGGCATCGTGATGACATGAGACGCCAGCTCAACTGAAGCCTTCGAAAGAGGTGGGGGGGTGTACTGTCGTGGGAAAGGGTAAGGGGGGTGTGGGCATTTATGGTCAGGGTAATGGCAGTAAGCAAGTTGCTCATTCAGAGAGCTGGTGCAAGGGGCACCTTTAAGCCGAATGGCCTCTATGTGGGCCATAGCAATTTCCTGCCGCTGTGATAAGAATGGAATGCCAAGAATGTTTAACCAGCTAAACTCAGTTCTTTCGTGAATTGGTGGAGGAATGGGTGGGTGTATGTGATTTAGTTACACACCACTCACAAGGCTTTGAAGAACTGTACTGGCTTTGGACAAAGTGCGCCACAGAATATTGCAAAGGTTCCAGGAGTTTAAATAAACATGGAATGCTTGCAGCTGAGCGGCTGTGTTTTGCGTTGCCTTCCAAAAAGGTCGAGAGATTTTACAAACAAAAATATGGGAACGCATTGGCACTCAATGTGCTGAATTCCCGTACTATATCAACTTCCTGCTGCTTACTTTCGACCACAAATTGAACACGCAGCTAAGGCTGTGAATTCTGAGTTAAGTCAACGCCCGACTCCCCAAAGCCAGTTCATTTTCCACAAGGCACATGTCAGGAATGTGAAGGAATAGCCACGCCCCCAACCCAGCCTAGAGTGGCTAAACGCTGCTAAAGAATCTTAACACCATCCAGTGTACATCAGCCCACTAGCTTGATGTGCCACCCAGCAACTGAAGTGGACTGCTCTAGTGACAATGTATGCGTATAAAGATATGTTTTATGAATAAAGTATATGTTTGAAATTTTTTTTAAAAATTAACTGTCACCAACACCAACACACAGTGACAGCTGTGTGCATCTCTACGCCAGATGCATTTCAGAAAATTTAACCAGCGCTCTGCTGACTACACCTTTCAAATCCACATGCACTCTGCCACCTAGTAAGACAAGGGCAGCAGGCACACACCACATGCAAATGCCCCTCCAAGTCACGCATCACCCTGACCTTTAATTATATCAGTGGCACCTTCAATGCAGCCGGGTCCAAACGCCAGAGCTCCCTCCCTATGAGTGTACCCACAGCAGCAGTTCAAGAAAGATGACTCACTAGCGCCTTCCCATGGACAGTTAAGAGATGGGCACGTGCATTGGCTTTGCCAGCTTGTTATCTCACAGCAGAATAACAAAGAGGCAACTGGAACCTGTGTTTGTCAAGGAGTGCCGAAAGCTGTTTGTACAATCCAGACCATGTTTGACTAATATTATTAATTTTCTTTTATAGGAACAGGAGTTAGCCCCTTGGTCCTATTCCACTTGTCAAAGAGATCATGGCTGATATGTGGCTTAACTCCATGCCTTTTAATAACTTTGCTTAAAGAAAAGAAAAACGGAACTCAGATTTCAAGTTAATTAATGCCACACCCAATGCTGCACGGTGGCTCAGTGGTTAGCACTGGTGCCTCACAGCGCCAGGGACCCCGGTTTGATTCCATCCTTGGGCAACTGTCTGTGTGGAGTTTGCACATTCTCCCCGTGTCTGTGTGGGTTTCCTCCTACAATCCAAAGATGTGCAGTTTATCCCTGCTAAATTGCCTAGAGTGTGTAGGGTAGATAGATTAGCTGTGGGAAATGCAGGTTTATTGAGTAGGGGGAAACGGGCCTGGGTGGGCTGCTTTTTTCCGAGGAATTGGTGTGGACTGAACAGGCCTGCTTCCACACTGTAGGAATTCTGTGATTTCAACCGAGCTAGACTGAACTCAAACATCAACTTGGCCTCCTTCCAAGCAGTAAGGGTTCTATGAACTAGGTGTCAGGTTACAGGAGGATGTAACTGGGATTGGTCAGTTGGGCAGATCATTGGCAGGTGGAATTTAACTCTGATAAACGTGAGGTGATACACTTTCGAAGAAGAGAGTACTGAATGAATGACAAGATGCTACGAAGCTCAGAGGAATTTTAGGATGCTTATCCTTGAAGGTGGTAGGACAGGTTAATAGGGTAACTACAAAGGCGTACAGGACACAACTTAAACAGTCGTGGCATTGATTTTAAGAGCAGGGAGGTTGTGTTGGAGCTGTACAGAACTTTGTTTAGGCCTCAGCTGGAGTACTGTATGCAATTTCTGGTCACCAATGTATAGGAAGGATGTGATTAGACAGGAGATTCACCAAGATATTGCCTGAGATGGGGCAGTTTAGCGATGAGGAGGGGCTGGATAACCTCAGGTTGTTTCCTTTGGAGCAGAGAAGGTTGAGGGGGGATCCATGTACAGGAGTACAGGATTATGACAGACGTGGTCAAAGTGGATAAGTAGCATCTGATTTAGTCAAATCAAGGGGGCATCATTTTAAAGTGTAAGGCAAGTGGTTTAGAGGGGAGACGCAGGAATTTTGTTTTTAATCTCGTGTCATTCTAGATTTTAATATGCAGGGTTCCCCAGGTGGTTATGGCAACGTCTTCACGAGTGCTACATTTTCAATGACGTCAGAATGTGTGGAGTTTGAGGAAGAGGGTAAAGACGAAGATATAAAGAAGGGGATGCTTAGGTGGAAAAATGCAGGTGGAAAGGGAGCTAGAGAGGGAAAGTAAAAGGGAAAAGATGCAAACAGAAATAAAAAGCATGGAAGAGATAAAAAAAAAGGTGAAGAACGTTCATCATAAAGATCGACAGCATGAAGAAACGTCCCTTCAGCCCATTGAATCTACACCAGTCAAAGGTCAACACAATATGATTCTAATCCCATATTCCAGCACTTGGCTCACAACCTTGCAAGGCTCAGCATGAATGAATTAATGATTTAATTCTTAGTTAGTTAGTTAATTAATTTTTAAAAAAGTACTTCCCATGAATGAATAAATAAGGGGAGATGATAGCGTAGTGGTTTTATCGCTGGACTGTTAACCTGTAGGCCCAGCTAATGTTCTGGGGGAACACAGGTTCAAATCCCATCATGGTGGAATTTGAATTCAATTTTCAGAAGTTCTGGAATTAACAGTCTAATAATGACCATGAGTCGATTGTCAAAAAAGCCCATCTGGTTCTCCAATGTCCTATAGGGAAGGAAACTGCCATCCTGACCTGGTCTACCCTACATGTGACTCCAGATCCACAGCAATGTGGTTGATTCTTAACTGCCCTCTGGGCAATTAGGGATGGGCAATAAATTCTGCCTGGTCAGTGACGCCCTCCAGAATGAATAAAGCAAAATAAAAGCTTCTGATTTGATCAAATGGTGTAGCAGGCCTCAAACAGGCAAATGGCTCCCTCCATTTCCTATCCCCTCGGGATTTTGCTCAAAAGGGGTAGATTTCAATTTTAATGGTGCACAGTTTGAATCAAACTGTAACAACGACGCCCTTCAGCCCATAAAGTCTGTACTACCAAAGAGTTCGCCACATGCAAGGATTGTAAAATGGGTAGATGAATGCCAGTGCACTCCAGTGGCACAAGGAAGACGTTTTGGTGGATTCAAATGAAAATCAAACATGCTAATCTGATTCTGGTGCTTCCTATCGTTACAATTTCAGATTCTTCACCATGGGCGATCCAACAGTAATGACAGCTGAAGCTGGCTTCACTCTGACCCAGCAGGACTGGTCCCTGGGATGGACATCATACACGTCGCCTCCAACCAATTCCACAGGCAGTGCCAACCTCACCAACAACACAAATGTGTGCCAGGTCAACGCCGACTTCCAGTACCTCCTGTTTCCCGTGGTGTACAGCCTGGTGTTTGCCTTTGGCACTGTGTCCAACCTGTGTGTCCTCTGGTACCTCTTCAGGAAGAAGGGCTCATTCTCACCGTCTGACGTCTTCATGATCAACTTGGCCGCCATCGACCTCATCTTCGCTGCCCTGCTCCCGTTCAAAGTGGTCTACCACGCCCTGAAGAACGACTGGATCTTCGGCGAGGTAGCATGCAAAATCACCGGCTCCCTCTTCTTCGCCAACATGTATGGCAGCACACTCTTCCTCACCTGCATCTGCGTGGACCGCTACATCGCCGTCGTCCATCCCATCCGATCGCTCCAGCTCCGCAAAACGCGCTACCGCGTGATCACATGCTGCCTCATCTGGCTGCTTCTGGCCTGTGTCCTGCTCTGCCTGACTATTGGAGGACCTCTGACCAGTAAGTTCCCCAACGGCAAGACGGCCTGCCTGGAGAACTTCAACGCCAAGTCCTGGAACAGACGCATCTCGGGGATCAGCATCGTGGCCGCGGTCATCGGTTTCTTCATCCCATTGGTCATTATCATCGTCTGCTACCCTCTGATCGCCAAGAAGCTTCTGGAACACAACGCGGGCAAGGACACAGTGCACATGGTGAAGAGGAGAGCCCTCCGCACGGTGCTGCTGGTGCTGGTGGTCTTCCTCATTTGCTTCGTGCCCTACCACCTCATCCAGTTGATCCACACCCTCCGACGGATCCGGGTGCTCTCCAGCTGCCGCCTCATCCAGTTCACCTACTCGGCGCGACGGGTCACCATGGCACTGACCAGCCTCAACAGCTGCCTGGACCCCGTCGTCTACTCGTTCATGAGCAATACCTTCAACTGGAGGAGGCTGTGCTGTCAAGGAGATCGGCTCACAATCAGCTTTCCCACCAAAGACACATCAGGGAGAAGATCAACACGTTTAGCCGCTCTCTGAGATCCCGGGACTTCCTTATCCTTTCCCAGTCTTTGCTTGAACTGTCACAGATTAATGGTTGAGGGTGGGAGTGCTTGGTGAAGTCGGGTTGGGGGTGGGTGAGCTCTGAGCAAGGAATCTGTCAACATTGACACCTCCATCGAAGACACACATGCTATCTATCCTCCTCACACAAAGCTGTCGCTGACCTGCCCTTTCTCTTAGACACAATTTCTCCTAGAAATACCTTCTCCTTTCTCATAGACTAACACAGACAAAGCTTATCTCACACTCACAGTTTACATTCTCCCCCTCATGGAAGTGCACTCAATGTTTCTTCACCCGCTCACCTACCTACTGTTGAAATTTGAGCATTGTCTACATCTCTCAGCAGATGTTGCCAGACCTGCTGAGTTTCTCCAGCGATTTCTGTTTGAGTGTGTTACTGTTCGATCGATAGACCTAATTTGCTTCAGTAAAGGCAAACCTACTGTGCATGCTGGAAATCTGAAACAAACACAGACAATACTGGGGGTATTCAGCAAGTCTGGCAGCATCAGTGGAAGGAGAAACAGACTTAATGTTTGGAGGCTGGTGTGAACTAACTGGCCCGCACTTGGCTGGAAGGCTGGTTTGCAATACAGAACAATGCGTGAAGCGTGGGCTCTATTCCTGCACCAGCTGAGGTACCATGAAGGACTGTCCTTCCAACCTCTCCCCTTGCCTGAGGCATAGTGACCCTCAGATTAAACCACCACCAGTTACCAGTCTGGGACCCTAGCACCTCATGTATGAGTGCGTGTGTGCGTGTGTGCGTGTTTGTGTGTATTTGTGTGTGTGTTTGTGTGTTTTTGTGTGCGTGCGTGTGTGTTTGTGTGTGT
>NC_063376.1:8340474-8352868 GCF_021869965.1 Rhincodon typus
TGTGTGTGTGTGTGCGCGCGCACGTGTGTGTGTGTGAGTGTATGTATGTGTGTGTGTATGTATGTGTGCGTGTATGTATGTGTGTGTATGTATGTGTGTGTATGTTTGTGTGTATGTGTGTGAGTGTGTGTGTGTGTATGTATGTGTGCATGTGTATGTGTGACTTGTAGATGGTGTTTTGTTTGGGGTATCCTCACAAGCTGTTTCCCTCTGTCTGCCTCCCTCTCTGTCACTGTATAAAATCCGTTTATCAGCCGTTATCAGTTCTGAAGAAGGCTCATATCGGACTCAAAACTCTCTCTTCCAGACCTGCACAGTTTCTCCAGTATTCTCGGCATTATGTACCCAATTCACTCTCTATCTCAACAGACATATACACGTGTGCCAATGCACAAACACATAGACATGAGCAGTCACTCTCTTGCACACATTTTCCAGCAAAAGGACAGCAGAGTGCAACCAAAAAAATAGCTTGACTGCTTTGCCATGCTTTTTTGCAATATTGTACTGACTCCCACTGCAGCACGCTCATTTCTGCCCCATTCGCAAGAGTTGAACTGGAGCTCCTCACTGACTGGTGAATACAACATTGTAGCAACAAACTGCTGGGGTATGATACCAATCACTCCCAGTGAAATGAACATAATGAGACACTATATGCCCTCATCTCTCACACATTGAATTCCCTCACCTGCGAATGCTAGCAGGAATATACATGCCAACAGAACTTCGAAGGGACGAGATTTCGAAAGGGTTAAATTTTTGCTCCAGCTTCCTGAAATAATCTGTTAGTGACAGAGGCTGGTAGTTTAAAGTTTGTATACACTAGAAGTGAGAGCCTGGATTCGAAAAGCATAGGAATCTGCCCAGACAAGACTGGACTGATAGGAAAAGCAAGCCTGTTTTCAGTATTAACATGGATGAAGGATGTGTCACAACAGCAACATATTCACTTTTACCATAACTGCGAACTGGAATGTACTCACCAGACACGAGCTGCTCTGCATTCTTATAGCTTCAAGGGGGTAAGGAGAGGTAGAAATCCTGTAGGTTTTAATACTGTTATTCTGTATCTGGGAGCAATGCGTGGATCAGAGATGTTCAGCCAGGCAGTTTAAATTAGCCCAGGGAAGAGATTTTCACTGACAGCAACAAAATAAGGCACAACGCTTTGGGATGATAGTTGGTGGGGGGTGAGAAGGGGGATCAGTGGGACAAGCATTCACCTCCCACCGTAAAGACCATGAGAAATAGGAACAGGAGTAGGCCAAACGGACCCTATTCTGGCATTCAGTAGGATCATGGATCTTGAACAGGCTCAAGAGGAGCCTCTTCCCTGCTGTTGGATGGACCTGTCAAAATTTGAAGTTTAATGTTGACTTTGCACTTCGTGCATCTTCTCTGCAGGCGTAACATTGTATTCCTCGCTCTGTTTTATTACCCTAACGCAACTTTGTATGGTGTGATCCACATGTACAGCTCGCGAAACAAAACTTTTCACTGTATCAAGGCATAGTAAATCAAATCAAATCAAATTATGGCTGATTCCCTCACTCAGCGCATCCACTTTCCTGCCAATTCCCCTCGATTCCCCAACTGATCAAGAATGTATCTATTCTCCGCCTGAAATACACACAAGGGCTCTGACCTCACAGTTCTCTGTGGAAAGTAGTTCCAAAGACTCACAGCCCTCCAAGAGAAGAAATTCCTCCTCATCTCAGTCTTAAATTGGTTCCCCTTTATTCTGAGACTGTGCCCCCTGATCCTAGACTCTCCAATGAGGGAAAACATCCTCTCAGCATTTACCCTGCTGAGCCCCTTTATGTTTCAATGAGACCACCTCTCATTCTTCTAAACTCCAGTGAGTAGAGTCCCAAATTATTTAACCTTTTACTGATAAGACAGCCCCTCCATACCGGGGATCATCCGAGTGAAACTTCTCTGAACTACCTCCGAGGAAATAATATCTTTTCTTCAATAGTGTTAAGGATGCAGCATCAAACAAGGAGGTACTGGATGTGGATGGCATTGTGGTTCAGTGGTTAGCACTGCTGCCTCACAGCACCAGGGACCTAGGTTCAATTCCACCCTCAGGCAACTGTCTGTGTGGAGTTTTTACCCTCTCCCTGTGTCTGTGTGGGTTTCCTACAGTCCAAAGAAGTATAAGGTTAGGTGGGTTGGCTGCGCTAAAGTGTCTGGATGGATTAGCCATGGGAAAAGTAGGGTGGGTTTGGATAGGATGCTCTTTGGAGGGTAGGTATAGGCCGAATGGCCTTTGTCCACACTGTAGGAATTCTATGCGCCCAACATAGCTGTCCAGTGAACAATTCAGTTTCTGTTGTGGAGCCAATCTGAAGTAGGCTACAGAACCATGTAAATTCTGCACAGAGAGAGTCCACCCCTCAGCACAGCCTGTGAATTAACAGATTCCACACCCCCCACAGTCTGTTTTGTGCAGAGCCTCGAACAATTCTTGCACTGATTCAATTAGTTACTACACAATGCCTTAGGGACTTCCTGGACTGACTCAATCAGATCCTGCAAGGGCTAACGGTGCTTTATAACTATGTCTCCAACTGAAACCTTGAAGGGTTCGCCAGCACATTCTACCTGAGCGTGAGCAAAATCCACTCAAGATTCAACTGAAATGTGAAGCTTCTCCTGACTTCCCACGATTTCAGGCCAAAATTCGACATTGTCTGGATGTGTGAGTTCAGGTACGTGTGTATGAAAAGGGGGAGAAATGGATAGTATGGGTTTTTTTCTGGTGATTACAAATACATACCTTCAGTTAGAAGATGTACTTACAGTGAACACGTAATAATATGATTGGATATTACAATCATGTGGAAACATTTGTGTATGGAATTCAATCCAGATAATTGTCAAATGATGCAATTGGGAGAGACACAAAAAGTAAGGGAATACATACTGAATGATATGACTCTGAGAAGCAAAGAAGAAAGAATAAAGAACAATACAGCACAGGAACAGGCCCTTTGGCCCTCCAAGCCTGTGCTGACACATTTTGCCCTTCCATACTAAAACTGTCTTCACTTACAGGATCCGTATTCCCCTATTCCCTTCCTATTCATGTATTCATTCAGGTACTTCTTGAATGCTGCTATTATGTCTGCTTCCACCACCTCCTCTGGCAGCGCTTTCCAGGCATTCACCACCCTTTGTGTGGAAAAACTGCCTCGCACATCTCTTTTAAACTTTCCCCCCTCCCCACATCTTGAACCTGTGTCCCCTAGTAATTGACCCCCCCCCCCCCTCGGAAAAAGCCTCATACTTTCCACTCTATCCGTGCCATTCACAGTCTTATAAACTTCTATCGGGTTGCCCCTCAACATCCTGTGTTCCAGTAAAAACAAACCCAGTCTATCCAACTTCCTTCATAGCTAAACTCCCCCAAACCAGGCAACATCCTGGTAAACCTTTTCCATATCCTCTCCAAAGCATCCACATCCTTCTGGTAGTGTGGTGAGCAGAACTGTATGCAATATTCCAAGTGTGGCCTAACTGATGTTCTATAAAGCTGCAGCATAACATGTCTATCCCTATACTCAATGCCCCTTCCAATGAAGGCAAGCACGCCATAGGCCTTTTTCACAACCTTATCTACCTGTGCTGCCACCTTCAGTGATCTGTGGACTTTCACACCCAGATCCCTCTGCATATCTGCCACTCACTGTATAATTTCCACCTGTACTTGACCTTCCAAAACGCATCACCTCACCAAGTATCAGAGGGACCTGAGTGTGCACTTAAGGTCCCTTAAGGTATCAGGATAGGTGGATAAAGTGGTTGAGACACATATAAGAATCCAGCCTTTATTAGCCAAGGCATAAAGTTAAAGAGCAGAGAGATTATGCTGTAATTTTATAAAATATTGGTTAGGCCACAGCTAGAATTCACATTTTAGGAGGGAGTGTAATGGCACTGGAGAAGGTGCAGAGGGTATTTGCCAGGATGTTGCCTGGGCTGAAGCATTTTAGCTACGAAGCTAGATTGGACAGATCAATGGTACACAAATGAGGTCACCCATCTCAGGAACACACCACCCTCCCCAGCAATCAACCTAAATTGTGGATCCGCTACGTAGACGACACATTTGTCATTAAATGCAACAATTAGAAAAGACCCACCACCTCATGAACAGCGTATTCGCGGGGATTAAATTCACAATGGAAGAAGAAAACAACATTTAACTTCCGTTTCTGGATGTAAAAGTTGAGCGTATGACCAACGGGGAGTTCCCAACCTCAGTAAACAGGAAAGCAACACATACTGATCAAATCCTCAACTTCCACAGCAACCACCCCAACGTCCACAAACAAAGCTGCATTAAGACACTATTTAAAGAACGTAGAACGTAGAACATAGAACAGCACAGCACAGTACAGGCCCTTCGGCCCACGATGTTGTGCCAACCTATTATCCTACTAAGATTAAATGGGCCACGACATGCTGCAACACTCTGAAACTACGCAGGAAAGAGGAAGATCACCTGTACAAAATCCTCGCTATGAACAGATATCCCCGCAACTTCATCCACAGATGCCTACTAAATAGACAACAAGAGGAGGACACAGTACAACCTAACACACTGGCCACACTGCCCTACATCAAGAACATATCAGAACTTACAATAAGACTCCCAAGACCACTAGGAATCATGGTGGTCTACAAGCCCACAGTAACGCTACAACAAACATTCACAAGGATTAAAGACCCCATTCCCACAACATGCAGAACCGACGTAGTTTACAATTTACGATGCAACAACTGCCACAAACATTACATCGTTCAGACAGGAAGGAAATTAGCCATCAGTATACACGAACATCAGCTAGCAGCAAAATATCACAACAAACTCTCCTTAATATTGGGACACACAGACAATGAAGGCCATCAGTTTAACTGGGACAAGGTAACCATAGTAGCCCAAGCCAAACATAGACACACATGGGAATTCCTAGAGGCATGGTTCTCAACTCATAATGCAATCAACAAACATATAGAATTGGACTTTGTATACAAACCCACACAGATCAAAACCGGAAAGGACACTACTCACCGCAACGGACCGGACAGTATAAATTCCAAGCGGAGTGGAGTAACATCGCTTCATCGGAGGCTCCACTGATGATGTTACCTGACATGGTGACGAAACGTCTGAACAAGAACAAGCCAGCTCAGCCAGCAAGTCAACAACCTCACCCACAACCCGAGCTACAGATCTTTGCTAAAATTTTAATCACCTTTATCCTTTCCAGTTTGGCAAAGGGAGTAAACCAGAGAAGATCTTTTGTTTCAATCTTCTAAGGAGAAGAAGTGCTGGAGGTCTTAGAAAATATAAAGGTGGATAAATCTCCAGGATCTGATCTTGTGTGTCTCAGGACTTTGTGGGAAGATAAGGAGGAAATTGAAGAGCCCCTTGCGGAAATATTTGTATCATCTCTAAAAACGGGTGAGATGCTGAATGACTGAGCAGTGGCTAATGTTGTGCTTTTGTTTAAGAAGGGATGTAAGGGCCAGCTTGGGAACTATAAACCTGTGAGTCTGACTTTGGTGATGGGTACGTTATTGGAGGTGATTCTGAAAGATAGGATTTATACACACTTGGAGAGGCAAGGAATGGTTAGGGATAGTCAGCATGGTTTTGTGCGAGGGAGATTGTGCCTCACAAACTTGATTGAGTTTTTTGAGAAAGTGACTGATCAGAGAAGAGTGGTGGATGTTGCTTATTTGGATTTTAACAAAAGACTTTGACAAGGTTCCACATGGTGGACTAATTAGTAAAGTTATATCACATGGGATTCCAGGTAAGCTTGCCAATTGGATACAAAATTTGCTAAACAGCAGAAGACAGAGGGTGATGGTGGAGGTTAGTTTTAGGACCAGAGGCCTGTGACCAGCGATGTTCCACAGGGGTCAGTGCTGGGTCCTCCCTTGTTTATCATTTATATAAATGAGTTAGATGAGAATATAGAAGGCATGGTTGGTAAGCGTGCAGCTGACACCAGAATTGGTGGTACAGTGGACAGTGAAGAAGGTTATCTAAGATTACAAAGCAATCTTGATCAATTGGGTCAATGGGCTGAAGAGTGGCAGGTGGAGTTTAATTTGGATAAATGCAAGGTAATTTTGGTAAAACAAACAAGGGCAGGACTTAAAACAATTAAAAGTAGGGCCTTGGTTAGTGTTGTAGAACAGAGAGACCTAAGAGATCAGGTAAAAAAATTTCTTTGAAGTTTGCATCACGAGTAGACAGTGTGGTTAAAAAGTCATTTAGCACGCTGCCTTCATTGCTCAGACCTTTGAGTATAAAATTGGTACAGGATGTTGTTGAGGCCTCTTCTGGAGTGCTATGTCCAGTTCTGGTCACCCTTTTATAAGAAGGATATTATTAAGCTGGATAGGGTTCAGAAAAGATTTACCAGGATATTGCCAGGAACTGAAAATTTGAGTTATAAGGAGAGGCTGGATAGGCTGGGACTTTTTTAACTGGAACGTAGAAAGTTGAGAAGTGACTGTGTAGAGGTTTTTTTAAAAAGTGAGGGGCACAAATAAGGTGAATGGCAAGTGTCTTTTCCTTATGGTGGGGGATTTCAAGACTGGGGTCACATTTTAAGGTGTGAGGAGAAAGCTTTTTAAAGGGCACGAGGGGCAAATTTTTTTACACAGAGGATGGTTCGGGTGTTGAATGAACTTCCAGAGGGAGTGGTGATTGGGGGCACAGTGACAATGTTTAAAAGACATTTGGATAAGCACATGAATAAGAAATGTTTGGAGAGATACAGACCGAGCGCAGGCAGCTGGGACTAGTCTGGATTGGGATTATGGTTGGACCGAAGGGTCTGTTTCCATGCTGTATGACACTACAACTCCATCCTCTATGTGAGGAAAACCCTTTTCACCCAGAGGATGGTGAGGATCTGGAACTCATTGCCTGTACGTGTGGTAGACGCAGAAACCCTGGTAACATTTTAGAAGTATTTAAATGTACATTTGCGATGCCAAGACACACAAGGTTATGGGCCAAGTGCGGGATTCAAAGTTGAGTGGTTGTTTTTGACTGGCATGGATGTGATGGGCTGAAGGGCCTTTTTCCAAGCTGTACATTTCTATGACTACTGCTGTACCACAAATGCTCTGCTGAACTGAAGCAGAACAGCGATATTGGCTGTGTAACTGAATTACTAAATCAGGGGTAGTTAAAAAGAAATTGCTGGAGATACTCAGCATCTCTGTTGGCATCTATGGAGAGAGAAACAGAGTTAATGCCTAAACCTAAAATCATTACCTGTGCTTCTCTATTCACAGACGTTGCTGGACATGCTGAATATTTCTAGCGTTGTCTGTTTTTATCACAGCTTTCCTGCATCATTTGTATTCGGCTTTTACATTCACAATCCAGAGAGCTAATGACTTGGAGACACAAGGGTGAATTCCTGCTTGGCAGCTAGGTGGGGGGGTCAACCCAATTAATTGACCAGACATGAAGTAAAATCCTGACAACTGTGTTTTGTGCCTGGCCCCAGTGACCTAATGGATAAGGCACTGGCCTCCTAAGACAGGGATTGTGAGTTCAAGCCCCTTCTGGGGTATGTTGAATTATGTCCTGAAACGCTGTTTGTAAGTGGGCAGCACAGTGGCTGAGTGGTTAGCACTCAGGATGTGGATTTGATTCCACCCTCGGGTGACTGTCTGTGTGGAGTTTGCATGTTCTCCCTGTGTCTGCATGGGTTTCCTCCGGGTGCTCTGGTTTCCTCCCACAGTCCAAAGATGTGCAGGCTAGGTGGATTGGCCATTCTAAATTTCCCATAGTGCTCAGGGATATGCAGCTTAAGTGGGTTATAGGGGGATGGGTCAGGATGGGATGCTCTGAGGGTTGGTGTGGACTTGTTGGGCCGAAGGGCCTGTTTCCACACTGTAGGGAATCTATGAAAAAGTTCACAGCAATAAGGAAGACTCAGGAGCTTTATGGTTCTCAAAAGGTTTCCAGGACGTTGCCTGGTATGGGGGATTTTAGATTTGAAGAAATGTTGGATAGACTGGGTTTGTTTTTATTGGAATACAGGAAGTTGAGGAGAGTGATCTGATAGACATTTATAAGACTGTGAATGGCATGGATAGAGTGAAAAGTATGAGGCTTTTTCCCAGGGTGGAGGGGTCAATTACTAGGGGGCACAGGTTCAGGGTGTGATTGGGGGATGTTTAAAAGAGATGTGCGAGGCAAGTTTTTCACACAAAGGGTGTTGAGTGCCTGGAACGTGTGGCCAGAGGTGGTGGTGGACGCAGGCACAATAGCAGCTTTCGAGAAGCACCTGGATAAATACATGAATAGGAAGGGAATAGAGGGATACGGATCCTGTAAGTGAAGACAGTTTTAGTATGGAAGGGCAAAATGTGTCGGCACAGGCTTGAAGGGCCAAAGGGCCTGTTCCTGTGCTGTATTGTTCTTTGTGTTAGATGTTGCTCATCCAGGGAAATCAGCTGTCTTTACCCTATCTGTCCTCTGCGTGGCAGTAGACCTACGGCAATGTGGCTGACTTTTTAAACACTCACTCAAAGGGCCAAGTGAGCAATCATTCAGCTTTAAGACCAATGTTCACCATCAACTTCTCAAGGGCAGTTAGAAGTGGGCAGCAAATACTAGTCTTTCTGGGAAGTTTCACATACTGTAAATAAACAATAAACTCAATCCTCCTCTTCTAATATCCCTCCATATTATTTGGAGTGTAACAAAATCTCTGTGAAGTATCTTCACTGTGTTAGATATAGACTTTCTTAAGGACAAAGGATTGTCGAACTAACGAACAACAGGGAGCTGGGAAAAGAGGGGCATTTTCAGAATGGCAATCTGTAACTAGTACAGAACCACAGGGATCAGTGCTGGGGCCGCAATTATTTACAATATACATTAATGACTTGGAATACCTACAGTGTGGAAGTAGGCCATTCAGCCCATGCTGACCCCCTGAAGAGCATCCCACCCTGACACATCCCAAACCTACCCCTGCATTTCCCATGATCCGCCTAATCTACATATCCCTGAGCACTATGGGCAATTTATCACAGCCAATCCACCCCAAACTGCACATCTTTGGACTGTGGGAGGAAACCAGAACATCCAAAGGAATCCCACAGACACAGGGAGAATGTGCAAATTCCACACAGTCAGTCGCCTGAAGCTGGAATCGAACCCGGATCCCCAGCGCTGTGAGGCAGCGGTGCTAACCGCTGAGACACCATGCCATTTAATAAACTGGGCCTGGGCCTGTTGGGATTTAGGAGAATGAGGGACAACCTTGTTGAAACATACAACATCCTTCTGGGATTTGAAAGCAGGAGAGTCCAGGACCAGAGATCATCACCTCAGAATAAGGGGTTGCCCATTGCAGACAGAGATGAGGAGGAATTTATTTCTGTCAGAGAATAGTGAGCCTGTGGGAATCTTAACCACAGAGGGCTGTCGAGGCTGGATCATTTTCAAGGTGGAGATAGACAGATTTCTTAACCAGCAATGGAATCGAGGGTGATGGCGAATGTGGAGATGGGATGATCAGATCAACCATGATCCCTTTGAATGAACAAGCAGCATCAATGGGCTGAATGGCCTACTTCTGCTCCTATCCCGACTTGTGACCTTATCAAGCTTGCAATGATTTTATTGAATGACGCTCACGGTTATGCATGATCTACTCATGCTCCGATTGTTATATTCAGTGACCTTGGGTGCATTCCATTTGGGTTAGGTGGCTCTACTATTTTCCATCTAAATTTTGAAGTTCTTATTTTCTGCCCATTTCAATCATACACTTGACTTACTAGATAAGATTACAGCAACACAGAAGCACAGGGCGATGGGATATTTGAGCAGAAGAATGATAATATTCATATCATGGCCTTCATTGGACTGGGAGTGAATAGACGTCAGTGAATATTTGGGCACCCAGTTGGGATAGAGATGTGCAGGAATTTCATCTCTCAGAAGGAAGTGAATCTGTGGAATTCTTTCTTGTACAGGGCTGTCAAGGCTGGGTCATTAAGTATACTGAAGGTGCAAATAGATTTTTAACCAGTAAAAGAATCAAAGGGAAAAGGCAGGAAAGTGGAGTTGAGGGTGATTAGATCAGCCACAATCTCACTGAATGGCAAACAGACTCCATGGGCTGAACAGCCTATCTGTTGCTACATCTCATGGTCTACACATGACTGATAATTTGCACATTAATGTGTTTATGAGTTTTTGTTGATAAATGGGAGTTTATAAGTGTTTGAACATGCTGAAGAGTTTGCATGCCCCTTTTGTGTGGCTATGGGAGGAACAGTGTGCATGTGAGAGATAGATACTTCTATGTCGGAGAATGTGAAAATTGTGAGCGTGTGCCTCTGTGTCTGTCTAAATGTGTATCTCTGTGTCTGTGTGTGTATATCTGATCATGTGTGCATGTCTCTGTGTGTGTGTGTATGTGTGTGTATATGTGTGTGTGAGTCTGTGTGTGTGTGTGTGTTTGTGTGTGTGCTGTGTGTGGGGGGGGTTGGGTATGAATGTGTGTGTGTGTCTGTGTCTGTGTGTCTGTGTGTGTGTGTGTGTGTGTGACTGTGTGTGTGTGTGTGTGTGTGTGTGTGAAAGTGTAAGTGCGTGTGTGTGTGAAAGTGTAAGTGTGTGTGTGAAAGTGTAAGTGTGTGTGTGTATGTGTGTGAAAGTGTAAGTGTGTGTGTCTATGTGTGACTGAGAGTGAGTGCGTGCGTGTGTGCGTGCGCACATGTATGTGTGTCTCTGTGTGTGTCTGTGTGTGTGCATTTGTGTGTGTCTCTGTGCGTGTCTGTGCATGTCTGTGCATGTGTGCCTGTGCGCGCATCTGCGTCGGTGTGTGTCTGTGTGACTGTGTGTCCTTGCGCATCTGTGTGACTGTGTGTATGACTATGTGTGACTGTGTGTCTGAGTGTGTGTGTCTGTGTGAGAGTGAGAGAGTGCATCTGCATGTGTGTGTGTGCATGTGTGTGTCTGCGAGTGTGGGTGTGTGTGTATGTGTATTGGTGTGACTGTGTGTGTGTGAGTGTGTGTGCATGTGTCTGTGCATGTGTCTGTGTGTGGAGGGGGGGAGATGGTGGGGAGGTGGGTGAGGGTATAGGTGGGGAATTGGGAAGTTGGCAGGGGGTCAGATTCCTTGCCTGAATGCCCCTAGTGAGCCAGCTGGCATTTTGAATGTATGGGCAGCACAACTAGGGTTTGAGTAGGTAATACAAATGAGCCTCACCAGCTCCTGGATTAGAGATCTGCAGCACAGTAAAAGGCCCTTCAACCCATTGACTCTGCACCTAACTGTTCGACTCCCACTCTCCAACACTTCGCCCACAGCAATGGCATTACATTTTCAACATCTAAACCCTTCTTCCATGTGATGAGGGGTTCTGTCTCTCCCACCCCCACAGGCAGTCAGTTCCAGATTCCAACCACCCGCTGGGTGAAAAGGGTTTTCCTCACAACCCCCTCTAAACCTCTGCCCCTTACCTTTAATCTGTGCCCTGGCCATTGATCCTTCCTCCCTCGACAAAAGTTCCTTCCTGCCTATGCCCCTTATAATTTTATGCACCTCAATCATCTCCCCTCTCAATCTCCCCTGCTCTAAGGAAAACAACTCCAGTCTGTCCAATCTCTCTCTTCGTCATTGAATCTGACAACATCCTGATAAATCTCCTCTGCACCCTCTCCAGTGCAATCACATCCCTCCTACAAAGTGGATTGTTGCACTTAGTCCCTTTCTGCTCCTTTACAATGTAGTGCCACAGATAGGCGAGTGCCTGTCCTGAGATTCATTCCAGTTACCATGTTTGAAATAAAGATTAAATAGCAAAGGAGAGGCATTGCAGCAAGTGGCAACAATAAGGAGTTTTAGATTCCCTACAGAGTAGAAGCAGGGCAATAAGCCGATTAAAGCCAAACCAACCCTCCAAGGAGGGTTAACGTTAACTCTGTTTTCTCCTCCACAGATGCTGCCAGACCTGCGGAGCTTTTCCAGCAACTCTGTTTATATTTCAACCCTCTAAAGAGCATCCTACCCAGACCCATTCCTAACCAGATGCACCGCAACCGAGACCCACCCCTACACAGACCCATCCCTACCCTGCACTTAGCACGGACAATCCACCTTAACCCGAACATCTCTGGGCAATATGGGACAATTTCGCATGGCCAAAACACCCCAACCTGCACATCCCTGGGCAGTTTGGGACAATTTAGCATGACAATCCACCCTAACCTGCACATCCCTGGGCAGTTTGGGACAATTTAGCACGGCCAATGCACCCTAACCTGCACATCCCTGGGCACTATGGGACAATTTAGCACAGCCAATCTACCCTAACCTGCAAATCC
>NC_063376.1:8352878-8354959 GCF_021869965.1 Rhincodon typus
ACTATGGGACAATTTAGCACAGCCAATCTACCCTAACCTGCAAATCCCTAGGCACTATGGGACAATTTAGCACGGTCAATCCACCCTAACCTGCACATCTCTGGACACTACGGGACAATTTAGCACGGCCAATCCACCCTAACCTGCACATCCCTGGGCACTATGGGAAAATTTGGCACGGCCAATCCACCCTAACCTGCACATCTCTGAGCACGATGGGACAATTTAGCATGGCCAATCCACCCGAACCTGCACATCCTGGATACTATGGGGCAATTTAGCACGTGCAATCCACCTTAACCTGCAAATCTCTGGGCACTATGGAACAATTTAGTACGGCCAATCCACCCTAAAACTAACCTGCACATCCCTGGGCATTACTGGACAATTTAGCACGGCCAATCCAGCCTAACCTGCACATCCCTGGGCACTATGGGGCAATTTAGCACGGCCAATCCACCCTAACCTACACATACCTGGACAATATGGGGTAATTTAGCACAGCCAATCCACCCGAACCTGCACATCCCGGGGCACCACTTGACAATTCAGAACGGCCAACCCACCCGAACCTGCACATCCCTGTACACTATGGGGCAATTTAGCACGGCCAATACACCCAACCTGCACATCCCTGGGCACTATGCGACAATTTAGCATGGCCAATCCACCCTAAACTGCACATACCTGGATAAGACGGGGCAATTTAGCACGGCCAATCCACCCCTAACCTGGACATCCCTGGATAGTACGGTGCAATTTAGCACGGCCAATCCACCCTAACCTACACATCCCTGGGCACTATGGGGCAATTTAGCACGGCCAATCCACCCTAACCTACACATCCCTGGACACTATGGGGCAATTTAGCACGGTCAATCCACCCTAACCTACACATCCCTGGGCACTATGGGGCAATTTAGCACGGCCAATCCACCCTAACCTCCACATCCCAGGACACTATGGGGCAATTTAGCACAGCCAATACACCCTAACCTGCACATCCCTGGGCACTGTGGAACAATTTAGCACGGCCAATCCACCCTAACCTGCACATCCCTGGGCACTGTGGGACAATTTAGCATGGACAAACCACACTAACCTGCACATCCCAGGGCACTACGGGACAATTTAGCACGGCCAATCCACCCTAAAACTAACCTGTACATCCATGGACACTATGGGGCAATTTAGCACGGTCAACCCACCCTAACCTGCACATCCCTGGGCACTATGGGGCAATTTAGCACGGCCAATGCACCCTAACCTGCGCATCACTGGATACTACGGGGCAATTATGCACGGCCAATCCACCCTAACCTGCACATCCCTGGATAGTACGGTGCAATTTAGCACGGCCAATCCACCCTAACCTGCACATCCCTGGGCACTATGGGGCAATTTAACATGGCCAATCCACCCTAACCTACACATCCCTGGGCACTATGGGGCAATTTAACACGGCCAATTCACCCTAACCTACACATCCCTGGGCACTACAGGGCAATATAGCACGGCCAATCCACCCTAAAACTAACATGCACATCCCTGGACACTACTGGACAATTTAGCACGGCCAACCCGCACTAACCTGCACATCCCAGGACACTATGGGACAATTTAGCAGGGCCAATCCACCCTTACCGACACATGCCTGGGCACTATGGGGCAATTTAGCACGGCCAATCCACCCGAACCTGCACATCTCTGGACACTACGGGGCAATTTAGCACGGTCAATCCACCCTAAAACTAACATGCACACCCCCAGAAACTACTGGACAACTTAGCACGCCAACCCGCACTAACCTGCACATCCCAGGACACTATGGGACAATTTAGCAGGGCCAATCCACCCTAACCTGCACATCCCTGGGCACTATGGGACAATTTAGCATGGCCAATACACCCTAACCTGCACATCCCTGGATACTACGAGGTAATTTAGCATGGCCAAACCACCCTAACCTGCACATCCCTGGGAACTATGGGACAATTTAGCATGGCCAATCCACCCTAACCTGCACATCCCTGGACACAATGGGACAATTTAGCACGGCCAATCCACCCTAACCTGCACAT
>NC_063376.1:8355059-8355727 GCF_021869965.1 Rhincodon typus
TGGCCAACGCACCCGAACCTGCACATCCTAGGACACTATGGGACAATTTATCACGGCCATTCCACCCTAACCTGCACATCCCTGAGCACTATGGGGCCATTTAACACAGCCAATCCCCCCTAACCTGCACATCCCTGGGCACTGTGGGACAATGTAGCATGGTCAATCCACCCTAACCTGCACATCCCTGGACATCACGGGATAATTTAGTACGGCCAACACATCCTAACCTGCACATCCCTGGACACTATGGGACAAATTAGCATGGCCAATGCACCCTAACCTGCACATCCGTGGACTCTACGGGGCAATTTAGCATGGCCATTCCACCCTAACCTGCACATCCCTGGGCACTACTCGACAAGTTAGCACGGCCAATCCACCTTAACCTGCCCATCTCTGGGCACTATGGGACAATTTAGCATGGCCAACCCACCCGAACCTGCGCATCTCTGGGCACTTCGGGACAATTTACCACGGCCAATCCACCCTAACCTGCACATCCCTGGGCACTATGGGACAATTTAGCACGGCCAACCCACCCTAACCTGCAGACCCCTGGACACTATGGGACAATTTAGCACGGCCAATCCACCCTCACCTGCACATCCCTGGGCACAGTGGGACAATTTAGCACGGCCAATCCAGCCTAACCTGCACACCACTGG
>NC_063376.1:8355737-8362710 GCF_021869965.1 Rhincodon typus
CCAATCCAGCCTAACCTGCACACCACTGGACACTATGGGACAATTTATCACGGCCATTCCACCCTAACCTGTTCATCCCTGAGCACTATGGGACAATTTAGCACGGTCAATCCACCCTAACCTGCACATCCCTGGACACTATGGGGCAATTTAGCACGGCCAGTCCACCCTAACCTGCACATCCCTGGGCACTTTGGGACAATTTAGCTTGGACAATCCACCCTAACCTGCACTCCCCTGAGCACTATGGGGCAATTTAGCCCAGCCAATCCACCACAACCTGCTCACCTTTGGACTGTGGGAGCGCCTGGAGGAAACCCACGCAGACACGGGGGAGAATGTGCAAACTCCACTTGGATAGTCAGTCACCCGCGGCTGGAATCGGAACCGTGTATCCGGCACCGTGGGGCAGCAGTGCTAGCCACTGGATTGGCTGTATGGCCTCCCACTGCTCCTAAATTAGGTTCTTCTTTTCAATAGAAGCAGAAATGCTTAGAGAAGAGAGGCACTCAGAGTAGGGGGACAACCCTTTAGAACTGAGGTGAGGCGAAATTTCTTGAGCGAGACGGTGTTGAATCTGTGGAACCTATTACCACAGAGGGCTGGGGAAGCCAAGTCATTGAGTGTCATAAAGAAAGAGGCAGATAGGTCCTTGGTTAGCAAGGGGGATCAAAGGAAATGATGGGGGAATGGGGTTGAGAAACAGGTCGGCCATCATCGAATGGCAGAGCAGACTCAACGGGCCGAATGGCCTAATTCTGCTCCTGTATCTTATGCGAGATAGAGATCTGGCAAAAGAGTAGACAAGTGATAGCCAGAGACAAAACTCGAGAGAGAGAGAGAAAGAAAGGGAGAGTGACGTAGAGAAGGGGAAAGAGTGTTGAGGGGAGAAAAGCCAGAGTCAGAGGGAAAGAAAGACTGTCAGACTGACCGACAGAGAAACCAATTTCAGACATCACTCAATCTCAGGAACCCATCGATGCCATTAGGTAACATCAGAGCAGTAACGTTAGCCGTGAGTACAACCAGCTCTCTGTTGTTGACATCACACGTCAGGAGAAAATCAATGTTTTCGTCACTGTCTGGCTCCTGGCCTTAAGAACCTGTTGTGGCTGTCAAATACTTTAAATCATCCAGAGATCGGGAAGGAGATTGTCATTTCATTCTGACTTTTACGTACCTCGTTCCCCTCATTAGAGATCTAATTACAAACACTGCACCAGCTTGACTCAGCAGGCAAACGTTTCACAATTCATATCTTACCAATAGCATCAGTGATGACTGTAAATCATAACTCTTTGTTTGTCTTTGAGTGTCAGAGAATTCCCCTAGAATCTATTGACAGCAATTTGCCGGCTAAACCTTCCTGAACTTAGTACAAACTTCATGGTTGGGTGCTTTTGGGGTTGGAAGGGGATTGGGGCCTACTCGTACAGAGCATTGAACATTGAAAAGCAAAATACTCTCAGCCGGCCATTCAAAACAAAACAAACTGAGGGTCTAGTAATCAGCAATATTTGCACAGAAGGAAGGGGAAAGATGTTCTCTTTATTTATTCGTTGACAGGATGTGGGTGTCACTGGCTAGGGCAGCATTAATTGCCCGGAGGGCAGTTAAGAGTCAACCACATTGCTGTGGGCCTGGAGTCACATGTAAGCCAGACCAGGTAAGGATGGCAGTTTCCCTCCCTAAAGGGCATTAGTTGAGGCGGGGGGTGTACCTGCCAAATTAGCAGCGAACTGGTTGAAGCATCTTGAAGGGACTTGACAGAGTGCGACAATTAAATGAGGGGACATGGCTTCCCTTTAGAGCCAGCGGTGAGGATATTACTTTCCTCTTAAAAAGGGCCCCCCGTGTGTGGAGATAACACAGTGTGGAGCTGGAGAAATACAGCAGGCCAGGCAGCATCAGAGGAGCAGGAAAGCTGACTGAAGAGGTCTAAAGAAGGGTCCCGACCCCGAAACGTCAGCTTTCCTGCTCCTCTGATGCTGCGTGGCCCGCTGTGTTCATCCAGCTCCACACTGTGTTATCTCAGATTCTCCAGCATCGGCAGTTCTTACTATGACTGAGTGAGTTATAAACCCCCAGCCCCCCCGCTTCCCCATGTGTGAAACCTTCTTCCCCAGAACCTAGTGAGGGCTGGATCGTTACATTTGTTGAAGGCTGAGATAAATAGAATTTCCTTTTAAAAAAAAAGACTGAAAGAACTGCGGTTGCTGTCAATCAGAAACAGAAACAGAAATTGCTGGAAAAGCTCAGCAGGTCTGGCAGCATCTGCAGAGAACATTCACAGTTAACATTTCGGGTGGGGTAGATCGATTTTTGGTAAATAAGGGAGTCGAGGGTCACGGTGTGAGGGTTGGATGAGAATTGAAGATGAGAAAGTGGTGCTGAGACCCAGATCTAGATCAACCATGATTTCACTGAATGGCATAATACTACCCCTTGGTCTGAGATTAAATAATAACCAAAAGAACTGCTGATGTTGTAAATCAGGAACAAAAGCAGAAGTTGCTGGGAAGGCTCAGCAGGTCTGGCAGCATCTGTGAAGAAAAGGAAAATCAGAGTTAACGTTTCTGGTCCAGTGACCTTTCCTCAGACCCTTCCCAACCCGAAAAGTTAACTCTGATTTTTTTTCTTCATGGATGCTGCCAGACCTGCTGGGCTTTTCCAGCAACTTCTGTTTCTGTCCCTCCATCCTATGCTTTGCGCGCTGTTATGCATGCAGAACCTGATGAAATATACATTGCTCAGTACCATTTCTTGAACAATATCATGTGTTTGACTGCAACAGCATATAGCCAAACTCTGGAGAGAACAGATTTTGCTGGGTATGGAAGGTTTGAGTTATGGAGAAAGGCTGGATAAGCTGGGACTTCTTTCACTGGAGCATAGGAAGTTGAGAGGCGACCTTATAGAAGTTTATAAAATCATAAGGGGCATATGTAGGATTAATGGTAGTTGTTTTTTTTTCCTAGGATGGTGGATTTCAAGACTAGGGGTCACTTTTTAAGGTATGAGGAGAGGGATTTAAAAAAGACACGAGGGGCAAATTTTTTACACAGAGGGTGGTTCATGTGTGGAATGAACTTCCTGAGGTAGTGGTGGATGTGGGTACGATTATAACTTTTAAAAGACATTTGGATGAATAGGAAGGGTTTGCAGGGATTTGGTCAAGGAGCAGGCTGATGGGATTAGTTTAGTTTGGTATTATGGTCGGTACGGACTGGTTGGACCGAAGGATCTGTTTCCATACTGTATGACTCTAAAACCCCATTAGATTTGATGATTGGATTGATAATGGTCGTATCCATGTTGGGGACCAGTACTTCTGACTGAGTGGACAACTGCTTTGTCTCTCTTCCGTGTTTGCTAACAGTGTGGGAACCTGACCAGTTTCGAACCCACGCTCAATGCTCCGGGACAAATTCTTGCTCCGGGACAACTGCTTCTGAGGAAGGGACACCGGATCTGAAACGTTAACTGTTTTCTCCTTCGCAGATGCTGCCAGACCTGCTGAGCTTTTCCAGCAACTTTGTTTTTGTTCCTGATTTACAGCATCCGCAGTTCTTTCGGTTTTTATTTTGCTTGCAATTTAGCATCTCCACAGAGAAACAGAGTGCGATAATGCACACAGACTCTTGTTTGAACATGGCCAACAGAGTCATTAAACATGAACAGAGTACAAAAGCGCATAGTGCAGAAGATGAAGTAAAGAAGGGAGGAGCAGGAGTAAAAATGATAAGCACTTCCTGAAACTGTGAGGGGAAGTACTGGAGTAGAGAGGAGGGACCAGTGCATGGAGAAAGCCAGGGAAATAGACAAGCTATGGCCAAGGTAGTTGGTGATAAAGTTTGGAGGAGAGACAAACAGGAAACAACTTCAGAGGTCCCACAATCAATTTCATCATTTCAGCCCATCAAAGTGTGAGATTGAAGACTCTGTAAGTAAACCTATTTCTGTATTTCACTGTCAATAGTTGCTTGAACTGAAGTGAATTTACTATAAATTACTCGCTGAAAGAGTACACTGCAGACAAATTAGCTGCTGCAGTTCAAAACTTCAAAGCTGTTTCTGAAGCAATACTTTAGAATGTCTGGAGAGTGCGACTGTTAGTTGGTTTGTACACATTATGGTCCTGGTGTGAATCAAGGTTCCCAAATGCCCTAATATCCTAATACAACCTCCCAGTTCCAGCTTCAATTTTGGAGGAGAGTTGGGACGTAGTAGAGAAAAGTGTTAACCCTCACCATGCCAGCCTCCATCCTCTGCACAACTGAAATATTTTTAAAACAACTGTTTGAAGTACTAGGCAGAGCAGACAATTTCCAAAGAGGGAGAAGTGGATTAAACATTGAATGTGAGTTGGTAGCCCTCATTTCAAGAGGGTTGGAGTGTAAGAATCAGGAAGTCTTACGGCACGGTGGTTCAGGGGTTACCACTGTCTCCTCACAGTGCCAGGGTCCCGGGTTCAATTCCACCCTCGGGTGCCTGTCTGTGTGGAGTTTGCACATTTTCCCTGTGTCTGTGTGGGTTTCCTCTGGGTGCTCTGGTTTCTTCCCACAATCCAAAGATGTGCAGGCTAGGTGGATTGGCCATGCTAAATTGCCCATAGTGTTCAGTGATGTTTAGGTTAGGTGGGTTAAACATGGGAAATTAGGGGATTGGGTTTGGAGGGGTGGTGTGGACTTGTTGGGCTAAACGGCATGTTCCCACATGGTAGGGACTCTATGATGATATCTATGAACTGTACAAGGTGCTGGTAAGACCACGTTTGGAGTCCTGTGAGCAATTTCAATCCCCTTATTTAAGGAAAGATATCATTTTTATTGGAAGCAGTTCAGGGAATCATTACTAGGCTGATCTCTAATATGGACGGATAGTCTTATGAGCAAAGATTAAACAGGTTTGGGACTTTGCTCACTGGAGTTTAGAAGAAAGAGAGCTGACGTTACTGAAACAGAATTCTTAAAGGCAAATGGTAAGACGATGTCTCCCCACATGGGAGAGCCTGGGATCACAAGGCATTATCACAGAATAAAGGGATGTCAATTTAAGACTGAGATGAGGAGAAATTTCTTCTTTCTGCGAGTCTTTGGAACACCTGAACACAGAGGGCTGTTAGATGCAGAGTCGTTATTTAAAACTGAGATCGATAGGTTCTTGATCAGATAGGAATCAAGGGCTATGGAGAAAAGGCAGGAATGTGAGGAATGTCAGATCTGCCATGATCCTATTGAATGGCAGAGCAGACCCAACAGGCCGAAAGGCCTACGCCTGTTCCTATTTCTTACAGACTTACGATGGCACATAGTGGTAATGTCAGTGGGCTATTTATTCAGGACCTCAGTCAGATGTTCTGGGCTCATGTGTTTGAGTCCCACCAAAGCAGATGAGGAAATTTGAATTCAGTAAAATCTGGAATTAGAAAGATAACCAAACAGTGATCATGTACCCATTGGTTGTAAAAGCCCATTTGGAGTGTCTCATCTCCCTTAGGGAGGGGAAATCTGCTGTTCCCTACCTGGCCTGGTCTACGTGTAACTCCAAATCCAGAATCACAGAATTGCTGGGGGGGCAGAAGGCCTGTGCCAGTTCTATTACCTGGTGCCAATCTGCTACCTTTACCCCCACCTCCCTGCGCACTTTTTCTACCCAAATAATCATCCAATGCCCTTCCTGAATGGCTGAACCTACCCCACCACAAGTCCAGGCGCTTCATTCCATACCAATCGCTGAGCGACAAAATGTTTTCCTTCCATCTTTTGCACAATGCCTTAAATCGATGCCCCTCTCGTTCCTTTTACAAGCGGGCACAGCTTCTCCCACAAGCGGAAGTGATTGAATGAAGTTGTTGGCTTATTAAGCTACACATTTCCCAGGCAATAAAGTGTTGGCTAGACCAGTGAGGCCCACATTCCGTGAATGAGGTTTAAATAAGATGGCCAACGGCCTTGTTTCGGAACCCGAGGCACAGTTCAACCAGACATCAGCCTGTGGTTTTTAAAGTTGTCGAGCATACGTGCCTCCCTCTTCATCTTCGATGTCTTGCGCTTTCCTGCCTTCCATTCATAGCAAAACCTGCGAATATTCGATCCAAAACATTATGTTTGGCATAAGACGGAAGTTTCAAATCCTGAGCGTCCTTCCCTTTTAGTCATAAAGTCATTAGAATCGCAACAAAATTGTGAGGACTGAGGAATCCCCACTAATAACTGCATACTTCCTAGTCTCTGTCAGTCAGAGGGTTGCAAGAACTGCTCTACATTAGAAAGCAGCTCTCAGGTCTGGGTTTGAAACTCTGTTATTGTCCCTTTCTACTGTCCTTTATTAATTTCTATTGCAAAGCACCAGCGGGGGAGATGTGTCATGTTTTGTTTTGCGACAGGAGGCCATTTTCACACAGATCCAGTCATTTGTCAAGAAGCAAAAGCTCTTAACTTAGAGTGGGGTTGAAGTTCCACCTCAGAATGGTCATGTCCAGACAGGATTGACCGTTTCGTTGAATGATAGAATCCCTACAGTGTGCAAGCAGGCCATTCAGCCCATACTGGACCCTCTGAAGTGCATCCCGCCCAGCCCTTTCCCTGCATTCCCCACGGCCAACCCACCCTAACCTGTGTATCCCTGGACACTAAGGGGCAATTTAGCACAGCCAATCCACCCTAACCTGCACATGCCTGGATACTATGGGGCAATTTCCCATGGCCAATCCACCCTAACCTGCACATCTTTGGACTGTGGGAGGAAACCAGAACACCTGGAGGAAACCCACGCAGACACGGGGAGAATGAGGAACACAGACAGTCGCCCCGAGGGGGGAATCGAACCTGTGTCCCTGACGCTGTAAGGCACCAGTTCCAACCGCTGAGCCACTGTGCTACCTCAATGTGCTGCTTTATCACTGGTTGAGCTGATTCACAGACTCCCAAGCAACTGTTTATTCTGCAAGACTGTGGATTCCATGGATCAT
>NC_063376.1:8363210-8421462 GCF_021869965.1 Rhincodon typus
TCTGCCAGGATCCAATCTCTAAGCCTGGGAATGTGAGCCTGGTCCACCAGGATCCAGTCTCTAGGCCTGGGAATGAGGGCCTGGTCTACAGGATCCAGTCTCTAGGCCTGGCAATGTGAGTCACAACTCTTAAGAGCCAATCACTCGACATGGTTGCACATCAGACGAGTTCTCAGGGAGCAGTGGGGCCTCCACATATCTTCATGTGTAAAGTGTAAATGGAGGTTCATTGTCTGCTTTTCACACCTGCTCTATATTTAGAAGCTGACATTCTGGGCTGGCTGTGATGATTCATTTCGATTCTTCAGCTGTGAGCACTGGTATACCACTCACCCGTCACTTCCACCCAGCAGTGGGCGCCTGGCTTGATCAGCACATTGACGGTGTTGTAAACTCAGCAAATGCTATTGCTGCTGCTGCTCTACTTGGCATTCGGCCAAATGAAGCTACAGGGTCAGCTCCCTGTACCTATCATGAGCCCTGGGAATGCCTGTCTGACAGGATCCAGTCTCTAATCCCTGGGAAAGTGGGCCCAATCTGACAGGATCCAGTCTCTAATCCCTGGGAAAGTGGGCCTGGTCTGACAGGATCCAGTCTCTAATCCCTGGGAAAGTGGGCCCGGTCTGACAGGATCCAGGCTCTAATCCCTGGGAAAGTGGGCCTAAAATGTCAGGATCCAGTCTCTAGGCCTGGGCTGGGAGATACCTTCTCAGGACAACAGCCCTGCACAGGGGCAACCTTTGACTGGGCAGTCTCCATGTCCACAACCCTTGCTTGGGGTCAGCTTTCCTCTCATCATTATGTCCTGTTGGGTTCTATTCAAGATGGCAGCGGAGTAAGTCTCCTAAGCCGGAACCCCTCCGTTCTGTCCGTTTCTTTTTTTCTCTTTTCATGTCTTTTTTTGTCCTTTCCACTTCCCTCCTGCCCTCAGGCGGCATTGATGGTGGTGAGTTAACCCAGTGCAGACTCCAGGTGAAGCCCAGCGGTGGATTTGATGTGAAACGCAGTGCAGACTGGAGGTGAGGCCCAGCACAGACTCGAGAACTCCCGGCCTTGACGCGAGGCCCAGCGCAGACTCCCAGCCTTGAGGTGAGGCCCAGTGTGGACTCCCGGCCTTGAGGTGAGGCCCAGCACAGACTCAAGAACTCCCGGCCTTGACGCGAGGCCCAGGGCAGACTCCCGGCCTTGAGGTGAGGTCCAGCGCGGACTCCCGGCCTTGAGGTGAGGCCCAGCACAGACTCAAGAACTCCCGGCCTTGAGGCGAGGCCCAGGGCAGACTCCCGGCCTTGAGGTGAAGCCCAGCATGGACTCCCGGCCTTGAGGCGAGGCCCAGGGCAGACTCCCAGCCTTGAGGTGAGGCCCAGCATGGACACCCGGCCTTGAGGTGAGGCCCAGAGCAGTGAAGCCTAGAGCGGGCTTGTCTATTCTGTCAGCATTTATTTTCTTTCTCTTTTTCTCTCCTTTAGAAGGACTGTAATACTGAACTTTGATTTTATTTTTCGAATCTGTACCTGAGATTTTGTACCTCAAAAGTTGTTAGAATTGGCCAACAAGTGGCAGGTGAAACTGAATGCAGAGAAGCATAAAGTGGTTCATTTTGTTCAGAAGAATGTGAAGAGACAACTTAAACAGTATAATTCCGAAAGGAGTCCATGAGCACCAGGCTGTATCTCCACGGGAGGCGATGGCCTAGTGGTAATGTTGCAGGACTGTTGACGCAGATAACGTTTTGGGGACCTGGGTTTGAATCCCACCAAGGAAGATGGTGGAATTTGATTTCAATAAATATCTGGAATTAAGAATCTAATAATGATAACCACGAAAGAATAGAGAGGGGGAACAAAAAATGCCTGTGCATTAATCATTGACTGTGACAGAGCGGGCAGGGAGAGAGCAGTTAACGAGTTCATTATTAAGTCTGCGCTGACTGTCTGAAGAGCATCCTACCCAGATCCAGTCCCCACCCCCACCACCTGATTCCTGTACTATCATGGCTAACCCACTTAGCCTGCATTTTCTGTGACATTTAATAGAATAGAATCCCCACAGTATAGAGGCAGGCCATTTGGCCCATCACATCCACACCAACACTCTGAAGAGAGAACCACCTCATCCCTGTAATTCCCACAGTCAATCCACCAAACCAGCACATCTTTGGGTTGTGGGAGGAAACCCATGCAGACACAGCGAGAACATGCAAACAATTGCCCGAGGCTGGAATCAAACCTGGGTTCCAGGCACAGTGAGGCAGCAGTGCTACCCACTGAGCCACCACACCACACGTTTCCTGCTCCTTATCCTTCAGGCACCATTCCCTATGGAGAAATTGACCAATGATCCACAATAATAATGTTTGGCAAGTCCTACAGTGGTTTTGACACAATCCTGGGCTAAATAGGAGTATTAGGTATAAAAGCAGGGAAGGTACATTCGAGTTACAATGGACCCTCAGAGAGAAGTGGTTTACTGTATTCAACTTTAGACGCCAGACTTTAGGAAGGATGTGAAGGAATTAGAGGGGGTGTGGAAAAATTTCCAAAAGAATGGGATGAGATACCTGAATAGATTGCAGAAGTTGGAATAGATTTCCTTGGAGACAAGAAAGCTCAGAGGAGGATTGATGGAGGTGTTCAAAGATCAGGAGGTGTCTGGATGGAGTAAAAGGCAAGAGAGGGAGGCTTAAGAACCAGACAGCACTGATTTATGAGATAACAAGGTGTAGAGCTGGATGAACACAGCAGGCCAAGCAGCATCATAGGAGCAGGAAGGCTGACGTTTCGGGCCTAGAACCTTCAATAGAGGCAGCAGAGATATCAGAACAAAAGAGGTTTTTCACATAGCGAATGATAGGCATCTAATATGGACCAGTTTGGTGCAGGCAGACTTAAGAGAGCAGCCTTATCTGTATCGAGAAAGGAACGTTATATAGGGGTATAGAGAGAAGACTGAGGAGTGGCACCAGCTAAATTGCTAAGATACAGAGTTGGCACTCACACAAGAGGCCGAATGGCTACCCACTGGGCTGTGACCATTTTATGTTTCTCTGAATCGAGGTCTTTGCAATGAGGATCCGTACCCTGTCAATTTCCGGTCTAGGGGAATGATGCTCGCTTAGGGCGTGGAAGATTGCGAGAGGTCCTGGGTTTAAATCCTGGACGCGCCCTTGTTTTTTGGGATGGCACAGTGGCTCAGTGGTTAGCACTACAGCCTCACAGTACCAGGGACCTGGGTTCGATTCCACCCTCAACAACTGTCTGTGTGGAGTTTCAACATTCTCCCTGTGTCTGTGTGGGTTTGCTCTGGTTTCCTCCCACAGTCCAAAGATGTGCAGGCTAGGTGGATTGGCCATGCTAAATTGCCCATAGTGTTCAGGGATGTGTAGCTTAGGTGGGTTATAGGGGAATGGGTCTGGGTGGGATGCTTTGAGGTTCAGTGTGGACTTGTTGGGCCAAAGGGCCTGTTTCCACACTCTAGGGATTCTATGAAATGGATCACTCCAGAGATCAACTGAGGGCCTCTGTGCAATTTCACAGATAAATAGGTAAACGTGCACATATATCTTGGAGGTAGCCAAAGCTTTTCTTTAATTGAAATGCACCTAGTAGTCAGGCAGGTTTGCAACTGAAAAAAAACATTAGCACCGGTACAAAGTGCAATCGATTCTACTCACACAGCAAACCAAAGTGCAGTCAGTAACCGAAAAGTATTCATGTACACAAAAGGGTTTCTTGAATGTGCAGAACATCGGTGACTGCACTAGTTAAATTAATGCAACTCTATGTACAATATCCAGGGAGTTGAACCACCTCCTAGATAGGACACTCATAGATGCCTATTTTAATTTAACTTAATTTACAGTTGCATTTGAATAAATGCAAGCTATTACATTTTGGTAAAACAAACAAGGGGAGGACTTACTTATACAATTAAAAGTAGAGCTTTGGTGTTGTAGTGTTGTAGAATAGAGAGACGTGGGGGTTCAGGTACATAATTCTTTGAAGTCTGTGTCACATATAATATAGAGTGGTTAAGAAGGCTTTTAGCACGTTTGCCTTCATTGCTCAGAACTTTGAGTAAAGGAGTTGGGACGTTATGTTGTAGTTGTACCAGATGTTGGTGAGGCCTCTTCTGGAGTACTGTATCCAGTTCTGGTCTCCCTGTAATTGGAAGGATATTATTTAAGCTGGAGAGCGTTCAGAAGAGATTTCCAAGGATGTTGCCAGGAATGGATGGCTTGAGTTATAAGGAGAGGCTGGATAGGCTGGGACTTTTTTCACTGGAGCGTAAGTGGTTGGCGGTGACCTTACAGGAGTTTATAAAATCATGAGGGATACAGATAAGGAGTCTTTTCCATGGTATGGGGTATTCCAAGACTATTTTTAAGGTGAGGGGAGGAAGGTTTTAAAAAGCCATGAGGGGGAATTTTTTTTTTACATACAGAGTGGTTTGTGTGTGTGGAATGAACTTCCAGAGGAAGTGGTGGATGTGGTACAGTTACAACATTTAAAAGACATTTGGATAAATACAGGAATAGGAAAGGTTTGGAGGGATATGGGCCAGGAGCAGGCAGGTGGGGCTAGTTTAGTTTGGGATTATGGTCGGCATGAACTGGTTGGACCGAAGGGTCTGTCTCCATGCCTTATGACTCTGTGACTCTATACCTGTCAATGACCCTCAGCAGCAAATCTTAAGTGTGAAATCAGGAATGTTCAGACCCACACCAAGCGAGGTACATATGTTACATTCACAAGGACCACTTGCAGGGGAAAGCAGTAGCTTCCTGAAAGTGAAGCACAGAGGCTGACACTATGTCAGATAGCCCAGCCAGAATGTTCTGCATCGTATCCTGAATCATGACCTGTATATGGCACAAAACATTCGCGTGCGGGACAAGTAACCAGGAAAACTCATAGAATGTTATGATTTTGGCAGGAGGAGCATATCACTGCAGATACTGGAATCTGAACTGAATAATTTAAAAAAAAATACTGGAGATCGCAGCATTTCAGGCAGCATCCGTGGAGAGACAGCAAGCTAACGTTTTGAGTCTAGATGACACTTCAACAGAGCTGACATGAAGTGTGGAGGGGTGCAGATGTGAGAAAAAAGGCCAGAGGGACGAACAGACTGGCTTCGTGGAGTCAGAGGTGAGTTATTCACTGCAGTATTCCTTGCCCGAACGTTTAGCCGCTGTGTTTACGTGGTGAGTTCAGTTGAGTTTCTGGTCAATTGTAACACCTTCCCCCCACCCCCCAACCACCTCCCCAAACAGGATTCAGTGATGGTAACATCAGTGAATGTCAAGGGCCATTGGTGACATTATCTCTTATTAGATGTGGTTGTTGCCGAGCATTTGTGTGGTGCGATGTTACTTGTCACTTATCAGCCCTGGCCTCGACATTGTCCATATCTTGCTGCTTTTGAACATGGACTGCTTCTGCATCTGAGGAGTGCTGGAAATTGTGCATTCACTGGTGAGGCTCCCCACTTCTGACCTCCTGTTACAAGAGGCCTGAGAGCCCCCAATAAAAGGACTCAGATCTAAGAGAATCGAAAAAGGAACTAGCGACAACTTGAAGAAAACTACTACCACATATCGAGTGGTTATGATGTGAAACACACTGCCTGATCACAGTGGAATCATCTCCAATTGTAACATCTAGAAAGGAAATGGTTAAATGCTTGAGAGAACAACAACTTGCAGAGGCATCAGAGAATCCCTACAGCGTGGAAGTAGGCAAATCAGCCCCTCGGGTCCACACCTACCCTCCGAAGAACATCACACCCAGAACCATCCCATCCCTGCATTTCACATGGCTAATCCACCTAAGCTGCACAATCTTTGGGCTGTGGGAGGAAACCCACACAGACACAGGGAGATATGTGCAAACTCCACACAGACAGTTGCTTAAGGCTGGATTCTAACCTGTGCCCCTAGGACTGTGAGGCAATAGTGCTAACCACTGTACCATCTTGAGCAAGACTGTGCATCACTAAATTCATGATTGGAAAAGCCTGCACACTTGGTCAGTGGAGACATTGAACCCATGACCTTGGCAACACTTGCCCCATGCTTTAAGAAACTGAGCTAACCGACCTATGGGAAGGGGAGGCCAAATAATTGGACAGCGAGCTACCACAGGCCAAAAAACCTTTTCCCCGCGCTGTAAAACTCTATGAATCTAAGACGTGGACAGGATTCTCTTGATGTTTCATTCTGAACCAAATGCCTTGCAAGCTGTTTCATGCTTTGTGCAAAAGGCATGCTGACTGCAAAACAAAGGGCTTTATTTTATATTATCTTTGCAAAAAAGGTTACTTTTTTTTATCCACTTGCAATCTGATAACTTTTTGACACTGGAAACCAAGATGAACTGTGCACAATTCGAGCTGTTTACACAGCGGTTACCCTCTACTTATGGATTGTAATGGGAGCGTGGGCAGTGTTCCCCTCTTCACTGAGAACAGGGTGTGAATACTCCCACAGCTCCCCAGAAGAGTCACATCCCACCTGATACCAGCAGTTACATCATTCGCTCGCTATTGTCACTGACTGTCTGTGAGAAACAAACAGGTGCAAACATTTTGGAAAAAAAAAATGCCTCTTTAGAAGGCAGAGAGCTGGCTAATGCCTATCTCTAATAGAATGTCTGACCTGGCCCCAACCAGGAGAGCAACTGTGCCTCTTGCATTCTATATACACTAATCTGATTTTAGCATCAATTGTCTGGGTGAGCTTATCAGATAACATGAGCATTCACGAACACTACACCTGGTGCTTTAACTGCCCTCCAGGCTCACTGGGTTATGAGAATAACCGCAGTCCCACACATTGGTGAGGATATGAGATAGTCCGAAGATGTGCAGGTTAGGCAGATTGGCCATGCTAAATTGCCCGTAGTGTTCACGGAGGTAGAGGGTGCATATTAGGTGGGTCATAGGGGGATGGATCTGGGTGGGATTCTCTGAGGTTCGGTGTGAACTTGTTGGGCCGAAGGGCCTGTTTCCACACTGTAGGGATTCGGATTCTGATTCTAAAGGAGCAGAACATCTCATGGCAGGTGGGTGGGGGGAGTTCGGGGGGATATCAGAGACTCCAAACGTTATAGAAGTCTACAGCACAGAAACAAGGGAACATTGGATTATCGGAGCAGGAGTAGGCCATTCAGCCCCTTGAGCCTGTTCCACTATTCAGTGAGATCCTGGTTGATCTGTGGCCTAACTCTACATACCTGCCTCTCGCTCACCTTAGCTTAACAAATATTTATCTATGTCAGATTGAAAATGAACAACTGGCCCAGCATCCATTGCTGGAAGAGAGTTCCAAACCTCTAGCACCCGTTGTGTGTAGAAGCGCTTTCTAACATCTCTCCTGAATGGTCTGGCCTTAATTCTCAGACTGTGACTGCTAATTCTAGAATCCACAGATGGTGGAAAAGCCCTTTGGCCCACCAGCAATTCTCCTGTCAAAACCACCTATCCCACGAGTCGAATCCCATTTATCAGCACTTGGGCCATCGCCTCGGGTGGCTTGGCATTGCAAGTGTACATCTAAAGACTTCTTAAATGTTATAAGGGATTCTGCCTCCGTCACCCTTATAAGCAGTACCCAGGCTGCTGAGAGTCCCTTGCACAGTCAGAAATACTGCAGGCACAGGAAATGCTGGTGGGGGTGGGGGGAGTTGGGGTAAGATGTGCACATCCCAGATTGCCTTGAGAGGGGATTCCTGGAGTTCCTGCCTTCCTGTACCGTAGAGAGGATTATGTTGCATTGGGTTTGAACGTACAAACTATTTGCATCTTAAACTTCTAACACTCAATTTATAATGGGCTATTTATAACCACAGTACTACATTTTTTCTCATCAGCCTGTTCAGAGATGTCATTGCACACCTCTGCAGCAGGTGGGACTTAAAACCGGGCCTCCTAATCCAGGAGTAGGGACACTACCATTGGGCCAAAAGATGCCTTTTAACTATCATGATCAGAAGGAGGCACAGTGGCTTGGTGTTTAGCACTGCTGCCTCACAGCAATGGGGACCCAGGTTTGATTCCAGTCTCGGGTAACTGTCTATGTGGAGTTTGCACATGCTCCCTGTGTCTACGTGGGTTTCCTCCGGGTGCTCTGGTTTCCTCCCACAGTCTAAGGATGTGCAGGCTAAGTAGATTGGCCATGTTAATTGTCCCACAGTGTCCAGGGATGTATAGATTAGGTGGGTTAGCCATGGGAAATGCAGGTTAGAGGGATAGGGTAGAGGGGGTGGGGGGTGTCTGGGTGGGATGCTCTTTGGAGGGTTGGCATAGACTCAATGAGGCAAATGGCCTGTTCCATACTATAGGATGCCATTCAGCCCATTTTATCTGCACCAGCTCCATGATCTAGTCTGGCTCTGATACGTAGTGCCAAAATCCTGCTGTTTCCCCGTATTGACATCATTACTAACTGAAAAAGCCATTCATTGTCCTCATATATCATTACATAAATATATCATAGACAAAAAGCTATGGGAGCTTAACTCAAACAAAAATAGGTGTATACAATTAGTAGGTGCACGAGGATTTGAACAGCACAGGACTAACATAACCCAAAGTCAGCATGTTTTTCTTACGCTGTTAACTGTACCAGAAATATTCTCGTCAAGTTCACAATTCAAATTATACTCTTTCCATTAGCTGGAGGCTCAACTCCATCTTTAAGATCATTTTATGATATAGTGACTGTTCATTTTCTGTTCATAAAATCAAAATGACTTCTATGTAGGTCATCCCTTTGAATCCAATCAAATTCCCTTTGGCTGTTTCAGGTTGTTATTGAGCTGCTTTCTGTGTTCAAGTAAAAGTCTTTTATCTTCTCACTGGCTTTGTCCTCGCATCACTTTGAGATATTTCACCTACCACACATATCTCTTGGTGTATAAATATTTGCAATTCTCAACACGAGCTGGAAGAACAGCATCTCATTTTCTGCTTGGGGACTCTGCAGTCTTCAGGACTCAATATTTTAGGGTCTGAGCACCTTCTTCCATGTCCTTTACCCATCCCCACACCCAAGGCCCCTGCTTTCAGCAAAACCAAACCATTCTCATCTAATCATTGTCCCCATTAGCAGCTTCTCTCCTTCCCTGCCTTACTATCAACCATTCCTCTGTCTTTCTCTCCCTTTCTCAGCTCTGCCTAACTTTCTCTCTCTCTCTCTGGGCCAAGCCTCCAGCGATCCGCTCACCCCTTTTCCCCACCCACCTCTTACCATCGGCGTAAATACCACCTTCTCCCCGGCTACTAGTTAGTTCTGAAGAAAAGTTCCGGACTTGAAACGTAAACTCCACGGATGTTGAGTTTCTCCAGCAAGCTCCGGTTTTGTTCCATTATGTGCATGTTCTTTTCTTCCTCCCTTCCAAACTAAATCAAGCCCCATTCCTCCCCAAGTCCTCGCAAAAGGCCAAGATTTTAAAATAAGTGAACAAACATCCCTAATGTCACATTGCTGGGAAAGATGGGCCAGGATTCTATATCTAACAATCGCAGGTAAACTGTTGGCACATAACATTACAATTGAAAACACTACTCCACTTATAAACTAACTATTACGTGCACACACAGACAGGCAAACAGGCAGGGAAAAATTGGTTATAGGCTAAGGAAATCTGGGAATGCAGTTTTTATACATAGGTTTCTATTCATAGGCCCACAGATCGCTGAAGATGGCAGCGCAGGTAGGTAAGGTAGTAAAAAAAGGTCTATGGCATGCTTGCCTTCATTGGCAGGGGCATTGAGTCTAAGGATAGACATGTTATGTTGCAGCTTTACAGGACTTTAGTTAGGCCACACTTGGAATCTTGTGTACAGTTCTGGTCACCACACTACCAGAAGGATGTCGATGCTTTGGAGAGGGTACAGAAAAGGTTAACCAGGATATTGCCTGGCATGGGGGATTTTAATTATGAAGAAAGGTTGGATAGACTGGGTTTGTTTTCAGGAAGTTGAGAGGTAACCTAATAGAAATTTGGAAGATTGTGAATGGCATGGATAGAGTGGAAAGTGTGGGTTTTATCCCAGGGTGGAGGGGTCAATTACTAGGAGGCACAGGATCAAGGTTAGTGGAGGGAGTTACGTTAAAAGAGATGTGTGAGGCAAGTTTTTCGTACAAAGGATGGTGAGTGCCTGGAACATGCTGCCAGAGGAGGAGGTGGAAGCAGACACAGTAGCAGCATTTAAGAAGCAACTGGACGAGTACATGAATTGGAAGGGAACAGAGGGATATGGATCTTGTAAGTGAAGACAGTTTTAGAATGGAAGGGCAAAATGTGTCAGCGCAGGCTTGGAGGGCCAAAGGGCCTGTTCCTGTGCTGTTTTGTTCTTTGTTCTTTGTAGAACAATAAAACCAGAACAGATAGGAACAGGAGTAGGCTGCTTCAATCCTTGAGCTTGTTCTGTGGTTGAGTAGGATTAATGCTAATCAGATATTCCTCATGTCCACTTTTCTTCCCTTTCCGTGTAACAGTGATGAAGTTGCTGAGATGAGCTTTATGCTGGTCAGATGTTGCTATTCGGTCATCTTCCTCTGGATACTTTGAAAGAGGCACAGGGTGGCTGGCTCCCTTATAAAAGATCTCTTGACATGTCAGCTAAAACACTACCTATATAACGGCTGAAGGAAAGACACATTGGTTTCCTTCAGGTTTAAAGTGGGTTTTGATTGCAGAGAGCAAAGAGAGAGAGCTAGCCGAGATAAAATCACTTCTCACATTGTCTTGTTTCCAGCCCCTAAGCTGTTCAGTAACCGCGAACCGATCATACGATTATTGGCAGGCGAAATGATTTTGTTGTTGATAACAAGTCACTAGACCATAGACCTTTTTAAATTTCAAAAATGTACTTTATTCACAAAAAAATTCTTTATATATGTGCATAGTCGCTAGACCAGTGTATGGTCGCTGCACATTGAGAACAAACAATAGCCCAAGACATTTCTTACTTATACAAGACTATATTTCCATGCATTTGAGGCATTGGGAGGGTCCAATAACTGAACAGACCCCCAGTCACTAGTCCATAAAGCAGCTGAGCTGCATTTGTACACAACTCCTTGGCTCCAGCTCATCTATAAACCAGAGTTTGATTGCCGCTTGTTCAAACAGCTCTTTAAATGATGCTTGCCATGAATGTCAGGTAACCTGCTTTGCAAAACTCCTTTAAAGAGCTGGTTTGAAATGCACAAATTAAAAAAAGGCATGGTCTTTCAGGAATATCTTTTATATTCTCCTTACTCTTCGTCTTTAATGAGAGAAACAGGCTTTCAGCGAGTTTTTGATTTCAGCTTACTGTGGAAAGCATGTTCATCTGATAACACCCGATTCAAATATATCTTAACCACTTTGTTTTGTCTCCTCATTGTTTCTTCATCTATTGTGACTGACCCCGCAGGTTTACTCTTCTGACCTTTTAAAACTTGAACCTGTTTTTCCACATTGCACATCTCATGTTTCCTGTTCTGTCAGAAACCAAACTTTTCTGTACTCTCTTTGCATTTTGTTTTGTTTTTATGCACTCTCTACCAACTGTCTGGTTTATCAGCGATACCTTTTCCTGTTTGACGTTTATTCACTATATTGCACAAACATCTCTGATATTCTTGGTGTACTCTGTTTTGCTTAAATCTGTCACAGATATGGAGGAAGTTGGCCTGAAAGCACCGTGGTGAGAGAATGTTTCGAGTCTGGTATGACTGTTCTTCTGAATTTCAGAACAATTCAGGAAAGGTCAGTTCTGAAGAAGAGTCACACATTTAGCACAAAGGTGCCTTGTCAGTCGCAAATCAAACGTAGAGGGTGACAGGCATTATTTTAGTTCTTTCTTTCTGGTTCTGACCAGTTCATCCCTTTCTTTTCCCAGCATTCCCCTGCTCATTCATAGCTACTGCCCTCTGTCAGTATTCTATTTTCATGTATACTGGGGAGGACAGAAAATGCGTCCCTCACAGCTTGCGAACAAGTCCTTTAATTTGATCCTCATCAATCCAGAATACTTTTTTTTCTCTTAAATTCCTTAAGGAGAATCAACTCTCATATAGAGAGATAAATTACATTCTCCCCGTGTCTGCGTGGGTTTGCTCTGGTTTTCTCCCACAGTCCAAAGATGTGCAGGCTAGGGTGGATTGGCCATGCTAAATTGCCCGTAGTGTTCAGGGATGTATAGATTAGGTGGGTTATAGGAGGATGAGTCTGAGTGGGATACATAGAGATCTAAAGGCTTTTTTGTCCCATCAGTTACGGTCCCAAGGAAAAAAACAAGCACCTAACTATCCGAATCCCATTTTCCCAGCATTTACAATCAGAGAATCCCTGCGGTGCAGATAGAGGCAATTCGGCCCATCAAATCTGTAATGACTCTCTGAACAGCATCTCACCCTATCCCTGTAACCCCGTATTTGCCATGGCTAATCTACCTCAATCTATTTAGGGCGGCTCAGTGTTTAGCGTTGCTGCCTCACAGCTCCAGGGACCCGGGTTTGATTCCACCCTCGGGTGACTGTCTGTATGGAGTTTGTACATTCTCCCCGTGTCTGCGTGGGTTTGCTCCGGTTTCCTCCCACAGTCCAAAGATGTGCAGGCTAGGGTGGATTGGCCATGCTAAATTGCCCGTAGTGTTCAGGGATGTATAGATTAGGTGGGTTATAGGAGGATGAGTCTGAGTGGGATGCTCTGATGGTCGGTGTGGACTTGTTGGGCCGAAGGGCCTGTTTCCACACTGTAGGGATTCTATGATATACCTGGCCTGAACACTACAGAGCAATTGAGCATGGCCAATCCACCTGACCTGCACATCTCTGGCCTTGGCCCAAAACTTTGTATGCCTCGTGATGAACGTTTCTGCCTCTACTACTTGTACAGGCAGGGAGTTTCAGATTCAAAACACCCTCCGGGTGAAAATGTTTCCTCCAAGACTCCTGCCCTTTGCCTTAAATCCATGCCCCTGGTCATTGATCCTTCCATCAAAAAAGAAAGGTTTCTTCCTGTCTAAGCTATCTATGTCCTACAACTACACATTTCCTCTCATTCTATTCTATTTTTGTCCCCTCACTCAAGCTATCTCTGTCAGCCTGCAACATTCCTCCAAATTCTTCACTTTTCCCGATATGTTTGTGTCAGCTGCAAATTCAAATGCCATGCCTCCCACTCCCCTCAACTCAGTCATTCACATAAACTGTAACAAGCTGAGTGCCCAACACTTGCAAATCTCCACCTCTTATATCCTGCCTATTGGAAAAAGAGCCTCTGTTATCTGCCAATCTTCTCTCTGTGCTAATATGAGTTCCTACCATTTTCCCTCCATGTGGTACCTTATCAAATGCCAAGTTCAGTTTGTTTACAGGCTTCCCATTACCCATGGCTTGTGTTTGTCTGTCAAAGAAACATCAATAAATTGGTTAAACAAAGTCAGAGAGAGATCAAAGCACTTAAGGAGGCCCTTCGGCCCATCGAGTCTGCGCAGGCAAAAACAACCTGTTTGCCTTCATAATTGACCTGATCGAGGTCTACAAAATAATGAGAGGCATAGGGGATAGGGTGGATAGTCAGAGGTCCCAGGGTTGAAGTTTCAATTACAAGGGGACACAGGTTCAAGGTCAGAGGGGCAAAAGTTTAAAGGTGATGTGTGAGGGAAGTTTTTCCACACAGAGAGTAGTAGCAGCCTGGAATGCACTACCAGAAAAGGTGGTGGAAGTGGACACATTGAAGACATTTAAGAGGCACCCAGATGGGTACATGAATAGGGAGGGAATACAGGGATATGGATCGAAAAATGGCCAGTTTGTTTTCAGTCTAACTGGGGCATGCTGGTCGGCACAGGCTTGATGGGCCAAAGGGCCTGTTCCTGTGCTGTCCTGTTCTTTGATCTTTCTGCCTTACCACCCTTACAGGGAGTTCCAGATTACTGGCACCCTCCAGGTGAAAATGTTTTTCCTCACATTCCCTCTAAACCTCCTGCCCCTTCCCTTAAATCTATGCCCCTAGTCACTGATCCCTCCATCAAGCTGTCTACCCTGCTTTTATCCCTCATAACTCGATACATCTCAATTGTGTCTACTTCTCAATCTCTGCTGTTCTATGGAAAACAACCCCAGTCTGTCCAATGTCTCTTCATAACTGAAACTCTCCAGCCCCAAGGCAACATCCTGGTAAATCTCCCCCCTGTCCCCTTCTCCAGTGCTATCACACTCCTCCTATAATGTGGATTCCAGAACTGCTGCTAATCTTTGAGCAGAGGCCTAACCAATGTTTTGTTCAGTCCCAGCATAAAGGGTGGCACGGTGGCTCAGTGGTTAGCACTGCTGCCTCACAGCACCACGAGCCTGGGCTTGATCCCACCCTCGGGTGACTGTCTGCGTGCAGTTTGCACATTCTCCCTGTGTCTGCGTGGGTTTCCTCCAGGTGCTCTGGTTTCCTCCCACAGTCTAAAGATGTGCAGAGTAGGTGGATTGGCCATGCTAAATTGCCCACAGTGTCTAGGGGTGTGCAGATGAGATGGGTTATAGGGTGATGTGTCTGGGTAGGATACTCTGAGAGTTGGCGTGGACTTGTTGGGCTGAAGGGTCTGTTTCCACACTGTAGGGATTCTATGATTACCTCTCAGCTCTTAAACATGGTTTTCCTTCCACCAAACTATGCTGAGTCATTTCAATCACCTCGAGAGTTTCTAAGTACCCAGAAATAATCTCAATGATTTTCAATTTTAGTACCTTGTGGAAGATAGGTGCCAAACTATGATTTCCTGTTTGCTGCCTCCCTCTCTTCTTGAACAGGTTGATGCTTCACTCAAAGCTCCTCCCATCCTTTCTCATCTTAAATCCTCTCTGTATCACCTTATCCCTCAATTTGCCTTCCCTCAAGTGCATCTCCACATTTCCACTCTGAACAGTTCAAGAGGGCACTCAGGCTTGTCACCTACTCTGAGTTAAAGTTTAAATAATCCACTGTTGTAGTGAGCTGAGAGACGGTGACAGGGGAGGGTTTGGGGGAGGGCATGGGGAGGTGGTTACAGATGCAGGCTCTCTTCCTTCCTGCAGCCCTCCCATTCTGGACAATCCCAACTGACCTCTTTCACAAATACAGTAGAAAAGGCCTTAATGAGCCGAGGGGTCTGCCCAGCTTGTGCAGACAAATGACAGGGCCTGACAACTGCATTTGCCAGGAGACGTGGTGTTGTTGGGATTCTCCCAGCCATGACATTTCAGCTCCCCAACAAAGACAGAATTAAACTCTTGGAGTTTTTTTTTATAAGGGTGTGGCAAATGGATACTTGCCAAGGAAGGTGGGAGGGGGTCTAAGGTATTGACCCTACATTGGGTCACACCACAGACTCCCTTCATCTCCAGAGGAAAGATGCCTAATGTCTCTGATGGGTGGAACTTTGATTTCTGGTCTCCTCCTTCTTGAACCTTGTTCAGTACCTTCTGATAATGTGGGGCCCGGCACAGAACACAGTGCTCCAAGTGTGACCTCGCCACATTTTGACAAAGGTTTAGCCTAATATCTCTGCTTTCTGATTCTATCCCTCGGGAGAGAAATTAATGGGTCCGTGTCTTACGGTTTGTTTGCGGGTGAGTCGAGCTTTTTTGGAGGAATTCAGAGGTCTATTGAGGTTTCTCACTGTACCTGACTGAACTCGCCTCCCTGGACTGCCTGACCCCACACCCCTCCCAACAACCCCGGTTTCAGCCCCATGTTACCACGGAAAATGCCCCCCTCCCCCTGCCATTGTCGAAATATTACGGAATTCATTGACATCCCCGGTGCCAGCAGCATCATGCCAAGCCTGTTGTACACCCAAACAAGCTCTGCCAGTCCAGAACAAAAACAAAGTTGCTAGAAAAGCTCAGCAGGTCTGGCAGCATCTGTGAAGGAGAAAACAGAGTTAACGTTTCGGGTCTGGTGACCCTTCCTCGGAACCTCTTCCTCTGCCAGTCCAGAGCTGTCCTGCACATTTCCCGGCATGTGCCCCAGGCACGGCAGATAGGGGGTGATAACCGTACGCTGCTTTGTGGGCAGGGACCTGGATCTCCTACTGGACAGGCAGGTGCAGAGGTCGGACTTAGTCTTCTGCCAGGACCGTCAGCTGGCTCACCATTCCATCGTGTAATAGTTAGCACTCTAGACTCTGAATCCAGTGATCCGAGTTCAAATCTAGGTGGGACTTTTTCCCCAGGGAAGGGAGTGACGAGCCTTGAAAAGTCTGTCAATTTCATCAATGCATCACCGAGACTTGAAGCAAATTTTCACCTTGCACAGCACAGCACGCTGCCTGCTTTTGTTGTCGCCTGAGCCAGCGATGTGCTTCCTTCGAAGGGCACTGCAGCCAGATTCCAGCTTTCATCACCTGGAGAGTAGGGTGTTAACTGCACAGTGGAATGCAGGACATACCCTTGTGTGCTCTGAGCAAAAGCATTGCAGTTGGTCCTGTAGTGTAATGGTTAGCACCCTAGACTCTGAATCCAGCAATCTGAGTTCAAATCTTGGTGGGACCTTTGCTCTGGTGGTGAGACTGATCAGGTTAGGGTCAGTTTCACAAATACCACCTAACAGGACTGAATTGGTGAATTTTCACCTTGCAAATGTCTGGCCATAAATGGCATTTGCAAAGCCCCTGTACCATGTGCAATGCATGTTGACTGTTTTACAAGTGGATAAGGGACTAAAGTAGGTAAATGGTGTGCTTAGAGATAGTAAGAGCTGCTGATGCTGGAGTCAGAGATAACACAGTGTAGAGCTGGATGAACATAGTAGGCCTGGCAGCGTCAGAGGAGCAGGAAAGCTGACATTTTGGGTTGGGACCCTTCTTCAGAAATGGGGCCTTTATCGATCGTAGCATTGAGTATAAACGTTGGCAACCGTATAAGACTTTAGTCAGGCCACATTTGGAGAACTGTGCACAGGAAGGGTGTGAAGGCTTTTGAGAGGGTGCAGAATTTGTCTGAATTGGAGTGAATCAGCGCTGAGGAGAGTTTGGGCAAATTTCAATTGTTTTCACCAGAACATTGGAGGCTGAGGATAAACACGTACAAACTATGCGAGACATGGATAGGGCGCAGAATCAGAGTCTCGCTCCCAGGGTGGAAATGCCATATACCAGAGGGCATAGGTTTAAGACGAGAGGGGGAACGTTTGGAGGAGAAGTGTGCGGCAAGTTTTTTACACAGAGGATAGTCGGCCCTGGAACATGCTGCCAGGGGAGGTGGTCGAAGCAGACAGACATTTAAGAGGCAGAAACATAGACAGAGAACAGAAGGATGCAGAACTGTGCAGCCAGTTGGGGTTATTTTAGAGTGACATGGTGGTTGGGCAAGACATGGGAGGCCAAAGGGCCTGTTCCTGTGCTGTAATGTCCTATGTTCTATCACACCAGACTATGCCAGCCTGTTGCAAGGAGGTGACCCAGATGAGTGCCATCTCAACCACCTGGAGGAATGCCCAGCGCTGTGGGGAGAAGGTCAAAGTGCTCCTCCACTCCACCAACGAATGTGTCCAATACCATGTCTCCGATACCTCACTCTATCTCTGCTGCTCCACCCACATGCCACAAAGACTTGTGCTCCGCCATTCTCGCGACTGCCTGCCATATCTTGCCCATTCGGCCTGTCCGACCACTACCGCCAACCCCCGCTACCACTAACGCTGCGTGCCTACTGGGCTGCCCCACTCACTCGCCTGGGACATCTCCCCACCTGCACCAAGTTATAACCATGCCGCCCACTTCCATGTCCCTTACTACCTGCCTGTCTTTCATTCCAGGAGGTGAACAGCCCCCAGTGGGGCAAAAAAATTTGGGTCCTCGACAAAAGAAAACAATGAAAGAACTGCGGACGCCGGAAAATCTTCAGATCAAAAGGAAGGCTCACTGGAGCTGAAACATTAACTCTGATTTCTCTCCGCAGATGCTGGCAGACCTGCTGAGATTTTTCCAGCAATTTCTGTTTTTATTTGAGAAAGAGTCAAGTGTCCGGTTGCCCCAAGATCCAGCTTGTCCCCTCTTATGTGGAGAGTGCCCCCTAGTGGCTGACTGACCATGTCCAATCCCCCGGATCAGAGTAAAATCCAAAAGAACTGTGGATGCCGTAAATCAGGAACAAAAACGGAAGTTGCTGGAGAAAACTGTGCTGTATTGTTCTATGTCCTGAGCTCAGCAGGGTCTGGCAGCATCTGTGAAGAAAAAAAAAACAGATTTAACATTTCGAGTCTGGTGACCCTTCCTCAGAACTCTAAACATTAAATCTGATTTTTTTTCTTCACAGATGCTTCCAGATCTGCTGAGCTTTTCCAGCAACTTGCACCTGGATCAGTAGCCACTCTTGGCTTACAGTGTCAGAACACCCTGACTTTTTCTACTTAGTATCCTGAGGCAGTGACCGCTGGTTCTAGACTCCCCATCAGGGCAAATATCCTCTCTGCATCCATTCTGTCCAGCCCTGTCACAATTTCAGACGTTTCAATTAGATCCCCTGTCATTGCTCTAAAATTTATTGAATACAGTTCAACCAATCTCTCCTCATGGGATAGTCCTGCTGTATCCTAGTATCGGGGAGAGGAGATGGGGAAACCAGGGTATTGGGGTGGGGGGGGGGGGGGGGGGGTGTGAAGGGAACAGGGGAGTTGGAGATGACGGGGAAACAGGTGACAGTCACAGGGGGATTATGGAGGGGATGCAGCAGGCACGTTTGCCACGTCCCTGCCTTTGATCCAAAACATGAGCTCAATCCCACCTGCGCTGGAAATATATCACAATAAGTTGGTTCAAAATACCTTAAGGGCTCTTGTGGTGCGGTGGTAGTGTCCTTACTTCTGGATCAGGAGGCTTGGGTTCAAGTCCCACCCACTCCAGAGTTGTGTGATTACTTGGTATGGTGGCTTAATGGTTAGCACTGTGGCCTCACTGCGCCAGGGACCCAGATTCGATTCCACCCTCAGGTATCTGTCTGTATGGAGATTGCACATTCTCCCTGTGTCTGTGTGGGTTTGCTCCGGTTTCCTTCCACAGTCCAAAGATGTGCAGGCGAGGGGGAATTGGCCATGCTAAATTGTCCAGGGATATGCAGGCTGGGTGGGGTAGCCATGGGAAATGCAGAGTTATAGTAGTGGGTGGATCTGGTGGGATGCTCATCAGAGATCAGGCTGAATGGCCTGCTCCCACAGTGTTGGGATTCTATGATCTCTGAACAGATAGATGAAAGAATGGTTAGATGTTACAGCATGGAATTTGGAGGATCTACAGATTAATGGAAAGACTTTGAGGAAGAAATGTCAGCAACTGAGATGGGCTGTCAGACTCTCAACACAGGAAAAAGTATTTTTTTTCTTTAAAGAACACAAAGCAGATACTGTATCAGGCACAACAGCAGAAATTACATTCAAAGATGTTCCAAGGCAAAAATATGACAGTAAGAGCCCACGGTATCAGCCAACATTTCGGGTTAACAATATATTTGGATTTATTTGGCGTAACCTTGATCACTTTGATGAAGTCTTGGTAAATAAATGTAATAAACTTGTTATGACATGTCATTAGAAAAGTCATTCAATGAAGTTTTCAAGAAGAGAGAACAAAAGTTAGACAGGAAATCTGAGACTGAGTCATTACAAGATCTGGCCCATTCTCTCCTCTCTGCCTCCTTAGTTTAACCACAAAGCTCAAATTGGACAATTTATTTCTGAACACATGCTCTTCTCTGTTAATATTTTGACAGTACATATGACTGTTGTTTTGGCTGAGTCTGCCTTACTAAACTGATTAAGACTCACTCAGGGAGAAAAAGATCCATCTTAGATGTTGAGAAACATTATTTTGATGTTATTGATTCATTTGCAATCTGTAAACATTTTATTTTTCTATATTATTGATGGTGGGACTGAAAAGTAAAAAGGTCTATTTTAAAACCAAGGAAGCTGTTTGTAGATGACACGGCGCTAGAGGGTTATGTGAAGAGTCAGATTTGGCCAACAACAAGTAGCTGATTGGACAGTTGTGACCAGTTAGAAGTTATCAGCCTCTCTAATTGGTCCCTGGGAGGTTGAACAGCTTGTGTGTAAGAATGATATTGGGAGAGGCATTTGGACTGCTAGAAGGGAAAGTGATATCCCTCTCTCTCCCCCCTTCCCCACAGTAAAATGCTGAAATCTGGAGTGAGATAGTGATGCCACTGCATTTAAATGACTGGTCCAGTTCAATGTTTGGCTCTGTTAGCCTCTCCTGTCCCTTCTCTCTCCTTTCCAACCATCATTTCACTTTCTACTTCCCTACCCTGTACCCTGGTTTTCTCTGCTTCCTGTGCTTGACTCTACTCCATTACAGATAGACTTTTTCCTTAATATGTAGGTCAGCTTCTAAGGTGAGCAGTGGTCATGTGGTAGGACTCTGCCAAAAGCTTGGAACCTGTACAGCTCAGCAACATGTTATAGACTTAACAATCGATTACAGTATGTTAATTAACATTGTTTAAAAGCAACCTCAAAGTTTGGTTTAACTTTGTTCGTGTAAAAACCCACAGAAACCACAATTCAAGTTCCCCTATTCCCCTGCTCTCAGCATAAAAACATAGAAGATATAAACAGGAGTAGGCCAATCAGCCCTTTTACTCTGCTTGGTCATTCTTTATGACCATCCATCTCAGTCCCCTGTTCCTGCTGTCACCCCATACCCTTTGATCTAAGAACTATATCTAATTCTTGCTTGAAAACCTTCAATGTTTTGGCCTCAACCACTTTCTGTGGTAATGAATCCACAGGCTCATCACTGTCTGGGTGACAATATTTCGCCTCATCTCAGTCTTAAATGGCCTGCTCCATATCCTTAGACTGTGACCCCTTGGTTCTGGACTCCCTGGTCATCGGGAACATTCTTTCAGCATTTACCTTGTCTAAAACTGTTCAAATTTTATAAGTTTATATGAAACCCACCTCATTTTTTTCTCAACTCCAGTGAATGTAGGCCAATGCAATCAAGTCTCTCTTCAATTGCAACATGGCTTTGTGTGGGGAAGGTCATGTCTCACAAGCTTGATTGAAGTTTTTTGAGGAAGTTACAAAGATGTTTGATGAGGGCAAGGCAGTGAACGTTGTCTACAGGGACTTTAGCAAGGCCTTTGACAAGGTCCCTCACGGCAGGATGATTATAAAGGTGAAGTCACATCGGATCTGCAGTGAGCTGGCAAGATGGATGTAGAACTGGCTTAGTCACAGAAGATAGATAATAACGGAGGAAGAGTGTTTTTCACATTGGAGATTTGTGACCAGTGGTGTTCCACAGGAATCAATGCTGGGACACCTGTTGTTTGTAATATATATCTAGATGATTTGGAGGAGAATGTAGATGGTCTGATTGGTAAGGTTGCACATGACACAAAGATTGGGGGAGCTACGGATAATGAGGAGGATTACCAGAGAATACGGCTAGGCCTGAGACTTGGGCAGAGAAATGGCAGATTGATCTGGACAAATATACGAAGGATTCGGAGATAGTGCCGGAATTTTTTTTTTATTCATTCACAGGATGAGGGCATCGCTGGCCAGGCCAGCATTTATTGCCCATCCCTAATTGCCCAGAGGCGGGGTTATGAGTCAACCACATTGCTATGGGTCTGGAGTCACAGGCCAGACCAGGTAAGGATGGCAGTTTCCTTCCCTATAGGACATTAGTGAACAATGGCAATGTAGAAGATATTGTTGCATGGTGGAGCAGGCTTAAGGGGCAAAATGGCCTTCTCCTGCTCCTAATCCCCATCATCCTTTGCTGCATTGGACCTTGTCAGAGATGAGGCACTGTGGGCCTCACTGACAGCAAGGACATGTCACGGGGTTCTGGTTGGCCTACAGCTAGAGAGGCAGTCAAGACAGACAATAATAAACAGCAAGCCATTTCAGACCGAAAGGAAGAGAAACTTCTTCGCTCAGAGAGGGTGGTGGATCCCAAAAGGCTTTGTCTTTCAGCGTGGTTAAGACAGTACTCGACCAGTTTCTACAAATTGAAGATATCAAGGAACATGGGCTTGATGAAAATCAGTGGCATCGAGTTAGGAAATCAGCCATGATCTCGTTGATTATTTAGTTAGGAGATCAGCCATGATATAGTTGATTATTTAGTTAGGAGATCAGCCATGATTTAGTTGATCATTGAGTTAGCAGATCAGCCATGATCTAGTTAATTATTGAGTTGGGAATCAGCCATGACCTGGTTGATTATTGAGTTGGGGCATCATGTTGAGGTTGTACAGAATGTTGGTGAGGCCTCTTCTGGAGTACTGTGTCCAGTTCTAGTCGCCCTGCTGTAGGAAGGATATTATTAAATTAGAGAGGGTTCAGAAAACATTTACCCAGGATGTTACCAGAAAACGGAGAGTTTGAGTTATAAGGATAAACTGGATAGGCTGGGACTTCTTTCACTGGAGCACAAGAGGTTGAGGGGGTGACCTTATAAAAGTTTATAAAATCATGAAGGACATCAATGAGGTTAATGACAAGGGTCTTTTCCCTAGGGTGGGGGAGTTCAAAATCAGGAGGCTTATTTTTAAGATGAGAGAAGAAAGATTAAAAAGGATTTGAGGGGCAACTTTTGACACAGAGAGTGGCTTGTGTGTAGCATGAATGGCCAGAAGGAGTGGTGGATGCAGGTACAGTTATAACATTTAAAAGTTATTTGGATAAGCACATGAATAGGAAAGGTTTGGAAGGATATGGGCCAATTGCAGGCAAATGGGACTAGTTTAGTTTGGGAACTTGGTCAGTGTGGACTGGTTGGACCGAAGGGTCTGTTTCTGTGCTGTATGACCATAAGACTCTATGAATCTATAAATGCGAGATGATGCATTTTGGGAAACCTAATGCAGGAAGGATATATACAGTAAATGGCAGAACCCTTAGAAGGATCAACATAGACAGGGATCTAGGCGTACAGGTCCACAGTTCCCAGAAAGCGGCAACACAAGTGGAAAAAATGATCAAGGAGGCATAAGGCACACTTGCCTTCATCGGTCAGGGTATAGAGTATAAAAAGTGGCAAGTCATGTTGCAGCAGTATAGAACTTTAGTTAGGCCATATTTGGAATATTGTGTACAGGTCTTGTTGCCACACTGCCAGAAGGGTGTGGAGAGGGAATAGAAATGGTTTACCAGGATGTCGCTTGGTTTGGAGAGTATTAGCTATGAGGAGAGATTGTACAAACATGTTCTGAGGAAGGATCACCGGACCCGAAACGTTAACTCTGATTTCTCTTCACAGATGCTGCCAGACCTGCTGAGCTTTTCCAGCAACTTCTGTTTTTTGTTTTGGACAGCCTTGGTTTGTTTTTACTTGAACGTCGAAGGATGAAGCACCCTGACAGAAGTTCACAAAATTATGAGAGGCATAGATTGAATGGATAGTCAGAGTCCTTTCCCCCAGGGTGGGAATGTCAATTATTAGGGGATGTAGGTTTAAGGTAAGAGGGGGTTGGTTTAAAGGAAATGTGAGAGGCAGGTCTTTTACACAGAGGGCGAATAAATGCCTGAAATGAGCTGCCAGAGGAGATGGTGGAGATGGATATGATGGCAATGTTTAAGAGGCATCTTGACAGACATATGAATAGGCAGTATATACGGACCACACAGAGACAAAAGGTTTTTAGTGTAGAAAGGCATCATATGTCAGTGCAGTCTTAGTGGGCTGAAGGGCCTCTTCCTGTGCTGTACTGCTCGTACCATTCCAGGAATCAGTCCCGTAAACCTTCATTGTAATCCCTCCGTACGATATCCTTCCTCAGGAAGGAGAAGTCTATACACCCTCCCCACTTTCCACCAACCTCACCTCTTACAATCCCTCTCCTCTTCCCTATCCATTCCCCCTGGTCCTCCCTTCTCCTTCCTCATCCCTCTACCTCTCCTCCCTACCTCCTCTCCGTCGGTGTCTTCTTCTCCCCATCTATCTCATCTCTCCTCTAATGCCACCCCCTCCACTATCCTCCCCCCTTTCCCTCCTTCCCTCTTTCATTAAGAGGAAAGACTGGATCGACTGGGCTTGTACCCACTGAGGGGGGTGTCATAGAAACATACAGAATCCCGATGGGACTGGACAGGCTAGACGCGGGAAGGATGTTCCCGAAGTTGGGGAAGTCCAGAACTAAGGGTCAGTCTAAAAATAAGGGAAAAGCCATTTAGGACTAGGATGAAAAATTTCCTGTGAACCTGTGGGATTCTCTCCCACAGGAAGCTGTTGGGGCCAATTCATTAGATATATTCCAGAGGGAGTTGGACGTGACCCTTGGGGCTCAAGGGATCAAGGGGTATGGAGAGAATGCGGGAATGGGATACTGAGATTGTACGATCGGACATGATCCTATTGAATGGTGGTGCAGGCTTGAAGGGCTGAATGGCCTACTTCTGCTCCTATTCCCTATGTGTCTATGAATTACAGTGAAGCATGTTGCATGTCTCAATGCACAGTGGGCACTGGGCTATGGTGGAGGTGCAAAGCGATTTGGATCAGTACTTTACTTTGAGTGTGCTTTTGGTTCCTGCTCCTAGGCTCCCGTCCTGGTGCCTAGCCACACGAGAGAGCAGTCCCTACAAAAAGCAGAAGCGGGTGGGGAGGGAAATATCTCTTTGGTTATGGGCTCGGATTGTAAGTGGTGGAAGTGGCGGAGAATGATATGTTGGATGCGGAGGTTAGTGGGGTGATATGTGAGGACAAGGGGGATTCTGTCTTTGTTTTTGTTGGGGGGAGGGGATGTGAGGGCGGAGATGCGGGCAACGTAAGAGATGCGGTCGAGAGCATTTTCAACCACCGAAGGGGGTAAGTTACGGTCCTTGAAAGAAGAGGACATCTGGGATGTGTGGGAGTGGAATCCCCCATCTTAGGAGCAAACATGGCAAAGGTGGAGGAATTGGGTGTAGGGGATCGCATTCTTGCAGGAAGGTGGGTGAGAGGAGGTGTAGTTAAGGTAGCTGTGGGAGTTGGTGGGCTTGAAATAAATGTCAGTTTCAAGGCGGTCACCAGAGATGCAGACAGAAAGGTCCAGGAAGGAGGGCGAGGCATCAGAGATGGTCCAGATGAATGTAAGGTTGGGGTTGAAGGTGTTAGTAAAGTTGATGAACTGTTCAAGCTCTTCGTGGGAGCACGAGGCAGTGCAGAGATAGTCATCGATGTAGCTGAGGAAGATGTGGGGTATAGTGTCAGTGTAGCAGCGGAAGAGGGACTGTTCCATGTATCCTATGAAAAGGCAGGAATAGCTTGGGCCCATGAGGGTGCCCATAGCCACCCCCTTAGTCTGTAGGAAGTGGGAGGGGTTAAAGGAGAATTTGTTAAGGGTAAGGACAGCCCGATGACCTTAACATGGAATCCACCAGTTTTAAACTCTCCCCACCCCCACACTGTGTTGTCTCTGACTCCAGCATCTGCAGTTCTTGCTATCTCACAGTATTCCAAAAGTGGTCTAACCAATGTCCTGTACAGCCACAACATGACATCCCAACGTCTATACTCAATGCGTTAACCACTACTTAGTGCCCACCTGCAAGATCTCTCCCTGGTACCTATGAGCTCCCTACCTGGTGCCCGCTGACATGATCCCTCCCAGGTGCCCCCCTACGAGGTCCCCATCTGGTGCCCGCCCAGAAGATCCATGCCTGCTGCCCACCTGCCTGTTCTCCCTGGTTTCCACACTCTGCTCTGATCTAACCAGAACTTAGTGAAAGCTTTTAAAGCGGTTCCCCTCTCTCACCCACTTCTCCATTCACATATCCATCGGCACAACTTCTGTTTTTTTTCTGACCCCTCTACTCGGGGCTAGTATGCGATGCTTCTCGTTATAAGTTCTGATTTTAACTGTAAGTCTTAACATCTGCGTGATCCCTCCTCCTTTAGATATTGGGTTCTCTTGCCATTGCTCCTTCCTCAGCCTGCAGTACATTATACTGAGGTGGTATCTTCTCCTTTATCCATCTTCTATCTGCCTCCCCCTCTCTCCCTATTTATTTCAGAATCGCCTTCCCCTCCCCCATTTCTGAAGAAGGGTCTAGGCCCGAAACGTCAGCTTTCCTGCTCCTCTGATGCTGCTTGGCCTGCTGTGTTCATCCAGCTCTACACCTTGTTATCTCAGATTCTCCAGCATCTGCAGTTCCTACTATCTCTGGTTTCTCAGCTGCTCTGTTCACTGCTCAGCGACTGGTGCATCGTAGCTTCAAATGCGTTGCCTGCTTTCAGTTTGTACAGTCACAACTCTCGACAAGTTGCTACGGAGAGAGAGAAAAAAAATCTTAGCCTTTCACACAATGTGGGGCCAGCACTGAGGTAAGTGTGAATAAAACCAAGCAAAGAGCTGCATTAAGAGGCAGAGAAAGGGAGATAGAGGCAAAGGGAGGGACGGCAGCAGAAGAGTTAGCGAGGGAGAGAGGGAAAGCAGCAAAATGAGAGACAATGGCAAAGAGAGAGAGAAGCAAAGGGAGCGAGAGGCTGGGTTGCAGAGAAAGTGGCAGAGGTTGGGAAAGCAGCAGACAGGGATGGAGACAGTGCGAGAGAGAGAGAGACAGCAGCAGAGAAAAAACATGAGTGTTGAGGAAACACAGCAGCAAAGAGAGAGAGGACGGGGAACAGGAAATGGCAGTGGAGAGAGAAAGAGAGGGCAGCAGAGAAAGAGGTCAAAAGATCATTGATTACCCTGTGCTTTGAGATTGCTCTTGGTCACCCCTGGTAAGCTCCCTGCCCACTGCCTAGCACACTGTGGCTGAGAGAGAGAGAGAGAGAGAGAGAGTGACAGAGAGTGTGACAGACAGTGTGACAAATAGTTTGGCAGACAGGGAGTGTGGCAGAGAGAGAATGCGACAGAGACAGAAAGTGACAGAGAGAGAAAGTGACAGAGAGAGCGTGGAACACAGAGAGAGTGTGGCAGAGAGAGAGAGAGGGTGGCATAGAGAGAGAGAGGGTGGCAGAAAGAGCACACAACAGATTTTGAATGATGAGATAATCTTTGAGAAGAGGCCTCTCCTTGTCCTGCTGTGCACCTGGATCATTCCTGGATTGGCCAAATTGGTCCAGATCTGTTTGGGTCCAAATCTGAGGACGGGTCCCGAAACCTTAATTCTGCTTTGTCTCCACAGCTGTTGCTAGAGCTGCTGAGCTTTTCCAGCAACTTCTGTTTTTGTTTCTGATTTCCAGCATCTACAGTTCTATGCTTTCTTTTACTGAGTCCAGCTGAGTGGGCTAGAACTGTCTTTTTACCCCGCCTCGAATTGGTGCGTCCATTCATTGAAAGACCTGTATTTGCTCGAGGAGTGAGATGATGTGTTGGCCTCTCTGTAATGGGACATGAATAGATTGGAGAAAGGGCAGTGGGGGAAACTGGTAACCCACAAGCACTTTCTCTGCCTTGATTATAAAGCATGACCAAAAATAACCTCCATTTCTTTAGAAGTCATGAGATAGACTTGATTTGATTTGATTGATTATTGTCACATGCACCCAGGTACAGTGAAAAGTTTTGTTCTGCGTGCAGTACAGGCAGATCTTACCATACAAAGTGCGTTAGGGTAATAAAACGGAGCGAGGAATACAATGTTACGGCTGCAGAGAAGGTGCATAGAGAGTGAGGTCAATATTAAATTTAATATTTGAGAGGTCTAGTAACAGCGGGGAAGAAGCTGTTCTTGAACCTATGTGTGTATGTATGTTTAAGCTTTTATATCTTCTGCCTGATGGAAGAGGTTGGAAGAGATTATAACCGGGGGTGGGAGGGGTCTTTGATGATGTTGGCTGCCTTCCCGAGGCAGTGAGAAGTGTAGGTGGAGTCAATGGATGGAAGGTTGGGTTGTGTGATCGACTGGGCTGAGGGTGGAGCAGAGCCCTAGCTCTCGCAGTTTGGAGATGAGTTTGTTTGGAATTACGGTGTTGAAGACAGAGCTGTAGTCAGTAAGTTGGAGCCTGACGTGGGTATTCTTGTTCAAAAACAGAAGTTGATGGAAAAGCTCAGCAGGCCTGGCAGCATTTGCGAAGAAAAAAAATCAGAGTTATCGTTTCGGATCCGGTGACCCTTCCTCAGATCCTTCTGGACTTGAAACGTTAACTCTGATTTTTTTCTTCACATGTGCTGCCAGACCTGCTGAGCTTTTCCAGCAACTTCTGTTTTCTTGTTCCTGATTTACAGCAGTTCTTTCGGTTTTTAGTTAGGTATCCCTGTCATTCCAGATGTTCCAGGGATAACTGTAGGGCCAAGGAAATGGTGTCGCTGTGGACCTGTTGTGCCGGTAGGCGAATTGTAAGGGATCGAGGCAGGCTGGAGTTGATGTGGGCCATGATTCACCTCTGGAAGCACTTCATAACGATGGAGATCAGAGCCACTGGGCAGTAGACATTGAGGCATGTTGCATGCGTTTTCTTAGGTACGAGGATGACGGTGATCTTCTAGAAGCAGCTGGGGACTTCAAATTGCAGCAAGGAGAGGTTAAAGATATCAGCGAATACTCCTGGCCAGCTGGCACGCACAGGATAGGAGTGCATCGCCGGGGAAACCGTCCAGCCCAGCCACCTTTCGTGTGTTCACTCTCAAAAAGGCCAATCTGGTGTCTGCAGCGATGACTGCAGACGTCAGGGAGGGGAGGGTATTTTTTTGTCTGCTATTCTGTTCTGCTTTGCTTTGTGGCCAGTTATTTCGTGTAGGCCTTGCCACACATAGCAGGTGATGGCCCAGTGGTATTATCGCTGGACTGTTAATCCAGAGACCCAGATAATGTTCCAGAGACCCGGGTTCAAATCCTGCCACGGCAGATGGTGGAATTTGAATTCAATGAAAAATATCTGGAATTAAGAGTCTAATGATGACCGTGAATCCATTGTTGATTGTTGGGGAAAAACATATCTGGTTCGCTAATGTCCTTTAGGGAAGGAAACTGCCACCCTTCCCTGGCCTGGCCTACATGTGATTCCAGACCCACAGCAATGTGGTTGACTCTTAACTGCCCTATGGGCAATAAATGCTGCCCGGCCAGCAATGCTCTCATTCCATGAATGAATAAAGGAAAACAAAAAGGTGCCTGTGTGGTGAGTCTGGGTCTCTAGCTTAGCCTGGTACTGTCTTTTGGCGACTCTAATGGCCTCACAGACGCCGTATCTGGGTTTCCTGTAAAGGTCAGGGTCATCTGACTTGAAACCCCACATACCTGGACTTCAGTAGGCAGCAGACTTCCCGCGGTTGGGGTACATTTGGACTAACTTGTTTGGCACACAGTCAGCTACACACTTGCTCATGAAGTATGTAAAGGCATTGGCATTCTCCTGTAGGTTGGCCGCTGTTTTCTTGAATATGGACCAAGCAGTCCTGTAGAACACTTAGAAATCTATTGGATAAATCCATGACAGGACCATAAGAAATTGGAACAGGAGTTAGGCCATTCAGCCCCTCAAGCCCCTGCTCTGCCGTTCAGTAGGATCACGGCTTCTCTGACATTCTTCACCTTCTCTGTAGCCCTCGATTCCCCAGCTGACCAGGAATCTATTTATTACAGCCTTAAATATGCACAAGGACCCTGTCCCCATAGCTCCCTGTGGCAAGGAGTTCCAAAGACTCACAACTCCTTCAGAGACTGTACCCTCTTGTCCTAGACTCTCCCATGAGGAGAAACATGCCCTCAGCCTTTGTTAAGTCCCTTAAGAATCCAATGTGTTTAAATGAGATCACCTCTCATTCTTCTAAACTTCAGCAAGTAGACTCGTAATCTGTTCACCCTCTGCTGAGGATTATGCTAGTGAACCTTCTCTGAATGGCCTCTGATGAAATGATCTTTCCTTAAATGAGGGGACCAAAACTGGTCACAAAGATAGGCCCAGACAGTAGTCAGGATGTATAACTGAGAGGCTGAGATCAATAGCGTGAGTGCATGGAAGAGGAAGCCGGATAAAGACAGGAGGGAGAGGAGGATATGTCAATGGTTTGAACTAAACTGGGGTCCGATGGGGTTTCATGATGGGGCATGGAGCTGAATGGCTACTGCCACTCATGGGCACAGCTTTGGTTAACTCCAGGGAGCAGACAGAAGACGTATTAGTGTTTAATCTTGGTATTAGAAGTGAGAAAATGTCTGCCTCTATCCTGACAAGTCTGGGGGTATATGAAGAGCCATTTCCTGCCCCTTTTTGTGGAGCCCTGACCCTTCTGCAGGCCACAGAGCTGCAGGAGAGTTGACTTTTTTTCCACCAGTTCTTTGCACCCAGTTCCTCACCCGTTAGGGTTAGGGCGGGCCAGCTCCGAGGTAAAAGGAGCTTGGGAAAGAGATTTTAATAAAATGTTAAGCCTTCTTATTCCCCAGAACCTGGTCTCCCATTCCTCCAGGTGCTAGGCCCCATTCACCCAGTCGCAGGTCTAAACTCTCGCTAGCTTCCAATTTCACGGAAGCGTTTTCGACTCGAGTATCTGAGTCTTGCAAGCAGTTGTGCTTCTGATATCCTTGAGTGTCAGTTCCTTCCCTCTGCCTGCAATGCCCCTATTCAGCCCCCTTCCCACAGCCCAATCCTGCCCTGAGCTGGGAGCCAGTAGCACACAGTCAGGCCCAGGGCTTTGGGCTTCGATCAACTGAATGCTGTCAGCTAACTCAGACACCCACCTCTCTACAACACCACATCCTGCCAGCTATCTGCCCCTCCGCCCTTTCCTCAGCAAGCTGGGGCTCTGCGTTCTCCTTATCAACAGAAACTAACTCCAAAACAAACCAAGGCTTCAAATCTCACATCTCCCCATTTGTCTCTCTCTTTCTCGCTCTCTCGCTTTCATCTCCTTCTACCGAACACAGTCACACCAAATGATCACTACTTTCAGACCACAACATCTCTCTGCCTGTTCAGGTTTTCTCTCTCTCTCTCTCTCTCCTGCTCTGACTGTCTCTTCCCCTGTCACTCTGATCTTACTCAGAGTTTTTCTCCGTCCCCCCCATCTCTGTCCCCTCACTCTGTCTGAATGCTTCCTCCACCCCTCTTTTTCTCTCTTTCTCTCTCTCTCTTTCATTTCACAGTTATTTTCCATTTGTTTCTCTCACCACAACCTCCCACCTTTTATCTCTGTTTCCCATGGCACGGCAGCAAATCACCAAAGATCCTCAGGCAGCACCTTCCAAATCCACGACAACTTCCATCCAGAAGGACAAAGGCAGCCGATACATGGGAACACCACCCCCTGCAAGTTCCGCTCCGAGCCACTCACCATCCTGACTTGGAAATATATTGTCGTTTTCCTTCAGCGTCATGGGATCAAAATCCTGGAATTCTGTCCCTTTAGGGCACTGTGGGTCAACCTACAGTGCATGGACTGTAGGACCACCACCTTGTCGGGGGGGCTACTGTGGCCAAGCAGTGGATGGTATGCAGAATAGGAGAGGGTCTCCCACCTCCTAGGTTCTCCCTGTCTCACACTCGCCCCCCCCCAACCCCTCAGCTTCTGGGCACTCTTCTCTTCTCACTCTGGGGGGTCCCCACTTCCCAAATCCAGCATGCCCCTCCCCACCACTGCTCTAACACCAACATCATCAGTGCAGTCGCAATCAAGGGGATGGGAATCAGAAAGCCTCCCGCTCAGATCCAGAGTCAGGTAGGGCTGCCCACTCTCTCCTGCCTTGTTTAGAATTCCATAGTGTGGAAACAGGCCCTTTGGCCCAACCAGACCACACCGACCCTCGGAGCATCCCATCCAGACCCATCCCCCTATAACCCACCCAAGCTACACATCTCTGAACACTACGGGCAATTTAGCACGGCCAATCCACCTAGCCTGCACATCTTTGGACTGTGGGAGGAAACCGGAGCACCCGGAGGAAACCCATGCAGACGTGAGGAGAATGTGCAAACTCCACATAGACACCAGAGGGTGGAATTGAACCTGGGTCCCTGGCGCTGTGAGGCCACCATGCTGCCCATTGCTAACCACTGAGCCACCGTGCCGCCCATAGAGCCTTTTGCTGAGTCCATCGGGAAGGGTGCGAGCCTGAGAGGGGTGACAATTCCAGGCAGCAGGTCTGGAGGCCTGCAGGCCAAAGCCACCCCGGATACAGACAACGTTTGCCATTGTCTGCTCGGATCCGCTCTCGGTACGCAGGCTCTTGAGCATCTGAGACCAGTTCGAACCGGCTTCGGGGGCCAAAGTCAATCGAGGGAAGAGCAAGGTCATGTTCTTTGGGAACTGGGCCGACCGATCCTTCACCGTCAGCAAGGTGCTGGGAATATGGTTTGGAGGGGGAGGGGAAGTTTGAGAGGAGAATGTTGCCAAGGCGAGGGAGAAACTGGTCCTTTGGCAGCACCACTCCCTCTCCATTGCAGGTAAAATTCTGGTCATCAGGTGTGGGGCACTCTCTCTTTTGTTGTATATGGCACAGGTCTGGCCAACTCCCCAAGTCTGCATCACTGCAGTCACCCGGGCCATCTTTTATTTCATTTGGAGGTCGAAGATGGACCTTGTCCAAAGGGACACCAAGTATAAAGCTCTGGACCAAGGGGGTAGAATTTGCCTCCCTCATCCTTTGTGTGCGGCTGCATCACACTGTGCCGTAGACTCTCAGTACACAAACACCAAGCCTCACTACGTACTGAGGTTCTACCTGTCCCCAGTGTTGTAAAGGATGGGACTGGCCCCATTGCCACAGAACATTCCCAGTTAGTTGGACCAATCTGTATCACTCGTCTTTCGTGGAGAACTTTGCCAAGAAAAACACTTTTGACCACAGGTCCGTCAGGAAGCGGTCAGCAAGTAGCGTCCTCAAGATCCTATGGGAAAAGGAGAGGGTGGAGGAGAGGGTGGCATGGGGTTCCCTGAACATACTGTCAAAGCCATTTGGCAGAATGCCTCATCACCAGAGCTTCCCAACAAGCACCAAGACATCGCTTGGCTAGTGGTGAGAAGGGCCTGGGAGATCCTTCCTGCACTGCCAGATTCCCTGCGCCTATGCACTCTACCTTTGAAGCAGCTGCATGGTGCTAGAAACTGTCACTTACCTCCTTCTGTAATGTGCCTTTGCAAAGGAAGTCTGGAGAAAGATGCAATGGTTTTTGTCAAGGTTCGTCCCCAAAGCAGCTCAGTGATGTGGGACTCAGTGCTCTATGGGTTGTTCCCCAAGACGCACACAGACACAAACTGTGCCTGGAGGGCCATCAACTCGGTGAAAGTTGCTCTTTGCTCTGCCTGAAACTTCCTGGTTTTCCAGTTGAAAGACTTGACCTGGACCAGTTGTTGCAGATTGGCACATTCCAAGGTCCAGGACTTGGTGCTGAGGGAAACACTAAAGCTTGGGGCAGCCATTGCCAATGCGCAGTGGGGAAGGACCACGGTCAAGGTCTTTCTGCCTAAGTACATTGGGGTTCATTTAGATATTAAACCCTCCCAATGCCTTAAATGTCTGTAAATAGTTCCCAGTATCTAACATAATTAAGAAATGGCCTTTGGAGTAGTTATAACGATCAAGAAAGTCAAACCCCAATGATTGTTTCCTTCTCTGTTTGCAACAACTGTATAGATTGGAACTGTCTTAGTAACTATGTACATAAATATTTCCTTTTTTTTATGAATAAAGTATATTTTTGAAAAAAAACCCAAATATAAAACCATAGGATATAGGAGCAGAAGCAGGCCATTCTGCCCATTGGGTCTGCTCTGTCATTTGATCATGGCTGGAATGCTTCTCAACCCTATTCTCCTGCCTTTTCCTCTAACCCTTGATCTCCCTTCCCAATCGAGAACCTATCTATCTCTGTCTTAAGTACACTCAATGACTTGGCCCCCACAGCCTTCTGTGGCAAGGAGTTCCAAAGACTCACCACCCTCTGCCTGAAGAAATTCCTCCTCATCTCAGTTCCAAAGGTCATCCTTTCACTCTGAGGCTGTGCCCTTGGGTCCTAGTCTCTCTTACTAGTGGACAAATCCTCTCCCTGTCCACTTTATTCAGGCCTCTCAGTATACTGTAAGTTTCAATAAAAGATACCCTCACCCTTCTAAACTCCATCAAGTACAGACTAAGAGTCCTCAACTGCTCATCATATCACAAGATCTCTATTCCCAGGATCATTATTTTAAACCTTCTCTGCACCCTCACCAATGCCAGCACATCCTTCCTTAAATATGGGGCCCAAGATTGTTTACAATATTCCAAACGCAGTCTGACCAGAGCCTTGTACTGTCTCAGCAGTACATCCCTGCTTTTGTATTCTAGTCCTCTTGGAATAAAAGCTAACTTTGCATTTGCCTTCCAAACCACCAACTGAACCTGCATGTTAGAGATGAACAACATATACAGCACGGAAACAGACCCTTCAGTCCAACTCTTCCATGCCCACCAGATATCCTAAATTAATCTAGTCCCATTTGCCAGCATTTGGCCCATGTCTCTCTAAACCCTTCATACTGTCCAGATGCCTTTTAAATGTTGTAATTGTACCAGCCTCCACCACTTCCTCTGGCAGCTCATTCCATACACACACCACCCTCTGTGTGAAAAAGTTGCCCCTTAGTTCCCTTTCCCCTCTCACTTTAACCCATTGCCTCTAGTTCTGGACTCCCTTACCCTGGGGTAAAGACTTTGGCTATCACCCTATCCATGCCCCTCATGATTTGATAAACTTCTATAAAGTCAGCCCTCAGCCTCTGATCCTGCAGGGAAATTAGCCCCAGTCTATACAGTTTCTCGCTGTAGTGCAAGCACTCCAACCCTGGCAAATCTGTTAACCTTAAGAGAATTTTGGACGAGGACTCCAAACTGACTAATGTTGAAATTACACACACCTTAGGAACTTTCTCTTCTCTTTTCACGATGAGTAAAAATCCAATTATAACTTCTAATAATCTTGCTGTCCTTTGTAACTTCCTTAAAAATAGGTTCCTCTACATCTTTTCCACAATTGAGTAGATGGTTTATGCAAAACATTGAGAAAAATAATGGTGTCTTTGTTATTTTTAAACTTTTGCCCTATTGGTTGGCATGGTGGCACAGTGGTTAGCGGGGACCCGGGTTCGATTCCACCCTTGGGTGACTGTCTGTGTGGAGTTTGCATGTTCTCCCCATGTCTGTGTGGGTTTCCTCCGGGTGCTCCGGTTTCCTCCCACAGTCCAAAGATGTGCAGGCTAGATGGATTGGCCGTGCCAAATTGCCCATAGTGCTCAGGGATGTGTAGATTAGGTGGTTTATAGGATGATGGGTCTGGGTGGGATGCTCCAAGGGTCAGTGTGGACTTGTTGGGCCACAGGGCCTGTTTCCACACTGTAGAGATTCTATGACCTAAGTAGGTCTTTTTCCTTAACACCCCTGGCAGCTGCTCTCTCAAAAATCGTGTAATCTTCTCCTTACTCAACACTGACAACCCTCATTCCTTCTTCCCTGGACGCTTTTTATCAGGAATGTTTAATTCTCAGTGTTGGTCGTCTCTGAGCCATGTCTCATTCACTGCAACATCATCATATGTCCTCAAGGCCCGTACCGCACCAATCTCATTTAGCACCCTCCCGGCATTACAGTAATCCGAAATTATCAACATTCCCTCCTCCTCTGAGTCCACCTACTAACTCGACATTTCCCTCTGCTGACACCATCTGTCTCCTCCCGTTCTCTGTGATGCAGGTGACATGAAACGTGAACTGTGAGGAGGATAGCGTGGAAGTCAAAAGAGCTTTGCCGAGTTGGTGGGAGTGGGCAGAGAGGTGACAGATTAGGCTTAATGCAGAGAAGTGTGAGGTGATACATTTTAGTCAGAAGAACATCGGACGACGATACAAAATAGGGGCTACACTTCTAAAGGGGAGTGCAGAAGCAGAGGGAGTAGGGGGTAGATGGGCTGAAGGTGGCAGGACAGGTGGAGAGAGCGGTTAATAACGCACAGTGTCCTCAGCTTTATCATTAATCGAGCCATAGAGCACAAGAGCAAGGGAGTGTTGTTGAACTTGTACAAGACACTTAATAGACCTCAGCTGGAGTATTGTGGGTGTCACATTATAGGAAAGATGTTAATGCACTGGAGAGAGTGCAGAAGCGATTCATAAGAATGGTTCCAGGGATTAAGTAGACATGTAGAGATTGCCAGTCTCACTGAGTTCCTCCAGTACCGTCTTTTTACATTGGCAAGACACTTCAGCTCAACTAATCTGAAGGCTGTCGTCACATCTTCACATATCCCAGTGCTGCTGTGACCCAATAATATAGCAATCTCACTGTCTGCACCCCCATCCAATATCCACCCCCACCATCCCCCACCCCCGGCCTTTCCAAACAGATAATCTCATGCAGCGATACATGCACGCTGCTTGATTTTTCAAAGTTGCAGAATTATAGAGGTTTATAAAATCATGAGGGCCATGGATAGGGTGAAGAGCCAAGGTTTTTTTTTTCCAGGATATGGGGAGCCCAAAACTAGAGGGGCATAGGTTTAAGGAGAGAGGGGAAAGATTTAAAAGGAACCTACCTAAGGGGCAACTTTTCCAGCCAGAGGATGGTGTGTGTATGGAATGAGCTGCCAGAAGAAGTGGTGGACGCTAGTACAATTTCAACATTTAAAAGGGATCTGGGTGGGTATATGAACAGGAAGGATCGAAAGGGCCAAATGCTGATAAATGGGACTAGATGAAGTTCAGATTTCTGGTCAGCATGGATGAGTTGGACCAAAGGGTCTGTTTCCGTGCTGTACAGCTCTATGACTCTATATCTCTCCTGGTATTCATGATGTAGAGATGCCGGTGTTGGACTGGGATAGACAAAGTCAGATGTCACACGACACCAGGTTATAATCCAACAGATTTATTCAACAATACTGCTGGTATTCAGCAAAATAGCAATGTCTGACCCCTATCTCAGTTTATGTCCCGAAAGGAAAAGATATATGACCCCTTACAGCTTTCTGTGCATTGAACCCATGTACCATCAGTCTGTCTTTGGGGTGGCACAGTGACTCAGCGATTAGCACTGCTGCCTCACAGTGCCAGGGACCTCGGTTCGATTCCAGCCTTGGGTGATTGTCTGTGAGGAGTTTGCAGATTAGATTCGAAGAGACTCCCTACAGTATGGAAACACGCTGTTTGGCCCAACAAGTCCAGAGGGACTCTGAAGAGCATCTCACCCAGACTTGCCCCCTTACCTACCCTGTTCTCCCTGTGTCTGTGTGTGTGTGTTTCCTCCAGGTGCTCTGGTTTCCTCCCACAGTCCAAAGATGTGCAGGTTATTTGGGTTGGCCATGCTAAAGAGCCCCATTCTGTCTAGGGGTGTGTAGGTTAGGTGGATTAGCCATGGGCAAAATATAAGGTAGTGGGGTTGGGATGCTTTCCAGAGGGTCAGTGTGCACTCAATGGGCCGATGGCCTGCTTCCACACTGTAGAGATTCTATGAATATGTGCAATATCCGCATCAGCTCTGTTGCTTGTTCTGCTTTGGTTTCCTTGTTCAGTTACAACAGTGGACCTTGGCTAAATATATGGGTTGTGAAACACTTCAAAGAGTGTTGTGAGATTATGAAAGCAGTTGCAACAGTTCAAAACCTTCCATCAAGATTGCTCGGAGAGTGTTCTCAGTCTGATCCCTTTGGCAAGCAGCTCCGTGCACAAGGGTTGGTAACGATGCTCTGAGGGATGTGAAACACTTTCTCTACAGAATTGTCCGCCCAATGCTCGCCTCATGTAGGTACTTGCAAACTGAGTTTGGATGTTGTGGCTCCGAGGAAGGGTCACTCGACCCTGAAACGTTAACTCTGACTTATCTCCACTGACGCTGCCAGAACAGCTGAGCTTAATTCCACGTTTTTTTTTGTTGTTTCGGATCCTGTGGGATGTGGCGGGGCGTGGTAAAGAGAGAGAGAGAAAGGCTCGGCAGGGCGAGTAGGGCACTTATGCGAGAGAGCGGGATGGGAGAATGGATGTTTATGTCTGCCCAAGTCTGTCTTATACATGTGTTTTTTAAGGCTTGGATCTGACTGCTTGTAGGGATCCGGGCTTTCAGCCTGAACTATCGCGTTAATCTCTTTTCCAGGGGTTTCCATAGAGGTCTCATCATGAAACTTCAAAATGGGAACCCCTTCCAAACCTCAGTGATAATGATGAGGGACAGTTAAGGATTGGAGGGCTGGTGGAGCTAGGGTCAAGGTAAAATGCGCAGTCGCTCAGGATTCTTTTGAAAAGCTACCATCTCATGGGCATTTTTGGAGAAAGTGTCAAGCCTAGCCCAACAGACAGTGAGGCCACACCCAATATTTTTATTAAAAGAGTCGCGGCTGACTGTACCCAGTCGGAGTTCAACAGCAGCCGAGTTGGCTTCGGAGCTCCGAGAATCCCACCTCACAGTTCAATCCCCACCCTATTTCCTTTCCCTCTCAGGTTACTGTCTCTGTGGTGCAATCGGTTTGCGCGTTTGGCTGTTAACCGAAAAGTTGTTGGTTCGCTCCCACCCAGAGACGATGAGCTCCTTCACTTTGGGGTAGCTCAGTGGTTAGTGCTGCTGCCTCACAGCACCAGGGACCTGGGTTCAATTCCACCCTTGGGCAAACGTCTGTGTGGAGTTTGTACATTCTCCCCATGTCTGTGTGGGTTTCCTCTAGGTGCTCTGGTTTCTTCCCACAGTCCAAAGATGTGCTGGCTGGGTGGATTGACCATGCTACAATTGCCTGTAGTGTTCAGGGATGTGTAGATTAGGTAGGTGAGAGTGGGGTGGGTCTGGGTGGGATGCTTTGAGGTTCAGTGTGGATTTGTTGGGCCAAAGGGCCTGTTTCACACCATAGGAATTCTATGAAACTACCTCCCCATCCTTCCACCTAAATGTACAACCTCACGTATGTTGGCTTTGAATCTTATTTGCCCACTCTGTAGCTTTATGAGTATCCTCATATAATATGGTGCAGTTCTCCTCAGTACTGACCATTCCCACTAGTTGGGGGTAATCCACAAATTTAGACATTGGGTTTTTATTCCAATGTGTGCTTGTTGGGATCTGTGCTTGTTATAAGAATGATAAGGTCCATTTTTGTTCTTACTGAACCAGTGTTTGTCTCACTTGGGCTAAGTTGGTCATGTCAGACTTGCCTCCTTCAGACTCTTTCAGCACCATCCACAGCAGGTAGGGAGGTGATGGCCTAGTGGTATTATCACTGGACTGTTAATCCAGACACCCAGCCAATGCTCTGAGGACCTGGGTTTGAATCCTGCCACAGCAGGTGATGGAATTCAATTCTAAAAAAGTCTGGAATTAAGAGTCAAATGATGACCATGAACCCATTGCCGAATGTTGGAAAAACCCATCTGGTTCACAAATGTCCTTTGGGGAAGGAAACTGCCATCCTTACCTGGTCTGGCTTATATGTGACTCCTGACCCACAGCAATGTTGGTTCACTCTTAACGTCCTCTGGACAGTTCAGAATGGGCAATAAATGCTGGTCGAACCAGCGGTGCCCTCATTCCCCTGAATGGATTTCAGAAAATCCCTGTCAGGCATTAAGATGATTTCCAGGTTGCCTCTCCAGACTGTAGACTCTGGGATGCCTCCCTGACCTGCATTACAATCTAGAATTTCTCCCCAAGAACAGTCTTAGAATCTTCCCCTACTCTGTCTTAGTAGAGTCTGAAATATCAAACTGTGTTGTGTTGGTAGAGTTTGGGATCATCCTGGATTGTGTTTGTAGGGCCCACAGTCGCCCTGAATAGTGTAGGTAGTGTCCAACATACCCCTGGATTGTATAGGTAGAGTCTGGGGTCCCCCCAGATTGTTTTGGTGGAGTCTGGGACCCCAGTACACTGTGTTTGTACAGTTCAGAAACTACCTGGATTCCACGGGTACAGTTATGAACCCCACCAGACTGCGTTAGCAGAGTTTGGTTGCAAACGTTTTGTCACCCTGCTAGGTAACATTGTCAGTGCGCCTCTGGTGAAGCGTTGGTGTTCTGTCCCGCTTGTTATTTATATACCTTGGTTTGCTGGGGTGTTTGGTACCACTTCTGGTTCTGTTTCTCAGTGGTTTGTACCCAGTGTCTAATTCAATGTGTTTGTTGATGGAGTTCCGGTTGGAATACCAGGCCTCCAGCAATTCCCTGGTGTGTCTCTGTTTGGCTTGTGTGATTATGGATGTGTTGTCCCAGTCAAATTCGTGTCCTTCTTTGTCCGCGCGTAGTGTGACAAGTGAGAATTGGTCGTGTCTCTTGGTGGTCAGTTGGTGTTCATGTATCCTTTTGGCCAATTTTCTTCCGGTTTGGCCTATATAGTGTTTCTCACAGTCCTTGCATTGTATTTTGTATATTAAACCGTTTTTACTGGTTTTGGGTATGGGGAGGTGATGGCCTAGTGGCATTATCACTGTACTGTTAATCCAGAGACCCAGATAATGTTCTGGGGTTCGAATCCTGCCATGGCAGATGGTGGAATTTGAATTCAATAAATATCTGGAATTAAGGGTCTAATGATGACTGTGAATCCATTGTCAACTGTCAGGGGAAAAACCCATCTGGTTCACTAATGCCCTTTAGGGAAGGAAACTGCCATCCTTACCTAGTCTGGCCTACATGTGACTCCAGACCCACAGCAATGTGGTTGACTCTCAACTGCCCTCAGGGCAATTAGGGATGGGTAATAAATGCTGCCTGGCCAGTGATGCCCTCATCCCATGAATGAATTAAAAAAAAATCCTTTATGCTTGTCAGTAGCTGTCGCAAGGTGGTTGGAGGTTTGTGGGAATGCTGATAACCTAGGGTCTGAGTAGTCTGTGGTCACCTCTGAAATGTCTTTGCTGTGCGGTAGGATGATTAGTGATTCTGGCCGTGTTGTGTCTTCCTGTTGTGATCTGTGTCGGAGGTAACAGTGGATTGTGCTTTTCAGGTATCCATTCCTTTTGAAGACTCTAAATAGGTGCTCCTGTTCTGCTTTGCGTAGTTCCAGATTGCTGCAATGTGTTGTGGCTCATTTAAATAGTGTCCTGATGCAGATCCATTTGTGGGTGCTGGGGTGATTGCTGGTGTAATTGAATATCTGGTCCATATGTGTGGTCTTTCTATATACGCTAGTCTGGAGATCCCTGTTGTTTTTGCGTTCTACCATTATATCCGGGAAGGGTAGTCGGTTGTTGTTCTCTTCTTCTTTCGTGAATTTTATCCCCATAAGAATGTTGTTTATGTGTCAGTGGGTTTCTTCTAGTTTCATGCATTTAATAAGCACAAAGGTATCATCGACACATTGGACCCAAAGTTTGGTTTGTATAGTGGGGAGCGCTGTCCATTTCTAACTCTTGTATTACTGTTTCTGCAATCAGTCCTGATACTGGGGATACCCAATGGTGTCCCATTGATTTGTTTTTATATGCTGTTTGTATATGTCATGAAACTACTAGATCTGTGCCTTGCAAACCACTTCACTTCCAACGACAGCATTTACAAACAAATCAAAATTCAGACCCCTAGGTACCAGAGTAGCCCACAAAATGACAACCACCCGAGAACAGCAATTGACGAACGTAAAGGATCCCATACCCAATACCAGCAAAACTAGTTTAACATACAAAATACCATGCAAGGACTGTGAGGCACATTACATAGGCCAAACCGGAAGAAAATTGACCAAAAGGATACACACACACCATGAGACACGACCAATTCTCACTTGTCTCACTACGCACGGACAAAGAGGGGCACGAATTTGACTGGGACAACACATCCATAATCGCACAAGCCAAACAGAGACATGCTCAGGGAATTCTTGGAGGCCTGGTATTCCAACCGGAACTCCACCAACAAACACATTGAATTAGACCCTGTGTACAAAACACTGAGAAACAAAACCGGAAGTAATACCATGCACCCCAGCAAACCGAAGCATATAAATAACAAGCGGGACAGAACACCAACACTTCACCGGAGGCGCACTGACAATGTTACCAGCAGGGTGACGAAACATTTACAACCAAACCCACCCGCTCAGCGAACATGTCTACAACCTCAATGTTGGAATCAGTTATAAAGGAAGGAATAGCAGCACATTTGGAAAAGAATAATCTAATCAAGCAGATCCATGAATGGGAAATCACCTCTGACTAATTTATTAGAGATTTTTGAGGAAGCCTCAACCAGAGTTCATTGAGAGGATCAAGTCAATGTGTTGTATTTGGACTTCCAGAAGGCATTCGACAAGGAACCTCATGAAAAAGTTAAGTCATAAGAGCCCATGGTTTTGGAGGTAGTATATTGGCGTGGACAGAAAATTGTCTAATGGCCAGAAAACAGTGAGTGGGGATAAGGGACAACAAAGTGTGGAGCTGGAAGAACACAGCAGGCCAGGCAGCATCAGAGGGGCAGGGAAGTTGGCGTTTCGGGTTGGGACCCTTCTTCAGAACTGGACAGGGGGAATAGAGCTGGGAAATAAATAGAGAGAGGAGGGGTGGGGCTGGGGAAGGTAGGTGGGATGGTGACAGGTGAGTGCAAGTGGGGAATGCCCGAAATGCCAACTTTCCTGTTCCTCTGATGCAGCCTGGCCTGCTGTGCTCCTCCAGCTCCACACTTTGTCATCTCTGACTCCATCATCGGCAGTTCTTGCTATCTCTGAGTGGGAATAGGGGGTTCTTTTTCAGGTTGGTGACCTGCAACCAATGAGTTCCACAGGCATCAGTGCTGGGAATGCAACTGTTTAGAATATACATTATAAAGTTAGAGGACGGAAGTGAATGGACTGTAACCAAATTTGTAGATGACATCAAAATAGGTGGAAAAGTAAGTTGTGAGAATGATGCAGTTTAAAGAAAGACATTGCTAGGCTAAGTAAGAGGGTAAACAGTTGGCAAATGGAGTATAATGTAGGAAAATATGAAGTTGTTTGATTTGGAAGGGCGAACAAAAGAACAGAATATTATATAAACGTAGAAAAACTGCAGGAAGCTGCAGAACTTCAGCTACTTATGCAGGAAACACAGAAAGCTAACACACAGGAGGAGCAGGCAATCAGGAAAGCAAATGGAATGTTGGTCCTTATTTTAAGGGGATTGAAATATAAGATTAGGGAAGTCTTACTGCAACAAGGTGCTGGTGGGACCGGAGTACTGTGAGCAGTTTATCTGAAGGCATTGGAGGTAGTTCAGAGAAGGTTCACTAGGATGATCCCTGGTATGCAGGGATTGTCTTCTGAGCCAAGGCTACACCTCATTCGAGTTTAGAAGAATGAGAGGTGATCTCATTGAAACATATCGGATTCTTTAGTGGCTTGGCAGGGTAAATGCTGAGAGAATGTTTCCTCTCGTGGGACAGTCTAGGACTAAGGCACAGTCTCAGAATAAAGAGGCTCCAATTTAAAACTGAGATGAGGGATTTCTTCTTTCAAGGTATCTGTGTCTTTGCAGCTCCTTGCTATGGGACTCCGGACTCTACCTTCACCGTCCGGGGGCCCAGAATCTAGATTGTGACCCCGTATTGTGGAGGCAGAGTCCGAGGTCCTCATGGACAGAGAGCTGGGGGTGGGGGGTGTGGGGGGTGTGGGGAGGGTGTTGCAGAGTCCTTGTGTATATTTAAGGCTGAGATATATAGATTCTTGTTCAGTCAGGGAATTGAGGGTTACAGAGAAAGGGCAGGAAAGTGGTCACGAGGATTATCGGATCAGTCATGATCCTATTTTATGGTGGAGCAAGCTCAGGAAGCCAAACAGCCTACTCCCATTCTTACTTCTTATGGTCTTATTGTCTTAGGTTGCAATCACCCCGCATTGTTAGTAGAGTCTGAGATCCCCCTGGATTGTGTTGGTAGAGTCTGAGATCCCTCTGGATTGTGTTGGTAGAGTCTGAGATCCCCCTGGATTGTGTTGGTAGACTCTGAGATCCCCCTGGATTGTGTTGGTAGAGTCTGAGCTCCCCCTGAATTATATAAGTGGAGTCTGAGATCTCCCTGCATTGTGTTCATAGAATCCAAGATTCCCTTGGTTTGTGTAGGCAGAGCCCAGGGTCTTGCTGAATTTTGTAGGTAGAAACTACTGTCTCCCAGGATGTGTAGGCAGATTCTGGGGTCTCCCTGGATTGTGAAGGTAGAGACCAGGGTCCCTGTGGATAGTGTAGGTACATTCCAAGATCCTTCTGGATTGCACAGGCAGATCCCGGGGTTCCCCTGGATTTTGTAGGTAGAACCCCCGGGAGTCCTCTTGGATTTTGTGGGTAAGGCCCAAGAGTTCTCCTGGATTTTGTAGGTAGAACCCCCAGGAGTCCTCCTGGATTTTGTAGGTAGAATCCCTGGGAGCCCGCCAGGATTTTGTTGGTAGAGCCCGGGAGTCCTCCTGGATTTTGTAGGTAGAGCCCCCAGGAGTCCTCCTGGATTTTGCTGGTAGAGCCCGGGAGCCCTCCTGGATTTTGCTGGTAGAGCCCGGAAGCCCTCCTAGATTCTGTAGGTAGAGCCCGGGAGCCCTCCTGGATTTTGTAGGTTCAGCCCAGGAGCCTTCCTGGATTTTGTAGTAGAGCCCCTGGGAGCCCTCCTGGATTTTGTTGGTAAAGCCCGGGCGTCCTCCTGCATTTTGTAGGTAGAACCCCCAGGAGTCCTCCTGGATTTTGTAGGTAGAACCCCCGGAAGTCCTCCTGGATTTTGTTGGTAGAGCCCGGGAGTCCTCCTGGATTTTGTAGGTAGAGTCCGGGAGCCCTCCTGGATTTTGTAGGTAGAGCCCGGGAGTCCTCCTGGATTTTGTTGGTAAAGCCTGGGAGTCCTCCTGGATTTTGTAGGGAGAACCCCCAGGAGTCCTCCTGGATTTTGTAGGGAGAACCCCCGGGAGTCCTCCTGGATTTTGTAGGTAGAACCCCCGGGAGACCTCCTGGATTTTGCAGGTAGAGCCTGGGAGCCCTCCTGGATTTTGTTGGTAGAGCCCGGGAGCCCTCTTGGATTTTGTTGGTAGAGCCCGGGAGCCCTCCTGGATTTTGTAGGTAGAGCCCAGGAGCCCTCCTGGATTTTGTAGGTAAACTGTGGGATGCTCTAATTCTTCTCTTCACATTACAGAAAGATGCCCAATCAGTCGTTGTGCATCTTTACGAACAGCACAGTCACTAACGAGAGAACCATCCTCACTCTGCTGTACAGCGTGATCATCATCCTCGGGCTCTTCTTCAACGTGGTGGCTCTGTGGATCTTCCGGGTTCACATCCAGCAGCGATCCGGGACCATCTTCTACATGAGGAACCTGGCCATTGTGGATCTCCTGCTGGTCTGTTTCTTGCCCTTCCGTATCGTCGCCTATTACAGCCAGGACAGACTGTCGTGTGAGATTGCCAGCGTCATTTTTCTGATCAACATGTACACCAGCATCTTCTTCCTGACCTGCATCAGTCTGGATCGCTGCTTGGCCACGGTTTTGCCCTTTAAGGTGCGGATTTACCACTTACGCAGAGCAGCGCCCTGGGTCAGTGGCTTTGTATGGTTCCTGACTTTGGGCTGTAGCCTCCCCACGTACCTCATATGGAAATCCAACAGCAACAGGACCAGCGAGTACAATTGCCTGGAGCCCATCGTCGTCACCAAGAATTTGCCGCTGATCTTCACCCTCGCCTTTGGCTTCGGGCTCCCCTTCAGTTCGGTGCTCACCAGCTCACTCCTTGCCCTCCTGAAGATGAGGAAGACCAAGCTGTCACCCAACCTGAATATTCGCAAAACTCAGAACATGATCCTGGCCAATTTTCTCGTTTTCACCTTTTGCTTTCTGCCCTACCATGTTTTCCTGGGCCTTTACAAGAGCCTGAATGGCAAGTGGATCTGTGGTGGTCAACAGCTCTTCCAAATAACCCAAATCCTCGCCAGTGCCAACACCGTCTTCGACCCCGTGATCTACTACTTCACCACAGAGGCCTTTCAGAAAACCCATTTGATGAGGACAGTGCACAATATGATTTGTTGCAAGCATATCAGGGAGGAGCAGGAAGAGCGCACTGTGCAGAGCAGGGGGACTTACAAGAAAGCATCAGAAGTCTCCCTCTTTTTGTAGCACTGCATGAAATAATCTGCTATTTGGTGTTATTTTTCAAACACAAGTTTGCTCTTTTTCCAACATATGTTTCTGTTTTAGTTTTGACTTTTCCTTCTTGAAAAACACAAATAAACTCCCTTCTACTGCCATTTCACAGACAAGAGTTAGATACAGAGCAAAGCTCCCTCTACACTGTCCCCCATTAAATTCTCCCAGGACAAGGACAGCATGGGGTTAGATACAGAGTAAAGCTCTTTCAACACTGTTCCCATCAAACACTCCCAAGACAGGGAAAGTACTGAGTTAGATACAGAGTAAGGAATCCTCTACTCTTTTAAACTGAAAGTAAAATTATCTCTAATATATTTTCTGAAGAAGGGTCTAGACCCGAAACGTCAGCTTTTCTGCTTCTCTGATGCTGCTTGGCCTGCTGTGTTCATTCAGCTCTACACCTTGTTATCTCAGATTCTCCAATATCTGCAGTTCCTACTATCTCTAAAACTATCTCTAAATTTTTTAATTGAAAGTAAATATTCCCATCAAACACTCCAAGGACAGGGACAGCACGAGTCTGGATCTACAGTAAAGGTCTCCCTGTTCTATTAAACTGAAAGTAAAGCCCCCTCAACACTGTCCTCATCAAATACTTCCAGGACAGGGACAGCATGTATTTAGATACAGTGTAAAGCTTCCTCTGCTTTTGTAAGCTGAAGTAAAGTTGCCTCTACTCTGTTTGCATCAAACATTCCCAGAAGGAACAGCACAACATTAAATACAGAGCAAAGCATCCTCCACTCTTTCATACAGAAAGCTCCCTCTGCTCTTTTAAACAAATATTAAGGTTCCCTCTCACTGACCCATCAAACACTCCCGATACAAGGACAGCACAGGGTTAAATACAGAGTGAAGCTTCCTCTACTCTTTTGTTAAAACAGGAAGTCAAAAGTATTGATGAAACAGCACACTGCTGGGGCAAGGTCAGATGGAAACTTACTAAATTAAAATAACATTGTCTAGGCTAATAATGCACTGCAGTCTCCCTATACCTCAAACCCTCCAACCCCGGCAGCATCTTTGTAAATCTTTTCTGAACCCTTTCAAATTTCACAACATCTTTTCTATAGCAGGGAGACTGGAATTGAGTGCAGTATTCCAAAAGTGGCCTAACCAATGTCCTGTACAGCCGTAACATGACCTCCCAACTCCTATATTCAATGCTCTGACCAATAAAAGCAAGCGTACCAGATGCCTTCTTCACTATGCTGCCTACCTGCGACTCCACTTTCATGGAACTGTGAACCTGCACCCCCAAGGTCTCTTTGTTTGGCAACACTCAGCAGGACATAAGAACATAAGAACTAGGAGCAGGAGTAGGCCGTCTGGCCCTTCGAGCCTGCTCCACCATTCAATAAGATCATGGCTGATCTTTTCGTGGACTCAGATCCACTTACCCGCGTTCTCACCGTATCCCTTAATTCCTTTATTGTTCAAAAAAAATCTACCTTTTTTTTAAAAACGTTTACTGAAGTAGCATCAACTACTTCACTGGGCAAGGAATTCCATAGATTAACAACCCTCTGGGTGAAGAAATTCCTTCTCAATTCAGTCCTAAATCTGCTCCCTCTAATCTTGAGGCTATGCCCTCTTGTCCTAAGACCTTACCATTAAGTGTATAAGTACTGCCCTGATTTGCCTTTCCATGATGCAGCACCTCACATTTATCTAGTCATAGTGTCACACAGTCGTACAGAGTCATATGACGTCTACCTAGCTGACCTCGTTACAATCACTATGGCAACATAGGGCTGTTCTTTCTCCTGTAGCCTCTCCTGGGGTATTTTTGCACTGGCTCCAATTCCTCCGACTCAATCTCGGATGGGGACAGCTTGTACCAAACCGTGGCCTGCCTCTTGCGCCCAGAGCATCTCGGAAGAAATTCATCTTCTTCTTCAGCAATAAAAGCCACCGTGTCCATCTCAGACTCCAAGGTTTCTTCTACACTAGATGGAAGAGGGGAGAACCCATGGGTTCCAGATCAGTTGGAAAGACCGTTGAGGACCTGGGAACATTTTGCTTCCATACCGTTTGCGGGTTTGCAGCTTTCATATGTTCCATCTGCTTGTTCAGGACCACCTACCCAAACTTGATATGTCAGTGGACCTGACCTCGCATTGACCATGCCCCTTATCCGTACAGGGCCATTCCTGCCACCAAACTTTGTCCCCTGAAGTAATCTGCCTCTCTCATGCTTAGAGAAGTCTTGTGTCTGGCAATGATGCCATTTCACCCTCTCTCATGTCTGGGAAGATCAGAATTAACCCCGTGCAGAGTCTTCTCCCCACGAACAACTCTTCTGGAGCTAACCTGGTAGTTGCGTGAGGGGTGGTCCTATAATCAAATGGGAACCGGGGCAGTTTGGTATCCGGTGAAGTTGTAGGCTGTTTCCTTAAGCCTTCAAAGTTTGAACTACTCTTTCTGCCAGGCCATTGGACAATGGATGGTATGGAGCTGTCCTTGTATACCGAATACCATTCCACTTTAGGAAATACTCAAATTCCCTCCTGGTAAACGATGGCCCATTGTCTGTGACCAACAACTTCTGGGAGCCCGCATACTGCAAAAGATGCTCGCAGCTTTTTCTATCATTGCTCCTGCGTTTGACGAATAAACTCTGTCGACATCCAACCACTTTGAGTGGGCGTCCTCAATGACTAAGAACGTTGTGCCCATGAAAGGACCGGCATAGTCAACATGTAACTGAGTCCAGGGTTTACCCGGCCATTCCCACACGAATCTGGGGGAACTGTTGGCAGTAATTATTGTCTTCGTTGGCACTCTGGACACTGCCCCACCTGATGTGGCTTTGTTGGCTTCCAATCCTGGCCACCAGCTTCTGGCCACAGCTTGGACACCCCTGGATGACCCTGCATCTGACCTTTGCTTGGGACAATGACTCTTGTTCCCTGTAATAAAGTGCCGTCCTCTACGGTGATCTGGTCTCGCTGGGTCCAGGAAGGTTTCAATTCTGGTTGTGATGGCCCTTTGGTTTCCCCCATCACTACCAACTATTTTAGCTTTGCCAGGACGGGATCTTTTTGGGTGCACAGTCTGATATATTTATGGTGACCAGAAAGGTGGTCCAGAAAGTTTAAAACCAGAACAGACTCTTTCAGTGTGGCAGTACTGGTATATCTGGCAGTGATAGCTGGCTCAAGGCATCAGCACTTGATACCTCCTATGTTCCAACATGCAATTATAAGTGCTGAGAATAAGAGCCCACTGCTGAATTCAACATGAATCCATATGCAGCACGTCCATGTCCTGCAAATTTACGTCTGTGGAACCTACCTGAAACTTTCTGACAGCAAAGATGACAACCGAACCTTCCTTCTCTATCTGGGCGTATTTACGCATCAGCCAAAGTACGCTGTTGGGTGTTCCTCTCTATTGGGCCATGTGTGAGCCAACACTATCCCGATACCGCATGGGGACGCATTGCATTGTCAGCACCAAATCTCGCTTGGGATCATAGTGTGCCAACACCTGAGACAGTGATGGCTGTTTCTTTACTTCCCCAAAGGCTACAAGACCATTTCCAAGGCTGGTCCATTTACAATAGCAGTTGTAAGGGTGCTGGGATGGAGGCCAGGTTATATATGCACCTTCCATAATAATTCAGCAGCCCAAGGAAAGACCTAAGCTCCAGTATAGACATGAGAGCTGGGGCACCTTTGATCGCCCTCACTTTATCTTCCAACGAGTGTAACCCGGTCTGGTCAACTCTGTAACCCAGGTAGGTTATGTAGGGTACCTGGAACACATTTATCCCTCCTAAGGCATACGCCCACCTGGGAGAAACATCTAAGGACTGTGTCCAAGTTATCTAAGTGCTCCTTATTAGTCTTCCCTGTTATTAGCACCTCATCCAGATGAATGGCGACCTGGGATAGACCTTGTTACTGTCCACTGAAAAAGGGCACAAGGTGATGATACCCCACATGGCAATCTCGTATATTGGTACAAACCCTTATGGGTATCCTCATCTAACTGCAATTGTAGAAACGGATTGCTCATGTCCAGCTTTGTGAAGGTCAATCCTCCCGCCAGCTCTGTGTATAATTCTTCTATGCGAGGGATTGGGTATTTATCCAGCTGCAAGAAGCATTTACCGTAAGTTTAAGATCCCCACAATGGCAAACCAACCCATTGAGCTTCACAATCGGTACAACCGGTGCTGCCCGTTCTGCAATTGGACTGGTTTGATGATTCCTTCACTTCCCAGCTTCCTGATTTCTACCTCTACTTTGGCCCATTAGGTAAATGACAGTGGGTAGGCCTTGCAAAATCGTAGAGTTGCTTCCTGGTCAACATGCAAGGTGGCTGTGCCTGCTTTGATAGACCCTAGACGTTCCCAAAAGACTTCCCGGTATTTAATCAGGACTTCACTCAGGCAGCCATTTCCTAATCGAAAAATGTTCAGCCAATCAAGGTGATTCTTTCTCAATGCCCTTTCTCAACCAATTTCACCCCATCAGGCTTGGGCCTGAGCCTTTTACTACAATCAGTGGTAACTGAGCCAGCTGCTTCTCTAAGAGACCGGAACTGAAGTTGTACCCTTAATCTGTAAAGGTTCCCCGGTATAGGTTCTCAGTCTAGCCAAGGTCTTATGCAAACCTAAGGGTTGGAGTCAAGAGCAAATTTTGTGAAATGCTGGTTCTGCAATCACTGATATAGCCGCACTGGTATCAACTCCATTAGAACCAGGTGACCATTTAACCACATATTTATTTTGATTGGTTCTGATTTGGATGTTGCTAAGCAATTTAACTGTTCCAAGCCAGACGTATGTAGGTTTTCCAGGGTGTGCGCTGTCCTGGATACCGGCCTTTGAGTTTTCTTATACAATTCAGGCCTAGTGGGACTCTTTTTCTGTCCTGAGTCTGCATACTGGCAGCAACTACAGTGGTTTACTGGCCCGGATCATGAAGAAAATATTAATCATTTGGCTAAGCTTGGCTTTGTTTTGAGGTTTTGCTGTGGACTGACCCAGAGTCCCTCTGCTCAGGATATGTCCTGAGTGAAACAATGCAATTGCCTTCACTCAAGTGGTGTTCCCCAAGCTCAGTCAGCCTGATGAGAGTGTCAAGAACAAAAACAAAGTTGCTGGAAAAGCTCAGCAGGTCTGGCAGTATCTGTGAAGGAGAAAACAGAGTTAACGTTTCGGGTCCAGTGACCCTTCCTCAGAACTGAGAGTGTCCACTATCATCGGAATACCCTGCAACTCATTTGCTCTACTTGCCACATTTTCTCATGATAAAGCCAGTTGTAGTGCCTGTCTGAAGTCCCGTTGGACTTTAGCTAATAGGTGATTTTGCATGGTCACAGCATTAATTTCACATACCAAACAGTCTGAATCCGAAATCACTTGCCTCTGCCAGTCACCTTAACATGGTCAAAAATCCCGACATGGATTCCCCTCGTTCTCAAACTGCTGAGTAAAACCGAAAGCTTCTCAGAACTGGAGGAAGTTTGGAGATATAATATTCCTTACCTAAAACCATCAACACTTGGAAGGGTTTAGTATCTGGTGCCTCAGGAAATATTAGGCTTCTAATAACTGGAAAAGCTGTGGGTGCACAAGCTGTCAGCAGAATTACTCATTGCTTTTCATCTACCCCAATGTCATTTGCCTGGAAAAAAAAAACGCTTTCTTTCCACATCTTGGCCCCAGTTTTCGACAGCAGGATTGAATGAGTCAAGCTTCCCAAAAACAGCACGATGCCAGAAATGCTTACACCAACTCAAAGACGACTGTTGCATGCAAATTTCTTCAGGACCATATTTTTTTCTCTTGTTGCCACTGAAATAATTCCACAGAGGCTGATATCCCATCACCAAGTCACACTTTATTTACACGTGCATCGTACGTAGCCAGGGCTCCCTGGCTGTCCACATTAACAACCCCAATCAGTGAACTTATATTCTATAATGTCCGCCTGGCTGACCTTGTTACAATCACTACAGATATTAATTCTCTCCTACAGAATTTTCTCCAATAGATTCCCTACCACTGACATGAGACTCACTGGCACAGTGGTTAGCGCTGCTGCCTCACAGCGCCAGGGACCCAGGTTCAATTCCACCCTCAGGCAACTGTCTGTGTGGAGTTTGCACATTCTCCCCGTGTCTGTGTGGGTTTCCTCCAGGTGCTCCGGTTTCTTCTCACAGTCCAAAGATGTGCAGGCCAGGTGGATTGGCCATGCTAAATTGCCCGTAGTGTTCAGGGGTGTGTGGGTTATAGGGGGGTGGGTCTGGGTGGGATGCTCCAAGGGTCAGTGTGGACTTGTTGGGCCGAAGGGCCTGTTTCCACATTGTAGGGATTCTATGATTCTAAATTGCCTGTCGTGTTCAGGGATGTGTAGATTGGGTGGGTCTGGGTGGGATGCTCTGAGGGTTGGTGTGGACTTGTTGGGCTGAATGGCCTGTTCCCACACTGTAGTGATTCTATGATGATGGTGGTCTGTAATTTCCTGGTTCATCTCTACTGCCCTTCTTAATAAGTGGAACCACATTAACTGTCCTCCAGTCCTCTGGTACTTCCCTGTGGTCCGACAGGAATTAAAAATTTGTGTCAGAGCCCCTACAATTTCCTGCTTCGCCTCCCTCAGCAGACTGGGATGCAATTCATCTGGGCCAGGGGATTGGTCTGTTTTTAATTCCAATGTCTCCCCATTTCCTACATCTGTGCAAGTTCCTCACAGTCCCTTTTCCTGAATTCCATACAACGTTCTCCTTTTCCAGAATAAAGACCGAACAGAAGTGTTCATTCAACACCCTTCCAATATCCTGCGGCTTTACACACCAGTTGCCCCCTCGGTCCCTACGCTTTCCCTGGTTAACCTCTGCTCTTTAATGCATTTATAAAATATCTTGGGATTCTCTGTAATCCTATTTGCAAATCCTTTTACATGACCCCTTTTTGCTCGTCTAATTGCTTTCTTAAGTTCTCTCCCGTAAGTTACGGTCATGCCGGTTTCAGATCGCCCTATCCAAGGGAGAGGAGTTTGTCAGAAAGTGCCACTACTTCTCTGCCAGGGGGTTATGGTTTTAATCCCACCCCCCCCCCCCCCCCACCTCCTGAGGCATAGTGCCATTTCTGACAGGGTTGAGGATCAAGGGAGGCCTACATCTCTCCAAATCCTTACTGTCCAGACTCTTCAATTCTGCCTCTCCCCACAGTGAGGTAGCCCCCCCCCCCAACTGGTTAGTTGCCATGTGAGGGGCCAGAAGCTGGGGACACCATCACCTCCTCACTGCGCTCCAGTTTGGGACCTCGGCCAGGCTCCAACTACGGCACACTCTTTCGATGGCCGTGGGATAGCCAGGCAAATCGGGCACCGCACCGAAAGGTTAGGCCGATGGCTTTAGAGCCACCTGGGAAATCTTCACCTGTGGGGGAGGGGGGTGGGTGCTGCCCCCATGTGCCTGTTCCTACCCTATGGGTGCTCCCCCACCCACCCTCGCCAGCGACCATGGTATTAATATCAGCCTCCCTCCTGCAGGGGGCTCTGTGAGGGGAGAATCCGCGGTGCCACCCATGATCGCTCAGCTGGATGCAGCAGCCTTGGAGAGACGGGAGAGTTCCTTCTGAGGTGCTGCACCTGTTCACAAGCACAGCACCATGCACCATCCGTTGACCAGAACACACGGTAAGCAGCTCCCTCATGTTCCACTGAGAACGCACCCTCCGGGATCTCCTCCTGGGTCAGGCAGATAAACAGCTGGCACCAGAAGGAGTCGATGTGGTGAAGGTGTGCATCGTGAAGACCAAGCAGTATGGGTGCCACTTCCGATCTCGCCACCCCCATGCTTACAGATGTGGCGAGAAGGAAATGGAACAAGGGGCGAGGCATTCAACAAAAGGTTTGGTCACTCCCAGGACAGGGTTACATACAGAGTAAAGCTCCTTCTACACTATCCCCATCAAACACATCCAGGACAGGGACAGCACAGGGTTAGATACAGAGTAAAGCTCCCTCTACATTGGCCCCATCAAACACGCCCAGGACAGGGATAGCACGGGATTAGATACAGAGTAAAACTCCCTCTACACTGTACCCCATCAAACACTCCCAGGACAGGGACAGCACGGGGTTAGATACAGAGTAAAGCTCCCTCTACACTATCCCCATCAAACACGTCCAGGACAGGGACAGCACGGGATTAGATACAGAGTAAAATTCCCTCTATACTGTCCCCCCATCAAACAGACCCAGGACAGGGGCAGCACAGGGTTAGGCACAGAGTAAAGCTCTTTCAACACCGTCCCCCATCAAACACTCACAGTATTGGGACAGCACAGGGTTAGATACAGATTAAAACTGTTTCTACTCTTTTAAACCGAAAGTAAGTGTCCCTCGACATTGTCTCCAGCAAAGACTCCCAGAACAGTACATTGCATGGAGTTAGGTACAAATTAAAGCCCTCTCTACACAGTCCCCTTTGGTGTATAAAATCATGAGAGGTATAGATAAGGTGAACGGCAGGTGTTTTTTCACTAGGGTGGGCGCTTTCAAGAGTAGGGGGAAATTTTTAAAGGTGAGAGGAGAAACATTTAAAAAAGACATGAGGGGCAACTTTTTTACACAGAGAGTGGTTCACATGTGGAATAAACTTCCTGAGGAAGTGGCGAATGTGGACACAGTTACAACGTTTAAAAGACAATTGGGAAAGTACATGAATAGGAAAGGTTTTGGAGGGATATGGGCCAGGAGCAGGCGGGTGAAACTAGTTTAATTTGGGATTATGGACTGGTTGGGCTCAAGGGTTTATTTCCATGCTGTATGACTGTATGACTCTATCTCTACATCTCCCATCAAGTACTTCTGGGACAGGTGTAGCACAGGCTTAGATGTAGAGTAAACCTCCCTTGACACTTTCTCCATCAAACACTCCCAGGACAGGGATAGCATGGGATTCAGTAAAGAATAATGCTGTCTCTAATTTTTAAATTGGAAGTGAAGCTTCCTCTAAATTGCCGCCATCAAACATTCCTGGGACAGGTACAGCACCTGGTTGGATAGAGATTAAAGCTCCCTTGACACTCTCCCCTTCAAATACTCCCAGTGTTGGTACGCTACATTGTTAGATATAGCTCGAAAAAAACTCTCTCTACGCTGCACCAGCACTTGCAGAACCTGCACAGCACACAGTTAGATACAGAATAAAATTTCCTTCTACTTTATGAATCAAAGACAGTGAAGAGCCAGTAAGAGGCAGAGAGAGAGAGAGAGAGAGAGTTGTCATCTGAGTTTGGTTTCAGATTCACTGGAATACTAGAGTGTTGCTTGCAGCTATATTCAGTATCGGGGGCTGGCGATGATAGGTGCATACCTGTGATAAGTGAGAACTGGAGGAGGTCTGAAATGAGAGCGTTTCCACTCCTGTCCTCACCTCTGATCACGAAATTAATCATTACCATCGACACTAGGAAACTCTATCTCTTTAGGAGTCACTTATGTCTAAATAGCCCAACACAGAGAAAGGGAGCAGGCAGAGAGAGGGACTGAGATAGAGAGAAACAGACAGAGACAGAGAAAGAGAGGCAGAAAAGAGAGAGAGAGAGAAGGGTGAGGAGAAAGAGATGGGAGAGACAAAGAGATGCAAAGAAAACACAGGAAAGAGAGAGAGAGACGAGAAAGTGACACAGATAGATACAGAGACAGTCTCAGTTCTTGTAATACTAGGGGGCATGTATTTAGGGTAAGGGGTGGGGAAAGTTCAAAGGAGATGTGAGGGATATGTTTTTTACACAGAGTGATAGCAGTCTGAACGTACTGCCCAGGGTGATGGTGGAGGCAGATACGCTAGGGGCGTTCAAGGGACTTTTAGATAAGCACATGAATATGCAAGAAATGGAGGGATATGGATCATGGGCAGACAAAAGGGATTAGTTTAATTTGGTGTTATGTTCAGCCAAAAGGCCCATTCCTGTGCTGTACTGTTCTACGTTGTAAGTTCCCATTACTCAGTGAGTCTCACTTCAATGTTGCTCATTCTCCTTGTCACTCCCATCCCATTAACTCTAGTTCCCTCTAACTCACCTCATGTAAAAGGCTATGTTGAGCTGCTCTCCTTCTTTCCTTCCATTAGTGCTCCACTCTGAAGCTTTTCTCCATCTCCATCTCTGTCTTGTTTTGCCTCCTATCTGCCGATACGTATCATGAGGCGTAAAAGGGTTGGAAACAGATGCTTAAATGGGTGCGGGTAAGAGCGTCTGCCTGAAAGTCCTCAGACACAGACGAGGGAATCCTGGCAGAGATAGTTATCACTCACTTAAACCTCTTTCCCTCTCTCCTGCTGCATTGCACTGACTGGGTTCCTGATATCTTTCTGTTCCTTTTGCAGACCGAAAGGCGTTTCTGGGGTCTCCAATAAGCTGGAATAATGTCACAGCACTCACTCTGATTATAGGACAGCTTTTAGGGTCATTCCAGAGTAAACATTGTGACAATGCCATCACATAAAGAGGTTATGTTGTCCTGGGTTTTTTTCTTTGAAGAGAGGTTATAAGGCAGAGGCACCAAGCAATCTACTAGGACTGCTGGAGTAAACATCTTGGAAGGCCTTGGGTTTATTTTTGTAACAGCCTGAATGGTTGTGGCCAGCTCTCAGAGATCAGGATTTCTGGGTAGCGTCAGAAGCTATTGGGGTCTCAACAGAGTTGGGAGCTTCAGTGAATGTCTCCTGGCTGCTACTGTCTCTGAATTTTCTCTTGATGGTTTATTGTCCCTCCTGGATTGGAGAACTGCATGTGAAAATCTGTGTCTGAATTTGCCTTTTTTGGAAGGGGTGTGTTTATGGGATGTTACTATATTGGAACAGTTAATTAATATAAGATCCTGTATCAATTACTCAGTTAAGTTTTCCAATAGAATTAAGTTATTCTAAATTCCTCTTCTTCAGTTATATTTTAACTACAGTGTTTCAATAAATTCTGTTTTGCTTAATATCGAGTACTTTGACCAGTCGCATGGTATCTAGAACAGACACTTTACATTTGTGTTTACAGTAAGAAAAAGTTAGGATCTGGGCTACGTTCTTAAAATATTCCAAGGGGGTCTGGTCTGGCCCATAACAATATTAATAGGCTGTCAGTGCAGTTTTGACCAGACGTCCCACAAAGTTAAAAAAAACCCGAAAGAACGACGGATGCTGGAAATCAGAAACATAAACAGAAATTGCTGGAACATCTCAGCAGGTCTGGCAGCATCTGTGGAGAGAAAGCAGAGTTGATATTTCGGGTCCTGTGACCTTTCTTCAGAACAAAGTCTCCTGTTGGGTTTGAACAGCTTTTTCTTTCAAATCAATAGCAGCAAGTGAATCATCAAAGTTGTTCAGTGGGAGTCTTATAATATGGATCAATTTACACCAAATTTGTTTATAGTGTGGGGGTCTCATGGATCTCAAAGGAGATGAAACTTCAATTAAATCAAATTCAATTTAAATGAGGAATATTCTTATTAATGTGGTCAGTTGTAATGCAGGGCAGGCAATGGTCTAGAAAGGGTAAAGTAACCACAGTCCTACTCTTGATGTGCAGATGCCAGAGTTGGACGGGGGTGGACAATATCAGAAATCACACGATACCAGGTTATAGTCCCAAAAGGTTTTTTTGAAAACACAAGCTTCATAACCTTGCTCCTTCTTCAGTTGTTCGCGAGAGAGTTGGTATCAGTCACAGAATTTATAAGTAGAAGATCAAAGGGTCACACCACTGATCAGAATGCATTAAAGAAACCTAAGATGTTGTTAAATCTTTAATCAGTTAGAAGGTTTTAATTGATTAATTGTATACGTAAATCCCGAAATTTCTTTCAAGTCACTGCCCGGAAAGAACTAAAGGTTTTATCAGTGTAAAGAAGAGGTGACAATTTAGGGCAGACAATGCATGTTACGTATGAGGCCTTGTTTAGAATCTGTTTGTGTTTTGGTTTGGAGTCAGGCTGGCTTTATTACTAAAGTAGGAATTTATAAAATGCCACATTGACTGACCATCTCTAAATAGTGTGATATTTGAACTAAAAAAAATGTATCTGCAAATAGAAATTCACCCTATTAATTTATGTATGTGTGCGTGTGTGTCTGAGTGTGTGCTTGTGTGTGTGTTTGTGAGTGTGTGTGTGTCTGTAGAGTGTGTGTGTGTGTGTTTGTCTGTGTGTGTATGTGGTTGTGTGTGTGTGTGTTTGTATGTGTGTGTGTTTGTGTGTGTATGTGGTTGTGTGTGCGTGTATGTGTGTTTGTGTGTGTGTATGTGTTTGTGAGTGCGAGTGTGCATGTGTGAGGGT
>NC_063376.1:8421472-8446929 GCF_021869965.1 Rhincodon typus
TGTATGTGTTTGTGAGTGCGAGTGTGCATGTGTGAGGGTTTGTGTGCATGTGTGTTTGTGTATGTCTGTATGTGAGTGTGTGTATCTGTTTGTGAGTGCATGAGTGTGCGTGTGTGAGTGTTTGTGTTTGTGTGCATGTGTGTGTGTGTGTTTGTGAGGGAGAGATTAGAGAAAGGGAGATGACTGGCGGTAGTTTTATCTGAAGGTAACCACATCAGATGAAGGGAAATGTTGAGACCTTTGTGGTAGGCATGGCCTAGCAGTATTGTTGCTAGACTATTTACCTAGATACCCAGTTCATAGAATCCCTACAGTGTGGAAGGAGGGCATTCAGCCCATCGAGTCCACACAGACCCTGCAAAGTGCATCGCACCCAACCCATCATATCTCTGGGCACTAGGGGCAATTTAGCAGCCCTCTGGAATGGTGCTGACATTCAGGTGATGCCTTATTTTCTCAGAGACTGTAAGGCCGGGTGATGCCCTAGTGACACAGGTTTGAATCCTGCCATGGTAAGTGATAGAGTTTTGAGTTCAGTAAAAATCTGGAATTAGAAATGTAATGATGACCTTGTTGTTCGCTGGGGAAAAAATACAACCAAAACGTCAGCTTTCCTGCTTCACTGATGCTGCCTGGCTTGTTGTGTTCCTCCAGCTCTACACTGTGTTATCTCCGGTTCATTTATGGTCTTTTCTTTAATTCATCCATGGGATGGGAGTGTCACTGACTAGACCAGCATTTATTGGCCAACCCAGAGGGCAGTTAAGAGTCAACCACATTGCTGTGGGTCTGGAGTCACATTTAGGCCAGACTAGGTAAGGATGGCAGTTTCCTTCCTAGTAGTGAATGAGGTGAGTTTTTCTGAATAATGGTTTCATGATCTTCATTAGGCTTTAAATTCCAGATTTTTAAAATTGAATTGAAAGTCCCTTTAGTGCCTGTTAAGGAAAGAAATCTGCCATCCTCACCTGGTCTGTGGTTACATATGACTCCAGACCCACAGCAATGTGGTTGACTCCTGGCTGCCCTCTGAGATGGGCCAGTGATGCCCACACCCCATGAATGGTTTTTTTTCCAAAACACATGCCACTCCCATTCTGCTAACAGTTTTAGTAAATCATAGGGCCCAAGACTTGAAACCAGGCTATTCCAGAATCTCCCTATCCACTTTAGCACTGGATGCAAAGGCCCTTCAGACAGCGACTGAGCCCCATTGGGAATCTAAGAACTTAGCAATTGCAAGCAGGAGTAGGCCATTTGGCCCCTGGAGCCTGTTTTGTCAATCAGTATGATCATGGCTAGTCACATTTTCCCTAATTGTCTATGAGACCAAACATCTCTCTATCACAGCCTTCGACATCTCCCACAATGGATCCTTCCCAGCTCTCTGTGCCAGAGAATTCCCAAAGACTCACAACCCTCTGAGTGAAAATAAAATCTCTTCATTTTGGCCCTAAGTGATCAAACCTCTTTATCCTTAGATTGTGACCCTATGTTTTACATTGCCCCGTCTATCTCCGGATCCTTAATGAGATCACCTCTCATTCTTCTACACCCTGGAGAGTTTACACCCAATTTGCACAGTCTCTCATCGCTGACCACACCAGCTTATCCCAGGAAACAATCAGAATGATCTCCGAGACAAATGAATCCTTCCTAGGATGGGGAAATGCAAACAGGATTCCAGACGTGATCTCATGGAATCCCTGTACAACTACAGCAAACCTGTTTGTTCCTGTACCCCAATTCCCTTTGCAATAAAGGGCAAGATGCCACTTTACTTCCTCATTTTCTGTTGTCCCTGCATGCCACCTTCTGGTGTTATTTGTACAAGTGCGCCCAACTCTTTCAGAACAGAATGAAGAGTGGCGTGAAGGTGGTGGTGTTCCCATGTGTCTGCTGCCCTTGTCCTTCTACATGGAAGTGATTGTGGGTTTGGACGGTGCTGCCTAAGGAGCTTCAGTGAACGTGTAGCATTTTAACATACGAAAACATTCAATGATTTGATTTATTGTAGCCACATGCACCTAAGTACAGTGAAAAGTTGTGTTTTGCGAGCAGTACAGGCAGATCATAATATACAAGGACATACAGATCATAGGGTGATTAAACAAAGTGAAACATGCAAGGTTACGGCTACACAGGAGGTATACAAAAGCAAGGCCAACATTAGATTTGCAATTCGAGATCCATTCAGCCAAATAATAACAGCAGGGATGAAGCTGTTCTTGAACCTGTTGGCACGTGTGTTTAAGCTTTTGTATCTTCTGCTTGACAGAAGAGGTTGGAAGAAATTATAACCAGGGATGGTAGGGATCTTTAATAATGTAGGCCGCTTTTCCTTGGCATCAAGAAGTGTAGAAGGAGTCAATGGATGGACAGTTGGCTTGCATGATAGTCTGGGCTGTGTTCACAACTCTCTGTAGTTTCTTACGGTCCTGGGCAGAGCAGATGCCGTACCAATGCTTCGGCTTCATCCGCTTACTGTGGCAGAGAATTACACAGGCTCACCGCTGTCCGGGTAAAGGAAGGTTTTTTTAAACAGAGAGCGTTAGGAGTCTGGAAGGGGTGCCAGGGGTGGTGGTGGAGGCAGATACGATAGGGGCATTTAATGGACTTGTAGATAAGCGCATGAATATACAAGGATTGGAGGGATATGGGCCAAGGGCAGGCAGAAGGGATTAGTTTCATTTGGTGTCATGTTGAGCACAACATTGTGGGCTGTAGGGCCCATTCCTGTACTGTATTGTTCTATGAATACTTTGTGTCTGTCTTTACCAAGGAGGTAGATAGCTACTCCAGCCATGCTGTCGGAGGTGGACATTAGAAGCGTTCAAAACTGATCTGAGTGAGGAATTCGATGGACTGATGGTACTTAAAGGAGACAAGGCACCAGGATGAGGTACATCAATGGATGTTGAAGGACGTGAAAGTGGGAATTGCGCTGGCCGTACTTTTTCAATCTTCAGGAAAGTGCCAGAGGACTTTAGAAAGGCAAACATTATGCCCTTGTTCATTAAAGGACTGTAAGCATAAGCCAACACAGTTGATTCTAATTTAGTGGTAGGGAACTGTATCGGAGCATTCATTCAGGACATTGTTAATTGTCATAAGGGTAAAAGTAGGTCAATTAAGTCAACGAAGCATGGATTTCTTAAGAGAAAATTCTGCTTCTCCTAACTCACGGAAGATTTATTGCAGAGGTAACAGAGAGAGTTAATGAGGAAATTCCTCACTTACAATAAAGTCTTGACCTTTCAGAGGACCTGTGAAAGTGACTGGCTGTGCTGTCGGACATATGAGCTGCAGAACATGGAACCCAGACTGTTGCAGAGTGGGGGCGGTGGTGCTGATGCTGATGGTGGGTTGTGGTAGGGGTGTGAAATTTCTCCAAACATCTTCTACATTGCTGCTTTCCTGCACAGTGTTGAGACAGTGCCTCCCCCGCAAGTCTTCTTGACACTGCTCAGAGTATTTTTGGCAATCCTTGCCAACCTTTCACCTTGTGTTCAGTTAAGTAATCATTCACTTAACCAGAATCCACGGGAGAGTTTGTAATGCACTTAGAATCGTGGCAGGTGAGGTGCTGATAGTCAACAACACGTGTTGAGTGAACGATAAGCGTTGTGATCACTGAACGCATCTGTACCCTATCAGCAGGAAACGCATGAACAAGCAGACAGCTGTGGAGTTGGATACAGAATAGAGACACCATACTCATTGCTGGCTGTTATTTTTCAGAATCTGTCAACAGATGGCAGGGAAGATTGAGATTGTCTGTTTTGGTTCCTCGACAATACCCTGCAGTCTCTTACCGCCCAGGGTCACAGTCAAACAGTCATATCGTTATCTAACACAGAATGAGATCCTTCAGCCCATCAAGTCAAAAACAATCACCTAACTATTCTAATCCCGCTTTCCAGAACTTGGCACATACCTTTGGCATCGCAAGTACATGTCTGAATGTTTCTTAAATATTTTGAGGGTTTCTACTACCCTTGCAGGCAGTGAGTTCCAGATTTCCACCATCCTCTGGGTGAAATTTCCATTTCTGCATCTCCTTGAAACCTCCTGCCTGTTCCCTTAAATCTATACACCGCTGGTAATTGATTCCTCCATCAAGAGGAACAGTTCCTTTACATCTGCCCCGTAAATGCCCCTCATAATTAAATGGATCTCAATCATGTCCCCTTTCAATCCCTTCCCCACTTGCCTGGATGAATGCAGCCCCAACAACACTCAAGAAGCTTGACACCATCTAGGAGAAAGCAACCCGCTTGATTGGCATCACATCCACAAGCATTCACTCCCTCCACCACCGACGCTCAGTAGCAGCAGTGTGTACTATCTACAAGATGCACTGCAGAAATTCACCAAACAGCACCTTCCAAACTCATGACCACTTCATCTAGAAGGACAAGGGCAGCAGATACATGGGAATACCACCAGCTCCAAGTTCCCCTCCAAGTCATTCACCATTCTAACGTGGAAATATATTGCCATTCCTTCACTGTCGCTGGGTCAAAATCCTGGAATTCCCTCCCTAATAGCATTGTGGGTCAACCCACAGCAGGGGGACTGCAGTGGTTCAAGAAGGCAGCTCACCACCACCTTCTCAAGGGCAACTAGGGACAGGCAAGAAATGCTGGGCCCAGCCAGCGACGCCCACATCCCACAAATGAATAGAAAGAAAACGTCCCCTTTCTATGGAATTCCCTGCCCAGTGAAGCGGTTGAAGCTACCTCGCTGAATGTTTTTAAGGCAAGGCTTGATAAATTTTTGAACAGTAAAGGAATTAAGGGTTATGGTGAGTGGGCGGGTAAGTGGAGCTGAGTCTCAAAAAGATCAGCCATGATCTTATTGAATGGCGGGGCAGGCTCGAGGGGCCAGATGGCCTACACCTGCTCCTAGTTCTTATGTTCTTTCAATCTCCTCTATTCTAAGGAAAACAACCACAGTCTGTCTGCTCTTTCCTCATAACTGAAACTCTCCAGACTAGGCAACATCCTGATAAATCTCCCTCTGCACGCTTTCCAGTGCTGTCACATCCCACCTAAAATGTGGATTCCAGAATTGCATACTCTAACTGTAGCCTAACCAATGTTTCCTACAGTTTCAATATAACTTGCTTGCTCTCAAATCCTATGCCTCAACTCATAAAGGCAAGTATACCATACGCCTTCTTAACTACTTTATCCACCTATTCTTATCCCTTAAGGTGTGACAGTGCACACGAAAGTTCCTCCAATCTTCAGTGCTTTCCACTGTCCTACCATTCATCATGTACTCCCTTGTCTTGTTTGTCCTGTCCAAATGCTTCACCTTGCATTTATCCCGAATTGAATTCCACTTGCAATGGGACTCTGGCAACAGCACATCAAATTGTTCATCTGAGTGTATGAATTACAATTTGGCCACTCAGCCTTTCGAGTGTGCTGCACTGTTTGATAAAATCATTGCCAAACTAATTGCAGCTTCAACCTTATATTCCGCACCCCCTCCCCCACAATATCTTTCCAGGGTTCGTAGAGTAGATCAGATTTGTTGTTAGCGTCAGAACATTGTGAGCAAGCTGTCAGTGACATCTTGAAACTGAGGAGAAAGAGAGTTCGAAGGAGAAAACACCAAAAGAATGGTAGAAAGAACGAGAGAAGCAGAAGACTGACAAATCATTAAAAAAATAGGAACAGGAGTAGACCATTCACTCCTGATCCACCATTCAATAGTATCATGGCTAATTCAACATTGATCACATCCACTTTCCTGCATTTTCCCCATAATCCTCAATTCCCCTATTGATCAAGAGTCTATCCATCTCAGCCTTAAATACACACAAGGACACTGTGATAAGACGTTCCATAGATTTACAACTCTTGAGAAAAGAAATTCCTTCATATCTCATGTTAAATTGGTGCCCCTTTATTCTGAGACAATGCCCTCTGGTCCTAGGCTCTATCATCATCCTCTCAGCAGTTACCCTGTCAAGCCCCTAAGGAATCCAAATGTTCCAATGTGATCACTATCATTGTTCTAAACTCCAGTGAGTAGAATCTCAACCTGTTTAGCTTTTGTACATAAGACAATCTCTCCATACAAGGAATCATCCTACTGAATATTCTCTGAACTGCCTCCAACGAAATGATATTTTTCCTTAAATAAGGGGACCAAAACTGCTCACAGTAGATGGGCTGCACGGTGGTTCAGTGCTTAGCACTGCTGCCTCACAGCGCCAGGGACCTGGATTCGATTCCACCCTCGGGTGACTGTCTGTGTGGAGTTTGCATGTTCTCCCCATTCTCTTGCTCTGGTTTCCTCCCACAATCTAAAGATGTGCCGGTTAGGTGGATTGGCCATGTTAAGGATGTGTAGATAAGGCGGGTTATAGGGGGATAAGTCTGGGTGGGATGCTCTGAGGGTTGGTGTGGGCTTGTTGGGCCAAAGGGCCTGTTTCCACACTGTAGGGATCCTATGTGGTCTCACCAGCACCTCATACATTTGCAGTAAGACTTCCTTACTCTTATACCCCAACCCCCTTGAAATAAGAGCCAACATTCCATTTCGTTCGCCTTTTAGATTACCTGGGGGTGTCCCTGTGTGCTGGCTTTCTGTGCTTTATGTACAAGTCTTCCCAAGTCCCTTTCGTTGCAGTCTCCTGTAGTTCTTCTCTGTTTAAATAATGTTCTTTTTGTTTTGTTCTCCCTTCCAAAATGAATGACTTCACCTTTTTCCCATATTATACTCCAATTGCCAACTTTTTCCCACTTAAATAACCTCTCTGCAAACAGCTGGTATTCCTCTCACAACCTGCTACTCCATCTATTTTTGGGTGGTCTGCAAATTTGGCTACAGTACATTGACTTCCTTCCTCCGAGTCATTAATCTATATTGTAATAAGTCGTAGTCCCAGCACCAGTCCCTGGCCACGGGTAACCAACCTGAAAAAGAATCCCTTATTCCCCACGCATTACTTCCTGCCCATTAGCCAGTTCCCAATCCGGACTAATTTACTACCTCCAACACCATGGGCTCCTATCTTATGACTTTACCTTTTGTGAGGTTCCTGGTAGAATGCCTTCTGGAAGTCCAAATACAACAGATCTAATGCTTCATTTCTGTCCATTCTGGTTGAAACATCCTCAAATTAGTCAAATACCATTTCCCTTGCATGAAATCATGCTGGCTCTGCTTCATTAGCTTATGGTTTTCCAAATATTCCGCTATTGCTTCCTTCATAATTGATTCTAATACATTTTCTACAATAATCGTAGGCAAATCAGCTAGTAGTTACCCATTTTTCACTTTCCTCCCTTTTTGATTAGGGGTGTAACATTGGCACTTTTTCAACTCATCGATTCACAGATTTGTATAGCGCAGAAAAGGCTTTTCAGCCCATTGAGTCTGCCACCAACGTAACTGCCACTAAAAGTGCGCTAACTCCAATTTCCTGCACTTGTCCCATATCCTTGAATGTTATGACATTTGAAGTGCTGTTCCAAATAATTTTTAAAGGTTGTATGGTTTCCAGCCTTCACTACCCTCCCAGGCAGTGCATTCCACCCACTGAGTGAAAAAAAATGTTTTTCCAAATTGCCTCTGAATCTGCTGTCCTTTACCCTAAAACTACGCCCTCTTGTGGTTAAGCCCTCACCCAAGGGGAACAGCTGCTCTCTATTCACCTTGTCCATCCCCCTCATAACCTTATACACCTCAATCATGTTCCGCTCCCCATCGCCCCCCTCCACCCCAGTCTTCTCTGCTCGAAAGAAAACAATCCAAGACTATCTCGTCTCTCCTTAAAGCTGAATTTCTCCATCCCAGGCAACATCCTGTTGACCCTCCTCTGTACCCCCTCCAGCGCTATCACATCCTTCCTGTAGTGAGGTGACAAGAACTGTATACAGTACTCCAGCTGTGGCCTGTCCAACGCTCTGTACAACTCCAACACTATCTCCTTGCTCTTATACTCCATGCAATGACTGATGAAAGCAAATGTCCCATATGCCTCCTTAACTATCCTATTCACATGCTCTGCTGACTTTAGGAATCTGTGAATAATTATCCAAGATCCTTCTGTTCCTCTAAGCTAGCCTGTGTCCCGCCATTCACTAAATACTCCTTCATCTTGTTTCTTTTTCCAAAGTGCATCACCTCACACTTATCAGGGTTAAATACCATCTGCCATTGGTCTGCCAATCTGACCAACACATCTGTATCTTCCTCTAACCTATGACCATCTTCTTCGCGTTAATCAGCCTACCAATCTTGGCATCATCTGCAAACTTGCTTAACATTCCCCCCACATTTTTATCAATATCATTTATGTGTATAACAAACAATAAGGGTCCCTTGTACTGATCCTTGCGGTACACTGTGGACACTGGCCTCCAGTCACTCAAACAGCCTTCTACCACTACCTTTTGTGTCCTATTGCTAAACCAGTTTCTGTACCATCTCGCCAAGTTTCCCTCAATTCCAAATGCTTTAACCTTCTCAATCAGTCTCCCATCTGGAACCTTGTTAAAAACTTTGCTAAGATCTATATAAACTACATCAATTGAGCTTCCCTCATTTTCAAAAATTTCTAGCAAATGTGTTAGGCATGACCTCCCTCTGACAAAGCTATGCTGAGTTTCCCTAATTAACCTATGCCCTTCCAAGTAGGTATTAATTCTCTTCTTCAGAATTTTCTATAATAGTTTCCCTACCACTGATGTGAGATGCACTGGTCTGTAATTTCCTGGTTCATCTCTAACACCCTTCTTAAAAATTGGAACCACATTATCTGTCCTCAAGCCCTCTGGCACTTCCCCTGTGGTCAGAGAGCAATTTAAAAAATTGTGTCAGAGTCCCTGCAATTTTCTACCTCGCCATTCATCTAATGATGACCATGAATCCATTGTCGGAAAATCCCATTTGGCTCACTCATGTCCTTTAGAGCAGGTAACTGCCATCCTTACCTGGTCTGACTTACATGTGACTCCAGACCCAAAGCAATAACTGCCCTCTGGGCAATTAGGGATGGGCAATAAATGCTGGCCTAGCCAGTGATGCCTTCATCTCCCGAATGAATAAAGGAAAAAAGAAATTCTCATTTCATTGTGACTCCCTTTATTTATGTTAAACACAGTTGTCTCCCACACAAGTTTCTCACTCAGGAACTGAATACTAAATTCTATCATTTTATGACACTACTTCCAAGGGGATCTTTTACTCTAAGGTCATTTATAAAACTTGCTTCGTTGCCTATGACGAGATCCAGGAGAGCCTGTTCCCTGTTTGGCTATATGACATACTGCTCTCAGAAACTATCCCCAATGCACTCGATGAATTCATTGTCATAGCTACCCTTTCCAACTTGATTGACTGAATCAATGTCAATATCAAAATTAAAGTCACGGTGACTATTGCTGCATCCTTTCTGCATTCCTATTCTTTGCTATTTTATATCCTTTCATACAGTGTGGCTTTTGTTTGGGGGTATGGACACTGCTCCTATAAATGTCTTATTCCCCTTGCTGTTTTTTTTTTACCTGGACTCTACATCATCTGAGCCTCGATCATCTCACACAACTGTCCTTATTCCATCTCTTATCAACACTGCTGCCCCACCACTGTTTCCATCCCTCCTGTCTCTCTGAAAGGTCAAACATTATAAATTGTGAAAACCGGGTGGCACGGACAAGTTGGGCCGAAGAGCCTGTTTTCACTCTGTAGACTTCTATGACTCTATGAATCTAACCTTGAACATTGAGTTCCCAGTTTTGACCTCATTGTAACCATGTTTCCATAATGGCGATGAGATCATATCCATTCATCTCGATTTGCACCATCAATCCATCTACCTCATTCCAAATGCTTCATGCATCAGGATACAAAGCCTTTAAGTTTGTTCTGTTATTGAATTTCCCTAAACTTTCATGGTTCCTTGGTGCAATATCACATTCACATATTCTGTGCCTTCTTTTTATTTTTCAGTAACCCGCAATCCTACCTTCTCTTTTGACTGTGATTTTATAATTTTCCATGTAACTACGTCCCTACCATACTATTTAGTTTAAGGCGCTATGTGCAGCCCTAGTTACCCAATTCACCAGGACTCTAGGCCCAGCATGATTCAAGTGGAGCCCATCACATTGGAACAACTTGCTTCTTCCCAATACTGGTGCCAATATCCCGTGAATTTGACCCTGCCTCATTCACCTCTTTAATCTTATTGACCCCATGCCAATTTGCTTGTGGCTCAGGTAGTAATCCAGAGATTTTTGGTTCTGCTTTTTAATTTAGCCCCTAGCTGCTCATATTTCCTCTGCAGTGCCTCTTTCCTCTTTCTATCTCTATCACTGGTACCTACATGAACCACAATAACTGGATCCTTCCCCTCCCACTCCAAGTTCCTCTGCAGCCCAGATGAGATATCCTGAACCCAGGCACCAGATAGGCATCACTGCCTTTGGGGCTCTCAATCCTGGCCGTGGAGAACATTGTCCATCCCTCTGACTATACTATACCTGAATATAAAGCCATTTCTCTTTATCCCCACTGTTAAATGCCTCTGACAGCGCTATGGTCAGTTTGCTCATTCTCCCTGCGGACCCACTCTCATCGACACAGGGACCAAGAATCTCAAATCTGTTAGAAAAGCTGAGGCTTCTTCAGTACTACTTCCCAGATCCCTCTACCTGCCTGACCTGTAGTCACAGCTTCCTGAAATAACTCCACAAAGGCCTGGTATCAGGTCACCAAGTCACCCTTTATTGACAGGTGCATAACACTGATCCAGCTTCCTTAGAGCCAGCTCTCAGAGTGAGCAGAACCTCTGGCACTCCTGTTTATATTTGTCAGCCAGGGCTCCCTGATTGGCCCAGTATGAGCTTTGAACACTGTGACATATCGGGAGGGGGAAAGTTACTTGGGTGCTGTGTGTCAGGAGGCAGTCATACTCCTGAAATTAAATACCTCAGATTTGGTCAGTGGTCAGAGACTGGAGATGTAGTGATTGTACTGAGGTCAGCCAGGTGGATCTTGTAGAATATGAGTTCCCTTCTCCAAGGCAAGAGGGAAAAATGTGTGTTCAAGTCACCCCAAGTGTGCTACTTTTGCTCCAGAGTCAACAAGACCAGGTTAAATAGGGGACGCGATGGCCTTGAGGTATTATTACTGGACTGTTAATCCAGAGACCCAGATAATGTTCTGGGGACCAGGGTTTGGATCCCGCCACGGCAGATGGTGGAATTTGATTTCAATAAAATGCCTGGAATTAAGAATCTAATGATGACTGTGAATCCATTGCTGATTGTCGGGGAAAACACCCCATCTGGTTCACTACCTTCTGAGAAGGAAACTGCCATCCTTACCTAGTCTGGCCTACATATAACTCCAGACCCACAGCGATGTCATTGACTCTTAAATGCCATCTAGGCAATTAAAGATGGGGCAATAAATGCTGCCTGGCCAGCCTGCCTCCATCCTGTTAATGAATTTAAAAAAAACACACACATTGGAAGATAAAGAGAGGGTGATCAGTGGTGCCCTGGCTCCTGTGTCTGTACAAGAGCTTAGGTCTTCCCTTGGGTTGGGGAATTATTACAGAAAATTCATACATAACCTGGTCTCTACCGTGGCACCCTTACATTCCCTATTGAAAAAGGGTCAGCCTTGGAAATGGTCTTGTAGCCAAGATGTTGCCTTTAAGGAATTGAAGAAGCAGCTATTGTCATCTAAAATGTTTGTACACCGCGATCCCAAACGAGATCTGGTGCTGCCCTGTACAGTATTCGGGTAGTATTGGCTCACCAGTGGCCCAGAGGATGGGAACACCCGGTAGCATATGCTTCCCCAACTTTAGCTGATGCCGAATAAAAATACACCCAGGTCGATAAGGAAGATTTGGCAGTCATTGTTGGTGTAAGGAAGTTTCACCAATACCTTTATGGACATAAATTTGTAATAGTAACAGACCACAAACCCCTGCTAGAGCTACACAAAGATTCAGGTCCAATTCTACAATAGGCCCTTACTCTCAGCACGTACAATTACAAATTGGAGCACTGTCCGGGAAGCCAAGTGGCAAAAATGCGGGTGCCTTGAGCTGCCTCCCACTGGCGGATACACCATCTGGAAGTGCCACCACTGGAAGGTCCGTTCTGGTTTTTAAACTTTCTGGGCACCCTTCCAGTCGTCACCAACAATATCCGAGTGTGGACCCAAAAAAATCCCATCCTGGCAAAACTAAACACCTGGTGGTGATGGGGGAATCCAACAGGGCTGTCACAACCAGAATTGAAACCTTTCGGGACCCTGAGAGACCAGATCACCGTACAGGACGGCCTATTGTTATGGGCAGGAAGAGTGATCGTCCTGAACAAAGGTCACTGCCAGACACTGGCTGAACTCCAACAGGGTCAGCCAGAGGTTTCCAAAATGGGAAGATGTTGGCGAGAAGTTATGTCTGGTGGCTGGGATTGGATGCAGACATAACTGCGTCAGCGGGGCAGTGCCCAGAGTGCCAACAAGGACAGAAATTACCACCAGCAGCACCCCCACATTCGTGGGTATAGCCGGGTAAACTCTGGGTTTGGTTACACGTCCACTGTACCTGTGCTTTCATGGGCACAAGGTATTTAGCTTTTGTGGACACCCATCCAAAGTGAAAACCAAAAGAACTGCGGATGCTGTAACTCAGGAACAAAAACTGAAGTTGCTGGAGAAGCTCAGCAGATCTGGCAGCATCTGCGAAGAAAAGAATCAGAGTTAATGTTTTGGGTCCGGTGATCCTTCCTCACAATCCATTCAAAGTGGTTGTATGTGCATAGAGCTCATTTGTCAAACATGGTTAGGATAATTGAAAAGATGCAAGCGTCCTTTGCAGTACACAGACTCCCGGAGGTGTTGGCAACACACAGCCCCCAGCAGGGACTTTAAGTATTTCCTAAAGTCAAATAGCATTCGGCATACACAGACAACTCCATACCACCCAATGGTCTGGCAGAAAGAGCAGTCCAAACTTTGAAGGCTGAAAGGACCAGCTACAGCTTCACTAGGTACCAGACTGTTCCAGTTCCTGCTTGATTAGAGAATCACCCCTCATGCAACTACAGGGACAGCTCCAGCAGAGTCGCTAATAGGGAGAAGACTCTGCACCAGGTTAAATCTGATCTTCCTCGACCCGGGGGTGGAGGATGACATGGCATGAGGAATACCAATGTCGGATACAAGACTCCTCTAAGTGAGAGAGGCAGTTTACTTCAGAGGACGAAGTCTGGTGTAGGAACCATGAGAATGGCCCTCATGGATAAGAGGCCTGGTCGACTCAAGGTCAGGTCCCATGACCTACAAAGTTCAGGTAGGTGAGGTGGTCCCGAACAAGCACGTGGACCACTTGAAAGCTGCACCCTCGCAAGGCTGTCAGAACCCGTGGGTTCTCCCCCTCTGCCTGGCGTCGAAGACATCTCTGAGGACGAGATGGCCAAGGCAAATGTTGCAGCCGTTGCCAGTTGCAAGAGGCAGGCTACGGTCCAGTACATGGCACCAGTGCCCGAGGCAAAGTCTGAGGAACCGGACCTGGTGAGAAATGTCCCAGGAGAAGCTACAGGAGAAAGAAAGGGCCTACTTCCCTGGATTTAGACAGGGAGGGATGTAGTGTTTAGAATGGGGTCAGCCAAGTAGATCTCATTGAATAGGAGTTCCCTGAATGGGGCTGTAAACCCAGGCCAATCAGGGAGCGCTGGCTGACAGATATAAACACGAGTCTCAGGGCTTTTGCTGACTCTGAAAGCAGGCTCTGAGGAGGCCAGACCAGTGTCACACACTAATCACATGGAAATAAAGGGTGACTTGGTGACGTGATGTCCTCTATTTAAACACCATGAGAACTGAAACCATTGCCTTCAGTTATTGGTTCCCAGTTATCAATTCCATTTCTCTCTTCCTGTTAACTGTCTGACACCAAGACAATTTGTTGCAAAGTTCGTGTAGCACTTGCTTCTGCCATTCTGATCTAAGATTCCTACCATCATTAAGATCACCTCATCCCAGCTCCTGACTTCACACTTCATCCGCTCCTGGGACCCTTCCTCATGTCTTTATTACCTCCAAATCCAATCAGTCTTCTGACAGAGAGTCATCCTGGTCTCAAAGCATTAACTCGGTTTCTCTTTCCACAGAGTTGTTGAGTTTTTCCAGCGTTTTCTGATTTTATTTCCGATCTCCAATATCCGCAGTGTTTTGCTTCTCTTTCCTCCCAGCTGTATACCCGCATCCTTCCTTCCATAAACTTGAGGTCATCCGAAACTGAGCTCCTGCATCCCTGCTTGTGCCAAGCACCCTTACCCCATCGACTTTGTCATAGAGTCACAGAGTCTTGGGTTGTACCGAATGGAAACAGACCTTTCGGTCTATCTTCTCCACGATATCCTAAATTAATCCAGTTCCATTTGCCAGCATTTGGCCCATATTCCTCCAAACCATTCTTATTTATGTACCTATCCAGATGCACTTTAAATGTTGTTACTGTGCCAGTCTCCACCATTTCCTCTGGCAGCTCATTCCATACACACACCACCCTCTGCGTGAAAAAGTGGTCCCTTAGGTCCCTTATAAATCTTTCTCCTCTCACCTTAAACCTATAGACTCTCGTTCTGGACTCCCCATCCCAGGGGAAAGACTTTGTCTATTTACCCTATCCATGCCCCTCATGATTTTATAAAGTCTATAAGGTCACCCCTCCGCCTCCAATGCTCCAGGGAAAACAGCCCCAGCCTATTCAGCCTCTCCCTATGACTCAAGCCATCCAACCCTGACAACGTCCTTGTAAATGGTTTCTGAGCCTTTACAAGTTTCACAACATCTTTCCTATAGCAGAGACAGCAGAGTTGCACGCAGTATTTCAAAAGAGGCCTACCAATGTCCTGTACAGCCGCAACATGACCTCCCAACTCCTGTACTCAACGCACTGACCAATAAAGGCAAGTGTACCAAATGCTTTGTGTTTTCTAAGATTGATTGAGTTCTGCTCAAGCAGCACATTGATTTTCTGATTTTCACTCAGTTGTCGATTCCTCCTACGTATGTGCCCCTTTCTTTTCATTGTAACCTCCTCTCGCTTCACAACCAGCTGAGATCTCTCTGCTCCTCCAGTTCAGACCTCTTCAGCACTGCCTATTTAAACTGGATCTTCATTATTTATGGACTGAAATGGGAAAAAGACTATTTTATAAAGCAAGAGTTGTGGAAGGGATCACTGCAGTTTTTAAAAGCAATTTACTGGCACTCATTGAAAGTGTTACTTACACTGCTGTTAAAGCAGTCTCTGCACACGGACCAGTACCGGGGGCGTATGGAAAGTAAGGTATGGCTGGCAACAAGTAGCTGAATGGTTTGTGGTACAGCTTGTGGGTGTGAACGATATAGCCAGAAGCCTTCAGACCACTGGAAAGGAAGGTACTGTCTTTTTTTTCCCTGCAGTACAAAAACAACGAAAGCCTGATGAAAGACATTCGATCTTTCCTTGCCAGTTGCCATAAGCTGGTGCCTTTCACCAATAGCTAAAAGACTTTACAATTTCTGTACCTGTTGCGCTGTGCCTCCTGCATGGAAGTGAACAGTGCTTGGAGAAGAGGGAGCAATGAACAGCAAGACCTGTCAAGCAAAAAGGATCATCTTCGCTAATCTACCAGCAATTAACAAGCTGTTGAGACAAGTCTAATAGTGGCACTGGAAGGTCAACCAGACAAATTTGGCCAGAATAATCAAGGAATGGTTAACTTCGTCCAAAGCATTAGCACATTACAACACACAGTTACCAATATTAGTGGCTGCAAATGCACCATCCACAGGACACAGTGATGCTACAAGTCCAGGAAGGTGGAAAACATGGACCAGTGAAATATGCTTCAAGTTCTCAAACAGAAACCGAGAAAACGCAAGTCACAATTGAAAAGGAAGCCTTGGCAGTAACACTGGAACACAGGAAGGCCATTCAGCTCTTCGAGCACGTTTTATCATTCACTGACAGCCTAACTCCATACGGAGCGTATAGAAAGTGATGTTCGGTTGACAACAAGTAGCTGAATGGTTTGTGGAACAGCTTGTGGGTGTGAACGATATAGCCAGAAGCCTTCAGACCACTGGAAAGGAAGAACCTTTGGCCCTTACCCCTTAATACCTTTGCTTAACAAAAGTTTATTGATCTCAGATTTAAAACTAACAACTGATCCAACATCCACTGCTGTTCCAACCCTACGTGTGTATAGATTTACTTCCTATCATCTCTCCTGAACAGTCTGGCCCTGATTCTCAGGCTGCGCAGAATCCCCAACCACTGGAAACAGTTTATCATTTTCGACACTGTCTCTCCTGTTAATAACTTGAAGACTGTGATCAGCTTACCCCTTAACCTTCTAAATTCTGGAGAAAACAGGTTTAATTTGTATCATCTCTGCTCGTAACAAGTCCAATTGTCATTCTTGTAAATCTATGTTGCACTCCCTTCCAAGGTCAACGTATCCTTCCCATGGTGTGGTGCCCAGATCCGCTCACAATATTCCAAGTGGGACCTAACCAGGGTTTTGTACAACTGCGGCATAGTGTCTGCATCTTTTACTCCAGTTGTCTAGATATAAAGGCCAGCATTCCATCAGCCTTCTTGATGATTCTCTGCACCTATTTGTGGCATTTTATAAGATCGATGCACCGGAACCTCCAAGTCTCTTTGGACATCCTCTGTATTTAACTTCATGCTATCTAGAAAGTACGCTGTTGTGTCCTTTTGCAATCCAAAAGACATAACCTCACACTAACATAGGCACGTAAGAAGTTCTCAGATTATGTTGTGGGGCTCAAGTCTGAGGTTGGAACAAATCAGAAACAGCTAGTTTCCCTTCACAATCTGAAAGAAATTACAAAGATGCTAACTCGCATTCAATACCTCAGACCGTGTTTGATAAAATACAGTTTCACCACAGGCTACATACAAGGGAGGTGCCAAACAACGGCAGATATTTTATGCAGAATCCCGTCTGACAAGGCTGATAAACAAGTTTTGGCATTTATAACAGAAATTGAAACAGATAAATCATCGATGTCAAAGCATCAAAGAGGACACTTTAAAGGGATTGGAGAAGGCCCCATAGGGATGAAGGGTGTCTCCAGGTTAGAAGATATTGGCAAGATGATAACCAGCTCATGTGCCCAACAATTCTATATTGAAATCATTCTTTGAGTAATGAAAAGGCAGTCTTTACTGAAGGGGTTTTAGATCACTTGGAATGGATATTCTGCAAAGGTTACACCAGTTCATCTTATGAAACCAAAATGTTGAGGTGCAATATAATACACATTAGGGTGAGGTACATCACATGTGGATGAGGTAAATCATGTTGGGGCGAGATATACCACATTTATTTTTATTCATGTACAGGATGTGAGCATCGCTGGCTAGACAGCATTTATTGCCCATCTCTAATTGCCCAAACGGCAGTTAAGAGTCAACCGCATTGCTGTGGGTCTGGAGTCACATGTAGGCCAGACCAAGTAAGGATGGCAGTTTCCTTCCCTAAAGGACATTAGTGAACCAGATGGGTTTTTCCTGACAACTGGCAATCGATTCATGGTCATCATTTTTCTCAGTTCCAGATTTTTTAAAAATGGAATTCAAATTATTGGATTTGAATTAAGATCCCCAGCACATTATCTGGGTATCTGGATTAACAGTCTGTGTAGAGTTTGCACATTCTCCCCGTGTCTGTATGGGCTTCCTCTGGGTACTCTGGTTTTCACCAACAGACCAAAGGTGTACAGGTTACGGTGGATTGCCTATCTCGATCACTAATGTCCCTTAGGCATGTCCCATCCTTACCTAGTCTGGCCTACATGTGACTCCAGACCCACAGCAATGTGGCTGACTCTTAACTGCTCTCTGGGCAATTAGGGATGGGCAATAAATGCTGCCTAGCCAACGACACCCTCATCCCATGAATGAATAAAGGAAAAAAAGTCTGCATGGAGCTAGAAGATGCAGGTAGGGTTGGAAATGAATATTTTGTGTCGGTATTCAGTAGTGAGAGGAATGATATGAGCATAGAAATCAGGGAGAAGGTCTGTGACACAATAAAATAAATTATATATATATATAGAGAGAGTGACAGAGAGAGACGGGCTTTAGGTGATCTGGGAGATCTAAAAGTAGATAAATCTCTAGGACAGGATGAAGTGAATCCCAGGTTGTTGAGAGAGGAAAGGGAGGGAATAGCAGAGCTGCTTACAAAAATTTTCAATTGCTCTCTGGTCACAGGAGAGGTGTTAGAGGACCGGAGGACAGCCAATGTGGGTCTGTTATTCAAGAAGCGAGCAAGGGATAAACCAGGAAACTACAGGCCAGTCAGTCTAACCTCAGTGATGGGGAAACCATTGAAAGCAATTCTGAGGGGCAGAATTAATCTACATTTGGAGAGGCAGGGATTAATCACATACAGTCAGCATGGTTTTGTTACAGCGAAGTCATGGTGTGACCAACTGAATGGAATATTTCAAAGAGGTTACCAGATGTGTAGGTGAGGGTAATGCATTCAATTTAGCCTACTTGGATTTCAATAAGGCTTTTGATAAGTTCCCACGTGACAGTCTGAAAGCGAGGGTAAGAGCCATGGAATCCAAGGAAATTCGTCAGTTACAGGTACAGCTAGCGATTATGAAGGCAAGGGGAAAGTGGCTTTTATTTAATTTATTCATGGGATGTGCAATGGCTCAGTGGTTAGCACTGATGCCTCACAGTGCCAGGGACCCAGGTTCAATTCCAGCCTCAGACAACTGTCCTTATGGAGTTTGCATGTTGTCCCAGTGTCTGCACGGGCTTCCTCCCACAGTCCAAAAACATGCAGGTTAGGGTGGATTGCCCATAGTGTCCACGGATGTGCAGGCTAGATAGGGTTAGACATGGTAAGTACAAGGTTTAAGGGTTGGGTCTGGGTGAGATGCTCTTCGGAGGACGTGGACTTAATTTTCTGAATGGACTGCTTCCACACTGTAGGGATTCTATAGTTCTCTGCAGAGACGCCTCTGGCTGGGCTAGCACTTCTAGCTCATTCCCAGTTACCCTTGAGAAGGCGATGGTGAGCAGCTTTCTTGAATCAGTACAGTTCATTTGATGTCTATTGACACATAATGCCATTCAGGAGTGAGTTCCAGGATTATAACCCAGCAATACTACAAGGGAAATAACGTACAAAGGCAGGAAGCCTTCTTGTAAAATACAGAGCATCGCTACAACCATTTCTGTTGACCGTCATGATGACAGACACTAAATATTTCTTTAATGTCTCTGCAACCTCATTATTCTGCTTTATCATTTCCCTAGCCCGTAACGTACCTGCATTTACTACAATTGACTGTTGCCTCTTTAATTAATAATAAATTTTAATTCAATATAAACCAAGAATAAACAGCTACCTACTGTCGGTTTTCATAAAATGCACGTGGTTCCCCAATGCCCTTTAGGGAAGGAAATCTGCCACCTTGCCTGGTCTGGCCTACATGTGACCTCACAGCAATGGAGTCATAGAGGTCTACAGCACAGTAAAAGTCCCTTTGGCCCATCGAGTCCGCGCTGGTCAAAAACAAGTGCCAAGCTGTGGGGTTGACTCTTAACTGCCCCCCGGGCAATTAAGCATGGGCAGCAAATGGCAGTCTAGCCAGTGACACCAACATCCAGTGAATAGATTATACAGTCAGCTGAAGAGCTAGGTTACAATTTGCTGAGAAACATGGATTTCTTCCTTAATCTAAGACTATTTTTGATTCTGCATGCTAATCGCGGTCAGACCATTTTCTCACAAGCTATAAATTGCAAAGGGCGTTCACATTTGTCTGCAAGTAGTGTATTAATTCTTTAAATGATAACTAGTGCTTGTCCATCATAATATCTTTTTGTGTGTAATTTTTTTTTCCAATCTACTTTAGCCAGTTTGCCACTCAGATTTCACTTTGTATTTTCAAATTTGTAACAGAATCATAGCAAACTTACCATGCAGAAAGAGGCCATTTGTCTCATTGACTGACTCTCCAAAAAGCAAACCAACCAGACCCACCCCCTTCACCACATATCCATAGACCCCATAGGGTTTTTACCTTCGCTAACCCACCTAACCTGCACATCGGCTAATGCTACAGAGCAATCCACTTTTTGGCCAATCCACTGACCTGCAAATCTTTGGACTGTGCGAGGAAAGCCACGTGCAAACACCACAGTCTGGAAATTGTTGGACTCAATGTTGAGTCCTGAGTGCTGTAGTCACCCAATGCAGAAATCGAACTTGGGTCCCTGGTGCTGTGAGTCAGCATGGGAACAGGCCCTTCAGCCCAACTTGTCCATGCCGCCCAGTTTACACAATTAATCTAGTCCCATTTGCCTGTGTATGGTCCATATCCTTCCATACCTGTCCCATTCATGTACCTGTCCAAATGTTTCTTATATTACAAAATTGTACTCACTTCCACCACTACCTTTAGAAGCCCATTCCAGATGCTCAGCACCCGTTGCATGAAAAAAATGCCTCTCTGGACCCTTTTGTATCTCTCCCATCTCACCTTAAACCTGTGCCCTCTAGTTTTAGACTCCCCTACCCTGGGGAAAAGCTGCTAGCTACCTACCTTATCTATGCCTCTCGTGATTTTATAGACCTCAGTAAGGTCATCCATCAGTCTCCAATGCTCCAAGGAAAAAAGTTCCAGCCTATCTAGCTTCTCTTTATAACTCAAACCTTCCAGTCCAGGTAGCATCCTATTAAATATTTTCTGCATTCTTTCTAGTTTAATTATATCCTTTCAGTCGTAGGGTGACCAGAACTGCACACAGTATTCCAAATTCAGCCTTACCAATGATTTGTACAGCTGCAACAAGACGACCCAACTCCAATACTCAATGGTCTGTCCGATGAAAACATGCATGCCAAAAGCCTTCTTCACTGCCTTGTCTACCTGTGACTCACTTTCGAGGAGCTATGAACCTGTACCCCTAGATCTCTTTGTTCTATAACACACTATAGGCCCCTACTCTGTAAATCCTCCCAAGTTTGGCCCACCAAAATGCAACACCTTAACTGAAATTAAACTCCAGCAGCACTGGCAACTGTTCAGACTGAACAAATTTATTTTCAAATTCAGTTTCAAATTCTATGTTTTTTAATGGTCTCTCTTCCTCGGAGTACCATTGCTACAACTAATCCTCCCACACTTTGCAGCACTACGGTGGAAAATGGATTAGTATAAATAGGTGCTTGTTTTTGATTTGATGGGTCGAAAAGCATTTTTCTGTGTGTACATCTCTGTGACGAGGACCAAAACAATCATTTCCTTAATTGAAAATTGCATGTATTAATGTCATCAATATCTGCAAAAATGACAAATGTGATTTCCTCAATCATTGCAAAGATCAAGGATATGGTAATTACTGTATTACCCTTAATACATGAGCATTGCATTTCCTAAGTTATGCACTGCCCTACATTATAACTACCGTGTGGGTACTGACTTTCATGTCCTTCCAAAACTGACCCCTTAACAGCCCCTTCATCTTCCAGTGGCCTGCCAATCCAACACAGCATTATGCTATCAAGTTAACTTTTCTATCCTAGGTCTACAGTAGTGTCCCAGCAAAGCCCAACACAAGATGATGAAGCAGTATCTCATTGTCCATTTACAGCATTTAGGACTCAGAATTGAGTCCAACAATTTCCAGGCATGAGCTCGGGAATCCATTTTGATTACCTCCCCATTCCTCTCCCAGTGCCTTGTCTGCAATTGTTTTCTCTTTGCAGGGCTCACATATTCTCTGCTATTAACACCTACTCTTCATCTATATTGCTCCTCTACGAAATTAGTTTGTTTTTCACAGTGGGCACCTTGCCTTCTGTTCCACTTGTTCCTCCTCCCCCTTTTGCGACAGCATAAAAACCATCGCTTTCCCAGCCCTCATCAGTCCTGAAGGATGTACAACATTAACTTTGTTTCTCTTTCCACAGATGCTACTGGACCTGCTCAGTTTCTCCAGCACTTTCTGTTTTTGTTCCAGCCTTAAAAAAGGAGCAGGTGGAAGCCATTCATGCCTGCCCTGCCAGTCTATCAGATGAACTGCCCCAGTCTTCAATTAGAGTCATAGAGTCCTACAGCACAGTGACAGATCTTTCGGCCCAAACTGGTCCATGCCAACCAAAATGTCCATCCATGCTAACCCCATTTCCCTGCACTTGGTCCTTATCCTTCTAAACCTTTCCTGTCCATGTATTCACCCAAATGCCTTTTAAATATTGTTCATATTCCCTCCTCAACCACTTCTACTGGCAGCTCATTCCATATGCGTACCAAGCTCTGTGTAAAAAAGGTGCCTCTCAGTTACCATGTATTCTTTCCCCTCTTACCTTAAGCTGATGCCCTCTAGCCCTCAATTGCCCAACCCTGGGAAAAAGACTGACTGCATTCACCCTATCCATGCGTCTCATGATCTTACACACTTCTACAAGATCCCCCTTCAGTCTCCTACACTCATGTCATAGCTTGTCCAACCTCTCCCTATAACTCAGTCCCTTGAGTCCTGGCAACATGTAAATTTCTTCTGCACTCTTTCCAGTTTAGTAACATCCTTCCTATAGTAAGGTGACCAAAACTGAACACAATACTCCAAGTGCAGCCTCACCAACGTCCTGTACAACTGCACCATAACTTCCCAACTTCTATACTCATTGCCCTGACTGATGAAGGCCAGTGTGCCAAAAGCCTTCTTCACTGCCCTGTCCACCTGTCACTCCACTTTCAGAGAACTGAGCACCTGAACTCCAAGGTCCCTCTGTTCCACTACACTCTTTAAGGCTCTAAAATTCATCATGAAACTCTACCTTGATTTGACTTTCCAAAAAGCAACACTTCACACATCTATATTAATCTCCATTTACCATTTCTCGGCCTACTTACCCAGCTGATCAAAATCCTGCTTCAATTTCTGATAACCTGGCACATTAAGCTGCCAGTCTTGTCCCTCCTTTAGCCGTCTTTCTGTAATGGCTATAATATCCCAGCCCCACATGCCAATCTACGCCGAGTTCATCGGCCTTACCTGTCAGCCCTAAAAGAGATGCAATGTAATCTAACCGGCATTTCTCGCTCCCTTTCTTGTTCCAGCCTGATCTGTCTCTTCAACTTGCTATTTCTGATTTTTGTATCTCCTTTTAGTCTTGCACTTGCGTCCCTGCTGTTGAGGATCTCTCTCCCCTTGCCAATCTAGTTTAAACCCTCCCCTGCAGCGCTAGCAAATTTGCCTGCCAGGATATTGGTCTCCCTCCAGTTCAGGTGCAATCTGTCCGTCTTGAACAGGTCACCTCAACCCCAGAAATGATCCCAATGATCCAGGTCCTCTGCACCAATTCTTTAGCCATGCATTCATCTGCTATTTCCTCCTAATCTTACCCTCATCTTTCAAGCCAGCTTCTGAGAGCCCCTCAACTCCCAAATATTTCAATAAATCTAGCTGCCTCCTCTCTGAATATATTCAGTGACATAGCCTCCGCAACTCTCTGGGGCACAGAATTCCAAACATTCATTCCTCTCTTGGAGAAAAAAATTCCTTCACATCTCAGTTGTAAAGTGAGTGTCTCCTCAATAGAATCCCAACAGTGTGGAAGCAGGCCATTTGGCCCATCAGGTCCACACTGGCCCATCCCCCTAACTCTGCATTTCCTGTGGCTAACCCACCTAGCCTACACACTATGGGGCAATTTAGCATAGCCAATCCACCTAACCTGCACATCTTTGGACTACAGGAGGAAACCAGCACTAAGAGAAACACACACAGTTGCCTGAGGTTAGAATTGAACCCAGGTCCCTGGTGCTCTAAGGCACCAGTGCTAACCAGTGAACCACCCCATTCTGTAACTATATCCCCAGGTTCGAGATTTGCCTGATACTGGAAACAGTGTCTCAACATCCACCCTGTCAAACCCCTGCAGAATCTTGTATGTTTCAGTAAGATCACCCCTCATTCTTCTAAGCTCTAATGGTTAAAGCTCCATACTGTTTATAGGTTAAGTCGACTCCTAAATCCCAGGAATTAGCTGAATTCTTTCTCCTTCATGTTGCATCTTGTAGCATCCTGGCCCTTGAGTTTCTGACCAGTTATCCTCTCACTCTGCTGTCTTGACCCCATGTCTATTTAACAGAGGCCATAAGACTGTAAGAAATAGGAACTGCAGTAGGCCATTCTGCCTCTTGAGTCTGCTCTGCTATTCAATAGAATCATGACTGATCTGACATTCCTCGCATCCACTTTCCTGGCCTTTCCCCGTAACCCTCAATTCCCCAACTGATCAAGAATCTATCTCTCTCAGCTTTAAGCATACACAAGCTCTGTGTGGCAAGGACTTCTGTGATCGAAGAAATGCCTTCTCATTTCAGTCCTAAATTGGTGCCCCTTTATTCTGAGACTATTCCCCCTGATCCAAGCTCTCTCATGAGGGGAAACATCCTCTCAGTATTTACCCTGTCAAGCCCCTTAAGAATCCGATATGTCCTAATGAGATCACCTCTCATTCTTCTAAACTCTATTAGGCTATTCCTTCTTCATTCCAATTTTGCATATGGTGACAATGTTCTCACTTTAAGGGTTATTTTGTCCTGGTTTTTGTTTTGAAGAGAGGTTGTGAGGCAGAGATGTGGAAATGGCTACTGAAGATGGCTTAAGTAAATAGCTTAGGAGGCCTTGGGCTTTTTCTTTCTTCCATCATCACAGTGGGGAGTGCTTACTGCATTGAATCAGGTATTAACCCTTAAAATTAAATGTTTTGGGGAAAAAAAAGGAGTGACACGGTCGCTCAGTGATTAGCACCTCTGCCTCACAGCATCAGGGGCTTAGGTTTGATTCCAGCCTCAGGCGACTGTCTATGTAGAGTTTGAATGTTCTCCCCGTGTCTGTGTGGGTTTCCTCCCACAGATGTGCAGGTTAGGTTAGATTGGCCATGCTATATTGCCCCATAGAGTCTAGGGTGGAAAATGCAGGGATAGGGTAAGGAGTGGGTCTGGATGGGATGCTCTCCAAAGGGTTGGTGTGGACTCGGTGGGCTGAAATGGCCTGCTTCCACACTGTAGGGATTCAATTCCGTTATATCAAGTTGGAACATTGGAAGTAACTTAAAAATGTGTGGCCAGCTCTCACTGAACCAGATTTCAGGGGTTTGGTTTTTTCAGTAACTCTCAGAAGCTGCTGGGGTCTCAAAACAGTTGGAAGCTTCATTAAGTGTCTCCTGGCTGAATTTTCTCTGGATGTTTCTTCCTCTTGGATTGGATAACTGCATGTAAGAATCTGCAGAGATAGTAGGAACTGCAGATGCTGGAGAATCTGAGATAACAAGGTGTAGAGCTGAATGAACACAGCAGGCCAAGCAGCATCAGAGGAACAGGAAGGCTGACGTTTCGGGCCT
>NC_063376.1:8447329-8472366 GCF_021869965.1 Rhincodon typus
AAATCCTTTCTGAAGAAGGGTCTAGGCCCGAAACGTCAGCCTTCCTGCTCCTCTGATGCTGCTTGGCCTGCTGTGTTCATCCAGCTCTACACCTTCTTATGTAAGGATTTACCTTTCTGCCAAGGGGTGTGTTTATGGCATGATAGTATACTGAAACAATTAATTAGTAATAGCTACTGTATCTATTATTTGATTAAGTTTTCCAATAGTTACGTTATTCTAAATTCCTCTTTCTTTTGTTTGTTTTTTTAACTATAGCATTTAAATAAATCATATTTTTCTTAATGTCAAGTAGTTTGACCAGTCTCATTGCATATGGAACACTGCACTTCACATCTATCTTTAAAACAAGAAGCTAAGGGTCTAAGACAACAAGGTGCAGGGCTGGATGAACACAGCAGGCCAAGCAGCATCATAGGAGCAAATCTAGGCCCGAAACGTCAGCCTTTCTGCTCCTATGATGCTGCTTGGCCTGCTGTGTTCATCCAGCCCTGCACCTTGTTGTCTCGGATTCTCCAGCATCTGCAGTTCCTACTATCTCTGATTCAAAGCTAAGGGTCTAGGCTGCCTTCTTAAAATATATTGAGGGCGTGTGGTCTGGTCCATAACAATATCCCTTCTAAGAGATAAGTATCTTGGAAACTTTAGTTGATCATTTGTGTCTCCTTAATGACAATGAGAGCAAAGCAGTCTGTGCTACTAAACTCAGGGACAAGGGGAGGCAGATTTAAGGACAAATAAAAACAAAATAAAGAACATGCTGGAGATCTGAAATAAAGAAAACAGAAAGTGCTAGAGAAACTCAGCAGGTTTCGTGGTACCTGAGGAGAGGAGAAACAGAGTTAACGTTCTGAGTCAGATTTAAGAGTACGGACGAGAGCTGCAAGGAGGATGTAGGTTGGAGGCAGAACATTTTGATGTAGCAAAGTGATAGCAACTCGAAAGCCAATACTCTTGACGCCTGGTGGAAGCTGAGACAAAAGTTTGATTTAAAATGAATACTTGTTGGACACTTGAAGAAAATAAACTTTGAGTGCTGGAGAGATGGAGCAGCTGATTGGAACTGTGAGAGTTGCTCCCAGAAAACCGGCCCCAGATGCATACGGGCTTCATCTTGTGCCATTCGCAAATTTAGACACTGTGTTTTTCTCAAGTAGCTCTAATTAGGGGCTGCTTCTAAATTTGAAATCTGGTTTGTTACTTCCTGTTTTAAAGGCAGTGCTGCCAGCTGAATCGCAATTGTCGATAGCTCGATCTCCATGCTAACAGCAATATGTCCCAAATGGCTTAGGAACACAGGGAACACGGAGCACAGGGATCTCTGGGCAACTGAGGATATTCTGAGGATAAGACAGGTAAGAATGGAACCTTAAAACCAACATCATTGATCAGATCAATGCTGCACTGAGACGGATGATAAAGGGCGAGACTTTTGCCTGCTCAGGATGGAACTCAAATTCCTTCCAAAAGCCCTTGAGAGAGATAGAGGCTTTTCAGAAAACTCAGTGACCGTCCTTCAAAGGGCTGTGTTTGTGGGAAGCAATCCTGCCTCACATCTTTGGGGGTTCTTAAGTAAATTTCATTTGTACACAAACTGATTCTGAGCCTGCTAATTTCCAATGATATTCTGCCATTTAAACCTCCCTTAGCTCTGCAAGGAATCACAGAAGTCACTAAAAGTGGGCAAATTTTCTACTGAAAAGTGTTGACAGGCTAAACGTAAGTTATTTCGCCATACACTGTGAATTATGAGCCATTCCACAGTGTATCTTGGCTGACAGCAAACTTCTTGAACTCATTGTCTTGGGAAATATCCTGTTCTTTCTCGGCGATGTGCAACAGGGGTAAACCGCAGAAACACAGTTGGTCAAACAGGAAACCAGCTGGTGGAATTCTTTCAGGATGTCTTAGATAAGATGTTTGATCAGTCATACCCTTCAGGTAAAAAAAAAGGCAGTGGATGTAATTTGTCTTTGAACATAAAGTGGGGAAATGAGCTCTTGTGGAAAAGTGGTAGTGTCCCTATCTCTGAGCCAACAGGCCTGGGCTCGTCATAGACTCAGAGATGTACAGCACAGAGACAGACTCTTCTGTCCAACTCCTCTGCGCTGACCAGATATCGTAAATAAATCTAGTCCCATTTGCCAGTGTTTGGCCCACGTCCCTCTAAACCCTTCCTATTCAATACCCATCCAAATGGCTTTTAAATGTTATAATTGTACCAGCCTCCACCACTTCCTCTGGCAGCTCATTCCATACACGCACCACCCTCTGCGTGAAAAAGTTGCCCCTCAGGTCCCTTTTAAATCTTTTCCCTCTCACCTTAAACTTATGCTCTCTAGTTTTGGACTCTCCTACCCTGGGGAACAGACCTTGACTATTCACCCTATCCATTCCCTTCGTATGAACCTCTATGAGGTCACCCCTCAAGCTCTGATGCTCCAGGGAAAATAGTCCCAGTCCATTCAGCCTCTCCCTGTAGCTCAAACCCTCCAACCCTGGGAACGTGCTTGAGAATCTTTTCTGAACCCTTTCAGGTTTCACAACATCCTTTCTATAGCAGGGAGACCAAACTTGCATGCAGTATTCTAAAAAGGGCCTAAGTCTTACCCTTTCCAGAGGTATGTCACAGCATACATGAACAGGTTGATTGTAATTATCCATGAATAGGGAGCAACTGTGTCTCCGTGGGTGGGAAGTCAGTTCTAAGATTGAGGGAGTCAACAAACTCTTTTCCCAAAAAAAGTTTAATTTTTAATTTCTCCCTCATAGTTGGCTTGGCTTCGATTGACGGCGCATCGGATGCACAATACATGGACCTTTGAATGCATTTAGAGTGGCAATTAAGGCTGGTATCCCAGCTGGATGGTCGTTGGGTAGTATTGACAGGTTAGCTCCTGTCCTGGAACGTCAGACCCTTACAACGATTTACAGATAGGGTCAGAGTGAAGGTCCAACTGCAGACTTAACTCAAACCGAAATGAGAAAATGATGCTGAGGATCAGAGCAAGACGAATGAGACTGCTGATAAGATGGTGCATTAAGTGACAAGTAGCATAACAAGTGTAAGATAACACATCTTGGTACATAAGAGTTGTGACTTATATTTGAATTGGGCAGCTGAGTGTTCTGTAAGGGTAGAATTAGTGACAGGCAATAAACGCTGCCAGGGAGGCCCAGTGAATAAAAGCAGGAATTGGAACTTCAGATGAAAATGATGTGAATAAAGATAAATGAAAAACTAATGGATTCACTGATAGTACAGTAAGATTGGATGGTAGATAAATCTGCAGATTTGTGCTTGTAATTTTGGGCTTTACAATATAGAAAGGTTATTGAGGCAATGGGGAGATTGTGAGAGACAAGTGCATTGAAATCGCAAACAGGCAGCGAGACTCATCAAAAACTTCTCCTGTTAGCATCACAAATGGAGAGAACTGGCACAGTGCTTAGCTCTGCTACCTCACAGTGCCACGAGCATGGGTTCAATTCTACCCTCGGGTGACTGGGTGGAGTTTGCATGTTCTGTCCATGTTTGCTCTAGTTTTCTCCTACAGTCCAAAGATGTGCAGGTTAGATGGACTGACCAGGCTTAAATTGCCCTGTAGTGGTCATCATGTCCAGGCTGAATGGATTAGCCATGGTAAAAATGTTGGGACAGAGGGTTGGTGCATTCTTGATGGGCTGAACAGCCTCTTACTGCATTATAGGGATACTATAATTCGTTCAACCCATTGTTTCTGGGTTAGAAATTTGAATCTGATATCCAGAGGCAACAAAAACACTCCTTTTACCTTTCACGTCCATTACTTGTTGTTGTCCACCCCTAACTGCCCCTTGAACTGAGTGGCTTGCTCAGACCATTTCACAGGGCAGTCAAGTATCAATCCTATTATTGTGGTTAGGACTCACATGCAAGTCCAGCCCAGTTAAGTGTGACACATTTCCTTCGCTAAAGTGCATTAGTGACCAGATGGGTCTTTTTTTTTCTTTAACAATTGATGATAGTTTCATGGTCTCTATCTCTAGTCCTAGCTTCTATTTCTACACTAAAATAACTGAATTGAAATTCTATTAGCTGCTTCGGTAGGATTTCAACCTACATCCCCTCAAAAATCAACCAGATTCTTAGTGAAATTACTACCATGTCACTGCTGACCCTTCTGTTGTTTTGCAAATTGCTCCAAATCTATTAACAACCTGAAATACTGCCTATAAATGTTCCCCCAGCCTTGACAGTATGCTGACAGACAAGTGGTTTTTCAGTTTTTCTCCTGCTTTCGTTGGGTAAGGAAGAAACATTTTCAAATCTCCAGTCCACTAGCATTGTACTTTCATGAACATTAGACAACAGTGGTCAGAGCATTTGTTATATCCACTTTATCCGTGATCAGTCATTCAGAAAGCAAGCAAATTGCACTACTTCTTTGCTTGCTCATTTATTATCCGTACATTGACTTGTTAATGATGTATTTGAGCGCTGGAGATCACAAAATGACTGGATAAAGGCAGTGCGCTTGAGTCTGTGTGTATTGGTATGTGTGTGTGAGAGGGAGAATATGTGTGAGTGTGAAACTGTGCATGTGAATCTAGGAGTGTTAGCATCTCGCATCTGCGATTATGTGGATCTGCGAGAGCATGACTGTGTGTTTGTACGAGTGTGTGTGTCTATTTGTGTGAACGTGTGTCTGGGTTGTGTGTGTGTCAGTATGTGTGTGTAGACACGAGAGTGGATATGTGAGTGCGTGTGTGTGTCAGTATGTGTGTCTATACACGAGAGTGGATGTGTGAGTGCATGTGTGCGTCAGTCTAAGTGTGTGTGTAAGTGCATGTGTACGTGAATATGTGTTTATGCGTCTGTGTCTGTATGTGTGAAGATGTGAGCATGTTCGTATGTGTGAGCATGTCTGTGCATGTCTGCATGCCAGAGTGTGTGCATGTTTGCAAATGTGAGTGTATTTCCTCCGCCATGTTTGCCTTACCCAAATCATTACTCCCCACTTCTCTAGATTGAATTCCATTTTCAGCTCTTCTCAGTTCATCAATACCTTCCTGCTATCTCCAACTTCCTTCCTCAATATTAACTATACAGCTACTCTGTATCCACTGCAAAGTTCTTAATCGTGCCTCTTCATCTAAGTCTAAATCATTGGTATCTATACCAGAGAAAGCAAGAGCCCCTAAATCGAACCCATTGAAAATCATGTCCAGTTGGACATTGGCTGTAACCCTTTCTTGACCCACAACTGAACAAAACTTACATTCAACACGCCCCTGGATTCCATACTTTCACACAGGATTAGAAAATATCAGTCAGAGCTCTTGTGGCCTCCTTCCTTGCTCTTCTGAACAAAGTGAATATAAGAACATGTGAAATAGCTGTAACGGTAGGCCATTCGGCCCCTCAGTCATGCCCTACCAATCAATAATTTCACGAATCCTTTGATTGTGATCTGAACTCCACTTCCTTGTCAACCAAAACTTCATCTAACTTTGCTTTGATTATGTTAATTACCCCCAACCTCTAATGGGGAGGAGAATTTCATAGACTGGCGACATTTTAAGAGTAGAAATTCCTCTTCATCTCAGTCTTAAATGGAAACTATGCCTAAGTTCTACATCTGGGCCATGACAGAAGCTCCCAGCATCTCCCCTGTCAAGCCCTCTCAGAATCTTAGCATCATTTTAAATGGCACGGCACTTTGGCCCATTTGTCTGCACTGGTTAAAAACCAAACTATTCTAATCCCATTTCCTAGCGCTTGGCCTATACTCTTCTGTGCTTCAAGTGCCCATCTAAATACCCCTTAAATGTCTTAAGATCTCCTGCCTCTGCCACGTTTTTAAGCTGTGAGTTCCAGATACCACCTCTGGGTGTTTTTTTCTAATCAAATCCCACCTAAACCTACCTTAAAGTTGTGCCCCCTGGTCATTGACCTCTCTACTGAGCAGAAAATCTTCTCCCTATGTGTACGCACCTCACAACTTTGTACACTTCAATCAGATCCCTTCTCTGCTCTAAGCAAAGTTTTAAAGTGTTCTTTAAGACCATCTTATAAGGGTCTTCTAGCATCACCTTAGGAAGGATATATAGGCCTTGGAAGGTGTACAAGATAGGTTTACAAGAATGATACCTGGACTTCAGGGGGCTTATGTTATAGGGATAGCTAATCTCCAAGTTAGACCTGTTTTCTCTAGAATTTAGAAGGTTACGAGTAATTTAATCAAAATCTTCAACTGGAAAAAAGATAAAGATAAAGGTAGATAAAGTAGATAAAGGTAGATAAAGATAAACTGGATAGGCTGCAGATCAGCCAGGATCTCATTGAATGGTGGAACAGGCTCAAGGGGCTGAATGGCCTACTCCTGTTCCTATAGAAGCTGGTGATTTATCCAATTTCAATCCCCTTCATATTTTCTATGTTGATCCCGTCCAATATTTCACATTCTTTGGTACAATGTCTGCGTCAGTCCTTATCTTTAGAGTAGACCCAGATGTACACAACTTGTTAAAATCTGAAACAGAAACAGAAGTTGCTGGAAAAGCTCAGCAGGTGTGGCAGCATCTGTGAAGAAAAATTCAAAGTTAACATTTCAGGTCCAGTGACCCTTCCTCAGAACTGGTTTCTTTCGGTTTTTATTTTGTTAAAATCTGAGCCCACGTATTCACTCTCCCTTACCTCTTGGCTCTCTGGACCCTTTATTTAGAATCATAGAATCCCTACAGTGTGGAAGCAGGCCATTCGGCCCAATAAGACAACAAAGAACCTCCAAAAAGCATCCCACTCAGACTCTTCTCCCTACCCTATCCCTGCATTTCCCTTGGCTAATGCACCTAACCTATGTATCCCTGGATACTATGGGTAATTTAGCATGGCCAATCCACCTAATCTGCACATCTTTGGGCTGTGGGAGGAAACCGGAGCACCCGGAGGAAGCCCATGCAGACACGGGGAGATTGTGTAAACTCCACACAGACAGTCACCCGAGGGGGAATCGAACGTGGATCCCTGGGGCTGTGATGTAGCAGTGCTATTTATAAATTTTGAAACATTGCAATCAATACAAGTTGATACATCTGCTGCTTTTTTTTATTATTCACATGTCATGGGCATCACTGGCTGGGCCAGCAGTTATTGCCCATCCGTAATTGCCGCTGGAGAAGATGGTGGTGAGCTGCTTTCTCGAATCACTGCTGTAGGTTGATCTGCAATGCCGCTAAGCAGGGAGTTCCAGGATTTTGGCTAACGACACTGAGGGAAAGACAATATAATTCCAAGGCTGGATGGTGAACTTGTAGGGGTTTTCCCATGTATGTGCTGCCCTTGTCCTTTCGAGATGGAGGTGGATGTGGGTTTGAACTGCGCTGTGTAAGGATCCTTGGTGAATTTCTGCAGTGCATCTTGGAAACAGTACACACTGCTGCTACTGAACGTTGGTGGTGGAAGAATGGATGTTAATGGTAGTAGCGCCGATCAAGTGGGCTGCTTTGTCCTGAATGGTGTCGAGATTCTTGAATGTTGTTAAAGCTGCACCAATCCATGGAGCATTCTTTAATACTCCTGACTTGTGCCTTGTCGATGGTGATCAGGTTTCAGGGAATCAGGAGGTGAGTTACTCGCCACAGTATTCCTAGCCTCTGACCTGCTCTTGAGGTCATTGTATTTATGTGGCAAGTCCAGTTCAGTATCTGGTCGATAATAAACTCCAGGATGTTGACTGTGGGTGATTAAGTAATGGTAGTGCTGTTGAATATTAAGGGCAATGGTTTGATTTTCTGTTGTTGGAGATGGTTATTGCCTGCTGCATGTGTAGCGCAAATATTACTTCCAGTTGTCATCCAAAACATGGATATTGTCTAGGTCTTGCTGTATTTGGACACAGACTGCTTTAGTATCTGAGGACTCACAAATGGCGTTGCACTATTGCTATCCTTTCATAAATGCACATCTTAGAATTCTGCTTAATTTACTCTCCGCACTCTCGCGGGTCATTTGGGAGTCTGTAGCAATTTGATTGTCCCAGCAGTATGATTGCTCCTCGTTCTGAAGTTTGACCGTATGTCCTCATTTGATGACATTTCAAACCTTTGAACCGCAGAAAGGTTTTACAGCACAGAAATGGACCATTCAGCCCCTCATATCTGAATAAACTGCCCACGCGGACTCATCCCAATTTCCAGCACATGGTCAGTAGCCCTGTAGGTTCCAGTCCTCCAAGGGACATCTCAGGTTCCTTTTTAATTGTGTTGATTGTTTCTGTCTCAACCATCAGCACCTTTGATTATATCGTTCATCGTCACACAGTAATACTCCCTTCAACTGTTAAAGTAACTCTCTCAGTCCATAACTGTTGTGACACTATATCTTAACAACAGTCCCAAGCACTTGAGTAAGTGTGGAGTTTGAACACCACATACAGGTAAAGACAGTACATTTATGGAGAAAAGCAACAGACACAGAAGCTTAGCTCAGGTATTCTTAGATGCTCTTAATAAATAAAGATGGAGATCTCATCTTCGTTGATGGCATTCGCAACAACCTTCAGCCATGCCTGATAACCCCACAAAATTGACACGTACAGATTATACATAAACATCCACTCATACTTAAAAACCACACACTTCAGAATGAACCCCACATTCATCTCCAAGTTGCACATCAGTCTGTAGCCACTGATTGAAAGGCATTGCGACATAATTAAACTACCTACTTCAAACTTACTTGGGAACATGAGACAGTAACCAACATGGTCAGTTGTACAGTGTTTAACACAACCAATCACTAATTAACCAGTACAACCAGTCATTGAGAAACCAGTACAAACAGTCAATAAGAAACCAGTATAGCCAGTCACTGAGTAACCAGGACAAACAGTCAATAAGGAACCAGTACAACCAGTCACTGAGAAACCAGTACACTCCGTCACTGAGGAACCAGTACAAACAGTCAATAAGGAACCAGTACAACCAGACACAGAGCAACCAGTCACGAAGTAACAAGTACAGCCCCTCCTTAAGTAACTAGTACAATCCTTCACTGTTTAACCAGTATAACCAGTCACTGAGTAACCAGTACAATCCTTCACTGAATAACCAGTACAGCCAGTCACTGAGTAACCAGCACAATCCTTCACTGAGTAACCAGTACAACCAGTCAGAGTAACCAGTGCGGCCATCACTGAGTAGTTTGAACTGATTCCTGGTTTGAAGTCTGTCATGTTTTATTCAATTTTTGTCATATTCTTTTCCATTCGAAGGGAAGCACCAGTGGTTAGGAGCAATGGGGGCCCACTGGATTCTGAAAGTGGAGATATTGTCAATGACATAAATGGCAGACATAATTGAAAAATTACTTTGCCTCAGTGGTTACTGTAGAAAAAGTGGATAGCTTGCGGGAAGTCCCAAGGACATGAACAGCAGACTGGGGACAGGGATTGGATAAAATGAACATAAATAAAACATTTTCTGAAGAAGGGTCTAGGCCCGAAATGTCAGTCTTCCTGCTCCTCTGATGCTGCTTGGCCTGCTGTGTTCATCCAGCTCTACACCTTGTTATCATAAATAAAACATCGTTATTGAGGAAATTAATGGAATAGTGACAAATTTCCAGGACCTGATAGTTTTCCATTTGAGGGTGTTAAAGAACATAGGGGAGCACATTGTACACACCCTAATTATAATCTTTAAGAATTCCCCAGATACAGCAGTCGTCCCTCTGGATTGGAAAATTACACATTACTCTACTCTTTAAGAGGAAAACCAAGGAATTACAGATGAGTTAGCCTACTGGAAATTGTTGGGGTCTATAACAAAGGATGAAGTAACTGAACACCTCGGAAATTTTCAGTTAATCAGGGAGAGCCAGTGTGGATTCATGACACGTCTGTGATGCTTGACAAGCCTCAGTGAACTTTTAGAAGGGGTGCGTAACATAGCGGACAGGGCTATGTCAATGGTTGTTATTTATGTCAACTTCCAGAAGGCATTTGATACAGTTCCACATAAGAAACTATCAACTAAGATGGAGTTTAATCCAGGTAAGTGTGAGACACTGCACTTTGGGATATCAAATGTTAAGGAAAAGTGTACAGTTAATGGCAGGGCCCTGAATGGCATTGATGTACAGAGTGATCTTGGGATTCAAGTCTGTAGCTCCATGAAAATGGCCGCACAAGTAGATAAGATGGTAAAAAAGGCGGAAGGCATGCTTGCCTTTATCATCCAGGCAATTGAGTACAAGAGTCAGAATGTCATGTTGCAGCTCTATAAGACTTTGGTTACGCCACACTTAGAATATTGCGTTCAATTCTGGTTGCCACATTTCAGGAAGCATGTGGAGGCTTTGGGGAGGGTGCAGAAGAGGTTTACCAGAATGCTGCCTGGATTAGAGGGTATGAGCTATACGGAGAGACTAGAAAAACTTGTGTTATTTTCTCTGGAGCAGCGGAGGCTGAGGGGAGACTTTATAGAAGTCAATAAAATTATGAGACGCATAGATAAAGTTGACGGTCAGAATCTTTTTCCCAGAATTGAAATGTGTAATACTAGGGGGCATGCATTTAAGGTGAGAGGGGGCAAGTTCAAAACTGATGTAAAGAGCAAATTTTTTTTTACACCGAGAGTGATAGGAGTCTGGAATGTGCTGTCGGTGCGGTGGTGAAGGCAGGTACGATAGGGACATTTAAGGGACTTTTAGATAAGCACATGGAGGGATATGGACCAAGGGTGGGCAGAAAGGATTAGTCTAATTTGGCATCATGTTCGGCACAATGTTCTATGTTCAACTTCTAAGAAAGAAGCCCATGGAATTGAGGGGAAATACTGACAAGGCTGGGAAATTTGGTGGGAGACAGAAAGTAGGGATAATTGGTAGGTACTCAAATTGTGACAAGTGGTGTCCTACTAGCGCATGTGTTAGAATCTCAATTATTCACCTTATTTACTAACGGCTTGGGTAATGGCACAGAAAGTCGTATATATCCAAATCTGCTGATGACCACAAAGTTAGGTGGTATTATAAACAGTGTAGATGATAGCATAAAATTGCAAAGGTATATTGACAGACTAAATGAATGGGCATGGTTGTGGAAGATGGAGTTCAAAGTAAGCAACTGTGAGGTTATCAATTTCGGACCGAGAAAGGATAGATCAGGGTAGTTTCTAGATGTTATCAAGTTAAATACAGTGGATGTCCAAAGAGACTTGTGGGTTCAGGTGCATACATCTTTAAAATACCAATAACGGGCGCAGACAGTACTCTGGAAAGCTAATAGAATGTTGGCCCTTTTATGTAGACAACTAGACTATGAGGATGCAGAAGTTAATCTGCAGCTGTACAAAATCCTAGTTGGATTGCACATGGAGTGCTGTCAGCAGATCTGAGCGTCACACCTTAGGAAGGATACACTGGCTTTGGGAGAGAACACACTGTAGGTTTCCAATGATACCCAGGCTTCAGAGGTTAAATTATGAGGACAGCTATCTCCAAATTAGGTCTGTTTTCTCTAAAACTGAGAAGGTTTTAAGGGCTGATCTAATCAAAACCATAAAGATAATAACAGGAAGAGGCAGAGTAGATAAAAAGAAACTATTTCCATCGGTTGGAAATTCTAAAGCTACGGGAAGTAGTCCAAAAATTAGGGCAAATGGTTCAGGAGAGATGTTTGGAAGACTTCTACACACGGTGGATGATGGACCAGCTCTTTCCTTTAAATCTGAGAGAGATCATTTTTTTGGATAAGCAGAGGTATTAAGGGATATGGGTCAAAGGGTATGGAGTTAGGCCACTGATTAGCCATGATCTCATTCTATGGCAGAACAAACTCAACGGGTTGAATGACCTACTTTTCTTCCTATGTTTTACATGAACGCTTACATTTATCAGTTTAAGAATGACTGGATTTGTGGTGAAGGCCGTTTGCCAGTCACTCATTTAGTGACGGGTTATTGTCAAATTATTTATGAAGGTGCAGGGCATGTGTGTCACCACGGTGATGGGCATGTCAACCAGTCAATTGCTGATATGTTTTGTGATCTCCCATTACTAGCAGTGCCTCCTGGAATATGGCTAACTAGAGTTGGCAATGCCACTTTGACTAACCAGGTGAAGCACTAGGTTACCCTCAGAAACAGCCAGGCTGAGGGATGAGTTCAAGAAGGCAACCAACCACCACCCAACTTCTCCACTGCAATTCGGGACGTGGCCTGAATTCTGGGCCAGATAATAGAGAAAATAAATTTGTACGATGGAGGTTTAAATTTGGTCTAACTAAAACCACAATGACTTTTTAATTCTCCCTGAGACATGGGCAGCAAAGCTGGCCCAGCATTCATTGCCCGTCCCTAGTTGCCCCTTGACAAGATGGTGGTGAGCTGCCTTCTTGAAGCGCTGCTGTCCTCCTGCTGTGAGTTGACCCATATGCCATTAGGGAGGGAATTCCAGCATTTTGACCCAGCGACAGTGAAGGAAAGGCAATATATTTCCAAGTCAGCATGGTGAGTAGCTTGTAGGGGATCTTGCAGGGGTCGGTGTTCCCATGTATCTGCTGCCCCCTTGCTCTTCCAGATGGAAGTGGTTGTGGGTTTGGAAGATGCTGTTTAAGGGTCTAGGGTGAATTTCTACAGTGTATCTTGTAGATGGTACGCACTGCTGCTCCTGAGGTTCGGTGATGTCGGGAGTGGATGCTTGTCGATGTGGCACCAATCAGGTATTCTGCTTTGCCCTGGATAGTATCACGCTTCTCAAGTGTTGTTGGAGCTACACTCATCCAGACAAGTCTATCACACTCCTTTCATGTTCCCTGTAGACGGTAGACAGGTTTTGGGGAGTCAGGAGGTGGGTCACTCATCGCAGTATTCCTAACCTCTGACCTGTTCTGGTAGCCACTGTATTTGTATGGCAAATCCTTTTTAGTTTCTGATCAATGGTTAACCCCAGGATGTTGATCGTGGGAAATTTAGTGATGTTAATGTCATTGAATGTCATGTGGTGGAGGTTAGATTGTCTCTTATTGGTAACAGTCATAGCCTGGCATTTGTGTGGCGCAAATGTTACTTGCCACTTGTCAGCCCAAGCCTGATACCGTCTAGGTCTTGTTGCATTTGAACTGCTTCAGTATCTGCCGAGTTGTGGATGATGCTGAATATTGTGCATCGGCGAACTCCCCCACTTCTGATCTTATGATGGAGGGAAGGTCATTGATGAAGCAGCTGAAGATGGTTGAGCCTAGGACACTACCCTGAGGAACTCCTGCGGAGAGGTCCTGGAGCTGAGATGACTGACCTCCAACAATCACGACCATCTTTCTATGTGTCAGGTGTGACTCTAACCACCGGAGAGTTTGCCCCCGATACCCATTGATTCCAGTTTTGCCAGGGCTCCTTGATGTTACACTTGGTCAAGTGCAGTCTTGATGTCAAGGGCTGTCACTCTCACCTCACCTCCGGAATTCAACTCTTTCTGTCCATGTTTCAACCAAGGCTGTAATGAGGTCAGGAGCTGAATAGCCCTGGCGGAACCCAAACTGGGTGTCACTGAGCAGGTTATTGCTGAGCAGTTGCTGCTTGATAGCACTGTTGATGACACCTTCCATAACTTTATTGATGATTGAGAGTAGACTGATGGGGCGGTAATTGGCCGGGTTGGTTTTGTCTTGCTTTTTGTACAGGACATACTTGGGCAATTTTCCACATTGTCGGGTAGATACCAGTGTTATAACTGTACTCGAACAGCTTGGCTAGGGGAGCAGCAAGTTCTGGAGCACAAGACTTCAATACTATTGTCGGAATATTGCCAGGGCCCATAGCCTTTGCACTATACAATGCCTCCAATCATTTCTTCATATCACGTGGGGTGAATCGAATTGGCTGAAAACTGGTATCTATGATGCTGAGGACCACTGGAGGCAGCCAAGATGGATCATCTACTTGACAATTCTTGCTGAAGATTGTTGCAAATGCCTCAGCCTTATCCTTTGCACTGATGAGCTGGGCTCTTCCATCATTGAGGATGGGGATATTTGTGGATCCTTCTCCTCCAGTGAGTTGTTTAATTGTCCACCACCATTCATGACTGGATGTGGCAGGACTGCAGAGCTTAGATCCAATCCGTTGGTTGTAAGATCGCTTAGCTCTGTCTATCACTTGCTGCTTATTTTGTTTGGCAAGGCCTGTTTGGTAGCTTCGGCATGTCGATGACTCATTTTTAGGTCTGCCTGGTGCTGCTCCTGGCATGCCCTCCTGCGCTCTCCATTGATATGAATGATACTAGGGTTGAAAAGTTCAGTATTTGACAGGAGGTTGGAGGCACTTGGAAGAATATAGGTGTACATAGACTTCTCCACCAAGAAGCCTATGGAATTCGCTGCCGAGGTCAAAATATTGAATGCTTTCAGTGGGTGTTAGATATAGCACTTGGGGCTAGAGGAATCGAAGGGTATAGGGAGAAAGTGGGAACAGCGCACTGAGTTGGATGGTTAGCCATGATCATAATGAATTGTAGAGCAAGGTCAAGGGCTGAATGGCCTACTCCTGCTCCCATTTCCTTATGTTTCGAAGTTTACCCTCCACTTCATTGAAGTTCCTTAAACTTTTCGACTTCTCGGAGTCTTTTTTGGGAGTCGGGTTTAGAACTGATCGTCATGTGATGTGTCTGGCGTAGGCAAGATACAGACACTGTTAGCTTTAATTGAGAGGGAACATGCAGAGCCCATCAGCACAATAAAGGCTTACAGAGACTGGCGGGCATCACAGAGGCTGGGTTGAATTATCACCCTGGGTAATGACAGTATTGTTTGACTTTGATGCATTTCCGTTCCAATTTCCATTTGATTTTTGCTTTTGTTATCTTGCCCCACAAGGTGCTGTTTAATTTGTTTAACTCAGAAAAGAGTACACATTGTCAGCAGCCCTAATGTTATAGTTGTGGAGCTGCTTCCAATGTAGATTAGGTACAACTGAGGGCCTATGACCAGCATTAACAGTGGACCGCATAATGTAGGACTGGGCCCCCCCGGGAGGGAAAAGACTGCTGATCCTTTTCAGAAACACAAACTCTACCAAAACAAACAGCTCTCAAAATTGTTTTCACTGGAATATCCAGAGGGTAGTAATTGAGTCCTGGTCCTGGTTGGTGTTCCCCATACTTCCGTTCCTCCCAAGAAACAATCATTTAAGATTGAATTAATAATCACTTAGACAAATGTAGATTAATTTAGATGAGTTGGCATGGGATCGTCCAGGGAAATTGTGTCCAACTAAATTTCTGGAGACTTTGGAAGAGTTAATGGAGAGGGTTGATGAAGGTAGTGCTGCTGATGTGGTGTACATAGACTTCCAGAAGATGTTTGACATACTGCCATATAACAGACTTCTGCAGAAAGTTATGAGATATGGAATAAAAGGGACAACAGCAATATGTGTTCAAAATTGGCTGAGGGATTGGAAACAAAGGGTACATAGAACATAGAACTGTACAGCATAGGAACAGGCCCACGATGTTATGCCGAACATGATGCCAAATTAAAGTAATCCCTTCTGCCTGCCCTTGGTCCCCTCACATCTCCTTTGAACTTTCCCCCTCTAACCTTAAATGCATGCCCCTCGTATTAGATATTTCAACTCTGGGAAAAAGAATCTGAACATCATCCCTATCTATGCATCTCATAATTTTATAGACTTCTATCAAGTCTCCCCTCAGCCTCCGTTGCTCCAGAGAAAATAACACAAGTTTTTCAAGTCTCTCCATATAGCTCATACCGTCTAATCCAGGCAGCATCCTGGTAAACCTCTTCAACACCCTCTCCAAAGCCTCCACATGCTTCCTGTAATGTGGCAACCAGAATTGAATGCAGTATTCTAAGTGTGGTCTAACCTAAGTCATATAAAGCTGCAACATGACATCCTGACTCTTGTACTCAGTTCCCCACCAATAAAGACAAGCATGCTATATGCCTTCTTTACCACCCTATGCATACTTGCATGGCCACTTTCAGGGTACTTCAGTGCTGTCCAGGGTCCTGCCCTTAACTGTATACTTTTCCTTGACATTTTATCTCCCAAAGTGCAGCGCCTCACACTTACCCAAATTTAGCTCCTCCTGCCATTTCTCTACCCATACCTGCAGCTGATCTATATCTCGCATGGTAAGTGGATATTTTATAGGCTGAAGGAAGGTTTGTAGTTCAGGTTCCCAAGGTAGCATTTGGGACCCTTGTTATCTCAGTGGGCAAGGGACAATACAAAGTTTTCAGATGATACAAAACTTGGGAGAATTATAAACTGTGATTAGGGCAGTGTGGAGCTCTGAAAGGACGTTGACAAGTTGGTAGAGAGCTGAAAGGTAGGAGATGAAGTTTAATACAAAGAAGTGTAAAGGAATACAACTTGTTAAAAAAAGACATAGAGAGACAGTATAGGATAAAGTACACAGTTGTAAAAAGTGTGCAAAAGTACAGAGACCTGAACGTAAATGTACATAATTTACTGAAGATGGAAGGATAGATAGAGAGAGATGCTAATAAGACATACAATGGCTTTATTAACGAGGGAATAGGGTACCAAAGCAGGGAGATTACATGAACATATATAGGATACTGGTTAGATCTCACCTGGAGTATTGGGTGCAGATTTGGGTGCCACATTATCAGAACGATGTGAATGCATTGGAGAGGGTGCAGAAGAATGATTCCAGGGGTAAGGAACTTCGGTCATGAGGATAGATGGGAGAAGTTGGGATTGGTTTTCTTGGGGAAGAGAACGTTGAAGGGAGATTTGGTAAATGTTTTCAAAATCATGAGGGATCTAGACAGAGTAGTTAGGGAGAAATTGTTCCCACCTACAAATATTTTATCTGCAAATCTTAATAGCTTCTTCAGGCTGCTCGGAGAAGCTATGCTCTTGCACCTTTAATATCATTTAATCAACTGCATGATATTTACACAGCAACGGTACTCTGTTAACTGTTAAATGGTTCACTTTATCGCATCTAATTCACTGGAGCTGTTTTAAACAGACCTTCAGTCAGATACTCTGTGACAAAATGGTCTCCACTAAGTTCTCACACACACACACCCATTCCTTCAGCAAAATGCAGAAACACATCCAGAACGAAAAGAAGCATCACAGGACTCAAAAAGTTAACACAGTTTCTCTCTCCACCTGCTGAGTTTCTCCCAACAGTTTCAGTTACCGTTGGTTTCACATCTCCAGCATCCACAGTTTTTGCCTTGTTAAATTTTACGTCTGCGACACAGACAATGGTTAGGGTTTGGAATGCACTGCCTGGAAACGTGCCGGGGGCAGGTTCAATTGAGGCATTCGAAAGGGGCATCGGATGGATATTTGTACAGAAAGAATGTGCAGGGTTACAGGGCGAAAGGTGTGGCATTGGCAGGAAATGAAAATGCTCCGGGGAGCCAGTACAGACACAATGGGATGAATGGCCACCCTCCACCCTGCGACAATTTGTGTGCTTCTGTCAATCACTGGCTCAGATGCATACTGGTATAGCTAGAGCACAAAGTGTGAAATTTTGCATGCAGTTCTGGTCCCCTCACTAACAGAAGGATGTGATTGCACTGGAGGAACACAGAGGAGATTCACCAAGGTGTTGCCTGGCATGGAGCATTTCAGCGATGAACAGATGTAACTGGGACCTTTTGCCGTTTAGAAGATTGAGGTGAATAAGATGCTAAAAGACATGGACAGAGTAGACATGGAATGGATGTTTCCCCTTGTGGGGCAATCTAAAACAAGAGGTCATACCTTTTTGCCATCTTGTGATAGCTACAATAAAAAGCCCAAGTGGCCATCTTGTCAACTTTAGTCCTGGGCCATTACAACACATAGTTTCAGGATAAAGGGTCACTGATTTAAAAGAGAGATGAAGAGGAATTTCTTCTCTCACATCTGTGGAATTCACTAGCCTTGGAATACGGTGCATGCTGGGACACAAGGAGATTTTTAATTTGTAGTGTTAAAGGATTATGGGGAAGCGGGCAGGAAAGTAGGTTTGAGGCCGAGATGAGATCAGCCACGATTGTGTTAAATAGTGGAGCAGGGTCAAGGGGCTAAATGGCCTACTCTCCTTCTAGTTCTCACCTATTTAACCACATGTTACAGGCTCTGCTAAAAACATTTCTCTTATTCATTTGTGGGATTTGGACATCGCTGGCTGAGCCAGCATTTTTATTGCCCATCCTTAGTTGCCCTTGAGAAGGTGGTGGTGAGCTGCCACCTTCTTGAACCGCTGCAGTCCTCCTGCTGTGGGTTGACCCACAATGCCCTTAGCAAGGGAATTCCAGGATTTTGACCCAGCAACAGTGAAGGAATGGCGATATATTTCCAATTCAGATGAGCGGCCTGGAGGGGAACTTGGAGGTGGTGGTGTTCCCATGTATCTGCTGCCCTTGTCCTTCTAGATGGAGGTGGTCGTGCGTTTGGAAGGTGTTACTTGAGAATCTTTGGTGAATTTCTGCAGTGCATCTTGTAGATAGTACACACTGCTGCTACTAAGCGTCAGTGGCGGAGGGAGTGAATGCTGTGGATGTGGTGCCAATCAAGCGGGCTGCTTTGTCCTGGATGGTGTCAAACTTCTTGAGTATTGTTGGGGCTGCACTCATCCAGGCAAGTGGGGAGTATTCCCTCACACTCCTGACTTGTGCCTTGTCAATGGTGGACAGGCTTTGAGGAGTCAGGAGGTGAGTTACTCGCCGCAGTATTCCTAGCTTCTGACCTGCTCTTGGGACAAGTGCTGCTCAGAGCAGAGAGTTCCGACGCCTTATCATCATGTGCATACCACAATTAACACCCATAAGAAAACATAGTCCTTTCCATTTTTGAGGTATGTCTTCAACCATTTTCCCACCAGCTTAATATAAACATTCTGTGACTGTTGCTTTGGAGAGTGCGCAGCTCCATGGGAGAATATAGCTGTGGTTTTTTTATAAGTTAAATAACTTCGAGAGCTGCTTATTGTATTTTTTAGCTCAATAAAGCCACAGAACTGTTTTGGTTGCAAGATGAGTCATTGCGTCCCAGCATCAGCACAAAGTGCAGGCAATCCAAAAAAAAACTCGACCCAGGTCAGTGATTTCCTTTAAGCATCATTTCCTGGCTTGTTAATTGCATTGCTTCACACAATTTAAGCAGCTCTTGTTCCCATCACCTCCTTTTATAGAGTCATACAGCACAGAAACAGACTCTTCAGTCCAACCAGTTCATGCCGAACTTAATCCCAAACTAAACTAGTCCCGCCTGCCTGCTCCTGGCCCATATCCCCCCAAACCTTTCCTAGTCATGTACTTAACCCAAACTCTATTAAACATTGCAATTGTGCCCACATCATCATTACATCAGGAAGTTCATTCCACATTTGAACCATCGTGTGTGTAAAAAAATTGCCCCTCATGTCTTTTGCAAATTTCTCTCCCGTCACCTTAAAAAGTGTCCCCTGGTCTTGAAACCTCCCATCCTAGGGCAAAGCTAACTGCCATTAACTCTATCTATACCTCTCATAATTTTATAAACTTCTGTAAGGTTGCCCCTCATCCTCCTACGCTCCAGTGAAAAAGGTCCCAACCTATCTAGCTTTTCTTTATAACTCAAACCTTCCACACCCGGCAACATCCTGGTAAATCTCTTCTGAACCCTCTCCAGCTTAATAATATCTCGAAGTCTCCCTCTCTGGCCTAAACCCAAAAATATTTCTTTTTCCAACGCCGATAAATCCAATTATAAATTCCGACTGCACTTGCTCCCTCTGATTTCTTTTTTTGCAAGTTGCCACATCAAAGGCTAATGCTGAAAATAACAGCTCATGGAGTAGGCAATAGCATATTGGCAGAGGTTAACTGGAGGCAGACAGTAGGAATTCAGTGTCTCTTTTCTGACTGATGAAATATAATGAGTGGTGCACACAGGGGCCGGTTCTGGGACCTCACCTGTTTACCGTTTATAGACGTAACTCAGATGAAGGACCCGAAGGTATGGTAGCTACATTTGTTGGCGACACAAAGATAACTCAGAAAGTGAGCTGTGAAGAAGAGGTAAGGAGACTACAAAGGGATACAGACAGGTTACTTGAGTTTGGCAAAAGTGGGAAAATTGCCATTTTGGCAGGAAGAATTTAAATAAAGTGTACTATTAAATTGGCTGCAAAGCTCTGAGATGCACAGTGATCTGGGTGCCCTAGTGCATCTCACAAAAGGTTAGTCTGCAGGTAAAGCAAGCAATCCGTAAAGCCAATAGAATCCAAATTTTTATTGCAAGGAGAATTGAATACAAAAGTAGAGAGGTTATACTCAGTTATACGGGGCATTGATGAGAGTACATTTGGAATACTGTGTCCAGTGTTGGTCACAGTGGCACAGTGGTTAGCACTGCTGCCTCACAGCACCAGGGATCTCGGTTCCATTCTACCCTCGGGCAACTGCCTGTGTGGAGTTTGCGTCTTCTTCTTGTGAGTGTGCGCGTGCCTGTTTCTGTTGGGTGCTCTGGTTTCCTCCCACAGTCCCAACATGTGCGGGTTAGGTGGATTAGCCACGCTAAATTGTGCAGGCTAGGTGGATTAGCCTTGGGAAATGCAAGATTACATAGATAGGGTGGGATGCTCTTCTGAGGATCAGTGTTAACTCAATGGGCTGAATGGCCTGCTTCCACACTATAGGGATTCAATGGATCTTATTTAAGGAAGGATGAAAACACACTGGAGGCAGTTCAAACACAGTTTCACAAATGAACACCTGTAATGGGGACGCTGCCTTAGGAGAAAAAATTGAATAGGATGGAGTTGTACCTGCTGCAGCTTCGAAGAGTGAGAGGCAATTCAATTAAAACACGTACGGATCTGAGGGGCCTTGGCAGGGCAGATGTGGTGACGATGTTTCCCATTTGGGGAGAATCTAGAACCAAGGAACAGTATTTAAAAATCTGGGCTCACCCATTTACAAAAGAGATGAAGTGGAAAAAAAATTGTCTCTAGGGCTCATGGGGGGTTCAGCTCAAGGGGCTGAATGATTACATCCGCTCCTGATTCGTATGCATGCAGGCACATTTGAAAGACATGAAACCTCACAGTTCTTGAAAGGGCCAAGAGACACATCCTTTTCTCTGCAGTTTGATGTTGGCTTGCAGATTAAGTTTGGTCAATGAAAGGTTTAATTTTGATCAAAGGATGACTGATTCTTGATTCACAATGAAACCCAATTAACAATCTTTTACAGTAACAAATGAAGAACAGTAACAGAAACGCCTGACATACAGTACAAGGTAAATAGGGCTCTTTCACTGTTCATTGGAGATAATCTGCCTTGATAGCCTTTCATGGGTACCCAGGCAAATGCTGGAGTTAGACAGTGTGGGAACTTGTGGTTCCCAGCTTAAGGAGTAATCCTTCATAGAACACCTACAGTGTGGAAGCAGGCCATTCAGCCTACACCAACACTCTGGAGAGTATCCCACCCAGCTACCCAGTCCCCATAACCTGGCATTTCCCCATGACTAATCCATCTAGTTTGCATATCTCTAGTCACTGTGGGCAATTTGGAATGGCCAATCCACCCTTTACTGCAAATCCTCGGACTATGGGAGGAAACCCATGCAGACATGGGGTGAACGTACAAACTCCACACAGACAGTCACTCAAGGCTGGAATTGAATCCAGGTCCCTGGCACGATGAGGCGGTAATGCTAACCACTGAGCCAAAGTGCCACTCTGATAACAGCTAGTATGGGATTCCATGGAGTTGGAAAAATGGAAACTTCCAGGAACTTAAGACATCTTCTAGGAATGTAGGAGCAGGAGTAAGCCTTCAGCCCCTTGAGCTTGTGCTTTCATTCAAAGAGATCACAGCTGATCTGTGGCCTAACTCCATATATTTTGGCCCACACCCCTCAATATCTTTGCTTAACAAAAATTTATCTAACTCAGATTTAAAATTAACAACTGATCCAGCACCTACCTCCATTTGTGGAAGAGAGTTCAAAACATCTATCACCCTTTGTGTACGGAAGTGCTTCCTGACATCTCTCCTCAATGGTCAGGCCTTAATTCTTAGACTTTATCCTCTTATTCCAGATTCCCTAACCAGTGGAAATAGTTCTTCTTTATCTCCCATGTCTTTTCCTGTGAATATCTTGAAAAATCCCAGGCTTGCAATTGCAAAAGTCAGATGACCCTTTGGCGGCCAGTGTACGATCCTTCAGAGTGCATCTTAAAAAAGGAATACAGTTTGTAAGAACTTGCATTGTTTTCATGTCTGCACAGGTATGACAATGTCAAGACCTAGGTGAAAAACTCCACAACACACTACCTAACAGTCTATCTGTCATCTTGTTGCCCACTTACCTCACCTTGTCTATTTCACTTTGTAGCCACTCTGTGTCCACCCGACAGCCCAGCCTTCCACCTACCTTTGTAGCCTCAGTAAAATTAGCTACATTACTCTCGGTCTCTTGTACTTGTTGTGTGCTCTAACCAATCCTCTATAAATTCTAAGAAATTATCCCCATCTTCAAAAGTCCCTAACTGTAAAGCACACTCCTGAAGCCCTGGTATATCACGGTGTTGATTGACCTAAGCTATTGTTACATCCTCAGAAAACAGAGTAAATTTGTCAGGCCAGGCAGCATCGGAGGAGCAGGAAAGTTGACTTTTCGGGTCAGGACTCTTCTTCAGAGATGGCAACACCCGGCGGTAGGGATAAAGGGGACTTTTTCAGGATAGCAGCAGGTAACTAAATGAGATAACAAGGTGTAGAGCTAGATGATCACAGCAGGTCAGGCAGCATCAGAGGAGCAGGAAAGCTAACGTTTTGGGTCTGGACCCTTCTTCAGAAATGGGGGAGGGGAAGGGGACTCTGGAATAAATAGATAGGCGAGGGAGGCGATGATGGAAGATGGATAAAGGAGCAGATAGGTGGAGAGAAGACGGACAGGTCAAGGAGGCCGGGATGGAGCCAGTAAAGGTGAGTGTAGGTAAGGAGTTGGGATGGGGGTTGGTCAATTGAGGGAAGACGGACAGGTCAAGGAGGCGGGGATGACGCTGGTAGGTAGGAAGTGGGGGTGAGGGTTGGTCAGTGAGGTGAGAGGAGCAGATAGGTGGGAGAAAAGATGGACAGGTCAAGGAGGCAGGGACGAGCTGGGCTGGTTTTGGGATGAGGTCGGGGTGGGCAGATTTTGAAGCTGGTAAAGGACTTGGACAGGCTAGGAGAGCGGGCAAAGAAGTAGCAGACACAACACAATGTGGGAAAGCATGAGATTATGCAGTTTGGTAGGAAGAATAGAGGTGAAGACTAGTTTCTAAATGGGGAAAGGCTTCAGAAATCTGAAACACAAAGTGACTTTTAGTCCTGGTACAGGATTCTCTTAAGGTTAACTTGCAGGTTCAGTTGGCAGTTAGGAAGGCAAATGCAATTTTAGCATTCATTTCAAATGGGCTACAATACAAGAGCAGAGATGTACTGCTGAGGCTGTATAAGGCTCTGGTCAGACTGCATTTTGAACAGTTTTGGGTCCTCTGTCTAAGGAAGGATGTGCTGACATTGGAGGAAGTCCAGAGGATGTTTATAAAAATGATCCTGGGGATGAAGGACTTGTCATATGAGGAGCAGTTGAGGACTCTGAGCGTGTACTCAATGGAGTTTAGAAGGATGGGGTGGGATCTCAATTGAAACTTACAGAATACTGAGACGCCTGGATAGAGCGGATGTAGAGAAGATGTTTCCATTAGTAGGAGAGACTAGGACCTAAGGGTACAGCTTCTGGATGAAGGACTGTTCCTTCAGAACTGGGATGAAGAGGAATTTCTTTCAGCCAGAGGGTAGTGAATCTGTGGAACTCATTGCTGCAGAAAGTTGTGGGCGCCAAAGTCATTGAGTGTATTTAAGACAGAGATAGATAGGTTCTTGATTAGTACGGGGATCAAGGCTTTTGGGAGAATGGGGTTGAGTCTTCACCTGACGAAGGGGCAGCGTTCCGAAAGCTTGTGATTGGACTTTAACCTGGTGCCATGTGACTTCTGACCTTGTCCACCCTGGTCCAACACTGGCACGTCCACATCATGGCAAATGTAAGTGGGAAGGCATGTGGTGAGAATGTAGAAAGAGGAGTAGAGACAGGTTAGGCGAGCAGGTGGTGAGAATGTAGAAAGAGGAGTAGAGACAGGTTAGGCGAGCAGGCAAAAGCTTGGCAGATGGAATATGACTTGGGGAAATGTGAGGAAATGCACTTTGGCAAGAAGAAAGGAGGAGTTGTATGTTATTTAAGTGGACAAAGACTTGAGAGAGCCACAGAAGAAAGGGATTGGGGAGTCCTTGAGTCCTTGTCCATGAAACTCAAAAAGCAACCAGGTGGTAATAGGAAAGGCAAATGGAATGTTGGCCGTTACTTCGAAAGGAATGGAGTATAAAAATAGAGTGGTTTTGCTAAAACTATACAAGGTTATATCAAATGAGTTATGCCACAGCAAGAATACCGTGCACAGTTTTGATTCCCTCATCTAAGGAAAGATACTCTGGCATTGGAGGCCATCCAGAGAAGATTCATTGGGTTGGTCCCAGGCATTACCCCCTTTGATTTTACTTTGTCAGTACAAGGACTTCTAAGAAACCTTGGAGAAACTGTGTGGCTATGTAGATAGGTTAGAGAGAATGTTCAGAAAAGGGGGAGGGGAAGGGGGTTTTGAAATAAATAGGGAGAGAGTGGGAGGCGGATAGGAGAGGGATAGAGGAGAGGATAGGTGGAGAGGAAACAAACAGGTCGAAGAGGCGGGGATGGAGCCAGTAAAGGTGAGTGTAGGTGGGGAGTTAGGAAGGGGATAGGTCAGTCCAGGGAGGACGGACAGGTCAAGGGGGCGGGATGAGGTTGGTCGGTAGGAGATGGAGGTGCGGCTTGAGGTGGGAGGAGGGGATAGGTGGGAGGAAGAACAGGTTAGGGAGGCAGGGACGAGCTGGACTGGTTTTGGGATGCGGTAGGGGGAGGGGAGATTTTGAAACTTGTGAAATCCACATTGATACCATTGGGCTGCAGGGTTCCCAAGC
>NC_063376.1:8477366-8478863 GCF_021869965.1 Rhincodon typus
ACAAGGCTAGAAAAAGCGGGTGCTAGTTCTCTTTGAAACATTTGCGAGGTCTTTTCGTTGACGATTTTTTTCGGGTGTTTCTTTGGTCCTGGGACAAACGAGCAGCGTCGCCAACTAATCTCTCTCTCCTTCACCACCCCCAAACCCCGTCACCCTTAAGGAAGGCCTCTCCCAAGCTTGAAGACAAGCGGGAAAATAGCGGTCGGCAGCAGAATGGGGGTCGCGAATCAAACCTGCGAGAGCTCCAAGCAGTTGTCGGACCGCTTCTACGTGACAGCCTTCAGCATAATCTTCTTGTTCGGGTTGCTGTTCAACAGCCTGGCCCTGGTCTTCTTCTTCCGCTTCACCAAGATCCGCTCACAGACCACGGTCTACATGAAGAACCTGGCCTGCACCGACCTGCTGTTGGTGGGCTCTCTGCCGGTGCGGATCCTGTTCTATGTCAGCCGCCGGCAGTTCCCATGGCGGCTGTGCGAGCTCACGGGCCTCGTCTTCCTGGTGAACATGTACGGCAGCATCTTCTTCCTCACGTGCATCAGCCTGGACCGCTGCGTCGCCATCTGCTTCCCGATGAAGTCGCGGCTGAACTCGCTCCGCGGCCGCGCCAAGTGGATCAGCGCCGGCGTCTGGCTGCTGGTGGTGGGCGCCAGCATCCCGCCTTACCTGGTGATCCCAAAGTCCGACAACGAGACCGGCGCCTGCCCGCTGTGCTTCGACAAGAAGCCCAGCTACGTCACCAACCCGGCCACGGTGGCGGCCACCCTGCTGGTGGGCTACGGCATCCCGCTGGCCACCATCTTGGTCTGCTCGCTGTCCCTGCTGCGGGCGGTGAGGCGCAGCTCCGCCACCCGCATGGACTACGTCGACTGGCGCAAGATCCGCAACATGGTGGCGGCCAACGTGGTCATCTTCGTCGTCTGCTTCCTGCCGTACCACACGGTGCTGCTGCTGTACGTCACGGTGCGCACCCCGGAGCGGGAGCTGACGCTGCGCGCCTCCTACCGCGCCACCATCGCCGTGGCGTGCCTCAACGCCATCTTCGACCCGCTGGCCTACTACTTCGCCACGGAGACCTTCCAGAAGAGCGTCGGCGTGAAGGCCTTGAAGAACGCGCTGACGTCCAACACGGACAGCGCCGAGGGCAACAACCGCTCGCTGTCCCCACAACGGGCGAAGCTGGGGCACAGCGCCCGGACGATAATGACTTGAGAGATAAGAGACATCGTGTGGGCGGGTGGTTGTTGTGGTTGGGGTGGGGAATGGTTTGAGCATGAAATGGCCGCGCAAGGGGCGGCAGCACTGTGGGTGGGTGGGTTGAGTTCTAACAGAAACAAAGTTGTTGGAAAAGCTCTGCATCATCCGCTGTACCCGTTGTGGCCTCCTCTACATCACACCTGCACATCTGCCAATGTGGTATACTGCATCCGCTGTACCCGGTGTGGCCTCCTCTACATCACACCTGCACATCTGCCAATGTGGTATACTGCATCCGCTGTA
>NC_063376.1:8478873-8523041 GCF_021869965.1 Rhincodon typus
CACACCTGCACATCTGCCAATGTGGTATACTGCATCCGCTGTACCCGTTGTGGCCTCCTCCACATCACACCTGCACATCTGCCAATGTGGTATACTGCATCCGCTGTACCCGGTGTGGCCTCCTCTACATCGGGGAAACCAAGCGGAGGCTTGCAGAACACCTACGCTCGGTTCGCAATAAACAACTGCACCTCCCAGTCGCAAACCATTTCAACTCCCCCTCCCATTCCTCAGACGACATGTCCATCCTGGGCCTCCTGCAGTGCCACAACGATGCCACCCGAAGGTTGCAGGAACAGCAACTCATATTCCGCTTGGGAACCGTGCAGCCCAATGGTATCAATGTCGATTTCACAGGCTTCAAAATGTCCCCTCCCCCTACCGCATCCCAAAACCAGCCCAGCTCGTCCCTGCCTCCCTAACTTGTTCTGCCTCCCACCTCAAGCCGCACCCCCATCTCCTACCTACTAACCTCATCCCACCCCCTTGACCTGTCCGTCCTCCCTGGACTGACCTATCCCTTCCCTAACTCCCCACCTACACTCAGCTTTACTGGCTCCATCCCCGCCTCTTCAACCTGTTTGTTTCCTCTCCTCTATCCATCTTCTATCCGCCTCCCCCTCTCTCCCTATTTATTTCAGAACCCCCTTCCCCTCCCCCATTTCTGATGAAGGTTCTAGGCCCAAAATGTCAGCCTGCTGTGTTCATCCAGCTCTGCACCTTGTTGTTGGAAAAGCTCAGCAGGTCTGGCAGCATCTGTGAAGGGAAAAAGAACAGAGTTGTAACGTTGATATAACAAGGTGTAGAGCTGGATGAACACAGCAGGCCAAGCAGCCACGTCAGCTTTCCTGCTTCTATGATGCTGCTTGGCCTGCTGTGGTCATCCAGCTCGATGCTGCTTGGCCTGCTGTGGTCATCCAGCTCTACATCTTGTTATCTCAGATTTTCCAGCATCTGCAGTTCCTACTATCTCAGAGTTGTAACGTTTCGTAGATAGTAGAAGATAACAAGGTGTGGAGATAGTAGGAACTGCAGATGCTGGAGATTTCTGAAGAAGGGTCCAGACCCGAAACGTCAGCTTTCCTGTTCCTCTGATACTGCCTGGCCTTCTGCGTTCCTCCAGGTCCACACTATGTTATCTAAGATGAGGGACTCAGCATTTTATTGTAAGGAGGTGTGGGTGAGAGAAACCCCCGTGCGCTTTCAGCGCAGAAATAAAATGGTGACATCAGCCTCTTTGCCCCCTACACGGAGGGTGGAAACTAATGGAGGAAACCCTGTTCTGAGATTTTTGTTTATCCAATCTGTTCACAGGATGTGGGCCAGCATTTAATGCCTCACCCCCACCCCCCATCCCTAATGGCCCAGAGGGCAGTTAAATGTCAACCATGTTGCTGTGGGTTTGGATTCACATGTAGGCCAGACCAGGTAAAGATGGCAGTCTCCTTCCCTCAAGGACATTGGTAAACCAGATGGGCTTTTCGCCCCAACAATTGACACTGGGATTCATGGCCATCATTAGACTCTTAAATCCAGATTTTTTTTTTAAGGTTCAAATTCCACCATCTGCCATGGTAGGATTCAAACCCAAGCCCCCAGAGCATTACTCGGGTTCTCTGCATTAACAATCCAGCAATAATACCACTCGGTCATCACCTCCCGCCAGGAGGAATCAGGAGATAATTTCAGATGTAGCAAAAAAAAATTCCAAGCACCTTATGCCGACTTGTTCGAAACATTCAAGCTTTTTATTTGAAGTGGTATTCACGATTGTGGAAAATGCTCTGCAAGGCCTGAAGGGTCCTTTTTTTTTGTTAACGACACTGTAGACCTTCGTTCTCACAAACTGCCAGAAGTAGGTTTCACAGAGAGCTGAAATCTCTTTGTTGTGTTACTTCTCCCAAAATACTTTCACTTCTGAAGCTATATCTGCCAAAAGGAAAGGGCAGCTGGGTGTGGTGGTATCATATGCACTAAAGGCCATTGACAAGTGAAAGCAACTTGGACTTTAAGATCCCCATTTACTGGGGTGGAGAGGGTGAAGGCACCACAGAATTGTGACAGTTTCAACCCTGTACCTTGTGATTCCTAATAGACTATAACTGCCAGTGCGACTTCTGACCTTGCCCACCTTAGTCTAACACCGGCACCTCCACATCATGGCGCCCCAAATTACAAACAAAGACTGCTGGAGAAATTCGACAGGTCCAGCGACATCTGTTGCGAGAGAAAAACAGCTCACAATTTGAGTCTGGTATAAGTCTTCTTTGAGAATCCCCAAAATAATGGTCAGCATTAACTATAGGCCAATCTTTAGAAATGTAAGAAATGCTCTGCTAATTGAGGTGTGGGGTAATTAAAAATTGAGGAAATCTGTCTAAGATTCATCGAGGGAAAGTCGCACAGTGCTTAACTTTTTAGTTTATTGGTCTGTCTTCAGAGAACGTTGATGAAGGTAATGTAGTGGATCCAGTGTACCCAGGCTGACTTGTAAAAGGGGTTTGACAACGTGACGCATAAGAGGCGTGTTAGCGAGGACTGAGGTTCGCGGATCAAAAGGATTGGTGGCGTTAAAGATACGGAGATTCTGATTGACCACCTCAGTACATAAGTCCTGGGTAAGAAAGTCCAGGAGTGGCCATCTCAACTCAACATTAGTGAAAGCCCTTAAGGGGTCAGTTAATGTCCCCTGATGGGCCTACAACTCACCACCAACTGAATAACCTGAGGCTCCATTTGTCTCAAAGCACAGCCAAAAGGGCACATTGCCTCCTACCTCCCTGACTCTTGCCTCCTACCTCCCTGACTCCCACCTCACAAGAACCTGAAGAAAAGCATTTGCCTTCATGCTTCTGAGGTTTGGGGCTCCAACGGTGATCTCCAACACCCACAGCCTGCTTGCTTCTATTGGCTGGCAGCACCTGATGAGGTGAGGCCTCAGTATCAAGGCTCCCGATTCCCTGAGAAGCTTGTCCATCAGCCCACAAGCAGCGAATTGGATCTTGATCCTGGGAACTTTCTCTCTGGTTGGGACGGGGTGTCAGCATCCCCAGTGACAAGGCACACTAAGCCTGAGCTTAAGACTTCAGGTAGATTGGAAAAGCTGAGACAGACATAGGGGATGCTGAAGAAACTCAGCAGGCCTGGTTTCACGTGTGAAGACAGAGAGAAACAGAGTTAATGTTGCGATGACTCTTCTTCCGAACTCTTCAATGAAACTGGACTTGAAACGTTAAATCTGTGTCTGTCTCCACAGACCTGCTGAGCTTTTCCAGCATTCTCCATCTTTGTCTCAGGTTTCCAGCCTCTGCAGTGTTTTGCTTCTACCGCAAAAAAAAGAAGCTCAGATTGAGTTTCTTGGGAGAAGCGAGACTGAGGGGAGGGTTGAGACTGGAAGGTGGGTTCCTAATCCTGAGATATCCAGGCAGGGAGAAACTGTTCTCATTTGCGGCAGGATTAAGAACGAGAGATAACACAGAAATGGGGAGGGGGAAGGGAGCTCAGAAATAAATAGAAAGAGGAGGGGTGGGCCTGGGGAAGGTAGGTGGGGTGGTGATAGGTGAGTGCAGGTAGGGAGTGATGGGAATTGGTCAGTGAGGTGGGAGGATCAGATAGGTGAGAGAGAAGATGGACAGGTTGTGTCAGGTCAAGGAGGCGGGGATGAGAGGGAGGGTTGGTCATGGGATGAGGCCAGGGATTAGGAAGTTTTGAAACTGGTAAAATCCACATTTACACCATTGGGCTATAGGTTCCCGAGATGGAATATGAGGTGCTGCTCCTCCAGTTTGTGGGTGTTTAAGAATGAGAGGGCAAACTTTGAGACTTGAGTGACTTACTACTACTACTTGATTGTATAATTGGCATTGGAACCAAGGGCAAAGGAAAGCATGGTCAGAATTTGAAAAGCACTGCCTTGTGACGGTTTGAGGGGCAAATTTAATCACGGTCTCCAAAAGGAAACCCGATCATTATTTAATAAGAAAAGAAAAATTTGTGGGGGAGGGAAAAGTAGGGTATATATAGATGAGCCAGCATTGACCTGATAGGTTGATTGGCCTGTACCTGTGCAGTAAAGTAGCCGTAGTCCTAGAGAGAATAATAGTGGCAAGTTTAACCTGAGAGTCACCATGCCTCAGCTGATGGGTTGAGGAGAGTCTTTCACCTCCGCCAGTGAAGAAATTGATGCCATGCTTCCTTACCAATTGATTCCTTGCTCTGTCTCATAAGCCAGAAATCTGAGCTAACCAAGCCCCTGCCTACGCATTACTTATCTATGACTTTATAATTCTTTGATTTATGACAGTCCAATATTGACTGAAGAATTTGACTGTTCAGAATTTACAATTCATTATTATCATACATGGGACCAGAACCTCTGCCAAACTGTCCAATCCTCTGTGTCTCATTGGAAAGCTGAGACCCACTGTTTGGAATACTTACTTTTTTGAACATGGCTGGAACTTCTCTGTAAGACATGTACTGAAACAGATCCCAGTCAAAACTGCTCCAACATGATTGAAAATGTGTGATACCTAGCTGAAAGACAGGAAAAGCTCACGGATGTTGCCGGAAAATGCTTAAATTCCTGACTGTCCTTGCCACTCATCATCAGCATCATCACTGACAAGAAGTATGATTAACCACCTAGGAAATTCCGCGTCATTGATCATGTGTTCTGTGGGTCCTTGCATAACCGATGAGTCTGATTCTAGAGCCACATCTCGGACCACAGCTGTTTCAGGGAGGTGGAATTGGTCCTCAGCCTTGAGTGGCAGAGATGATTTGCTTCGGCTGAAGGAACTCAGCCATCCCAATTTTGTAGCAGGCCCAACTCAGTTGGTTTTGGATAATCGAGGCCTCAACACTGATGTTAGCACACCTGTCCTCCCTGCTGTGGTGGAGGATCCGTCTCAAGAGGTGTTGATGGTGTGTCTCAAGGGCTTTGAAGTGGCATCTATGTGAAGCCCAATTTTTGAGGCATATAGACGCAGGATGACTGCCTTATACCCAAGGATCTTGATATCAGCACAGATGACACAGTCTTCAAGGACTCTCATCCATTCAGCTTGCCACAAAACACTTCAATTCCCACCTCCAACTGCCACTACCTCCTGTAACAACCCCACAAAAATATCTATGCAGTTAAGTTTGGAAGCAGAAAAGATTTGTGTGATCGATAGACAATGGGACACTACTTTACAATAAAAAGTACATAAATTGTAATTGAATGGTTATGAATTTTGCAAAGCATGCAATTATTGCACCGTATGTTAAACATGTTTGTAACTGCAATCACCTGATTAGTTTTATATTAACTGTTTTATAAATGATAAGTGCAGCAAGCTTGTTATTAACTGGCACCTATGGGGACCAGGAGTGTGCTGGCTTGTCAAAATATTTGGGATGATCAAGAGGTCCATATAATTAACGTAAAAACACACACTTAAGTGATAAGCAACACAATGCAGAGGAGGGTTTTATTTACAGCACAAATCACTTCAATAATATTGCAATTTCGCCCTAATAAAACTTACCAGCAGAGAGCCCTCTCACTTACACCCTCAACTGACTACTTGGACATCGTGAGAGACTGTGGTATTTGTGGAGAAATTGACTTGAAATATTTGATATTTTGTGTGGCCGTTCAATTAGACAACAAGTATATTTACATTGAGGTAAATAAATTTTGAAAACTTAATGACTGGACACAACAATGTGGTAAATTTTGCGATATTTGTGCCAGTTTATCAAGTTCACAAGGTGCTATTTAAAACAAGTTTAGAGACAAAAAAAACTGCAGATGCTGGAATCCAAGGTAGACCAACAGGAGGCTGGTAGGACACAGCAAGCCAGGCAGCATCTGGATCTTGGCTTGCTGTGTTCTTCCAGCCTCCTGTTTGCCTGCCATTTAAAACAAAGCTTGCTGTACTTATCATAAAAGGCACTGTGTTGCAACTGCTCTTTCTTTTCCTTTCCACTCCCTTAAAGGAATCTGCAACCTGTTCTGATTAACCCTAGCTGCATTCAGATGGGATTGAGCCGATTTGACCAACTGGATCGTTTCTTGTCTTCCAGTAGTTCTTTTCTTAAGTAGTTCGTGGGATGTGAGCATCACAGGCTAAGGTGGCACTTATTACCCATGCTCAACGGATTCAGAGAGTAGTCAACTGCATTGCTATGAGTTTGGAGTCTTTCAGGAAAGAAAAACCAAAATAACTGTGGATGCTGTAAATCAGGAACAAAAATAGAAGTTGCTAGAAAAGCTCAGCATCTGTGAAGAAAAAATCAGAGTTAACGTTTCGGGTCCGGTGACCCTTCCTCAGAACATGTCCTTTAGGAAAGGAAGTCTAGATGTTTGCCAGGAAGATTTTCTTTCCTAAAGGACATTAATGATCCAGATGATAAGCCCCAGCCTATTCAGCCTCTCCCCTGCAACTCAAACCCTCTAACCCTGGCAACATGCTTGTAAATCCTTTCTGAATCCTTTCGAGTTTAACAACAGCTTTCCTATAGCAGGGAGACCAGAGTTGAATGCAGTATTCTACAGGTGGCCTTTATGAGAGTGGTTACATGGCAACCATCAGGTTAGCTTGTACCCTACATTTTCTTTTAAATATTGAATGCAAATTTCACCATTTGACAAAGTGGGAATTGGAATAAAAGGGTCTTTTTTCCGAGTGGCAGCCAGTGACTAGTGAGTACAGCAGGATTCAGTGCTTGTACTTCAACTGTCCACAGTAGATAGTAATGAGGGAACTAAATGTAATATTTCTAAGTTTACAGGCAAAGCAAAGCTGGGTGGATGTGAAGGGGGTGCACTCAAGTTTCAGAAAATTCAGTGAGTGGGCAAATGCATTGCGGTTGAAGTATAATGTGGACAAATGGGAGGTTATCCACTTTGGGAGCAAGAACAGGAAGGCCGATTATTAACTGGATGATGATAGATTGGCAAAGGGAGAGGTGCCATGATACTTAGGTGTTCACCAGTCATTGAAGGTAAGCATGCAGGTGCAGCAGGCAATGAAGAAGGCATGGTGGTCTTCATAATGAGCAGATTCAAGTACAGGAGCAGGAATGTTTTGCTGCAATTGTACCGGGCCTTGGTGAGACCGCGCCTATTGTGTGCAGTTTTGCTCTCCTTACCTGGAGGGAGGATGTTCTGGAAATGGAGAGAGTGCAAGGAAGGTTTGCCAAACCAAAATGTCGGATGGCAGGACTAATATATGAAGAGAAACTGAATCAGATTTTTTCTGGATGACAAGAAGTAACAAGTGGGGTGGCACAGGGTTTGGTCCTTAGACCCCAACTATTTAAAATAAACATTAATGACTTGGGCACAGGGATAGGAGGCTCTGTAGCCAGATTTGCTGACGACACAAAAATAGGGGGTAAGGTAAATAGCAATGAGGAAATAAGAACCTTACAAATGGATATAGGTAGGTTAGGAAAGTGAGCCAAAATGTGGCAGATGGAGTTTAACGTGGATAAGTGTGAGGTCATGCATTTTGGTTGGAAAAATGGAAAGGCAACCTACTGTCTAAATGGGGAGAGACTTTGAGCTGCTTCGGTGCAGATGGACCTGGGTGTCCTCATTCATGAGTTACAGAAAGCTCGCATCCAGGTACAGCAGATAATAAAGATATCGATTGGAATGTTGGCTTTTATAGCAATAGGAATAGAATATAAAGACAAGGAAGTATTGTTGCAACTTTACAAGGCGTTGGTGAGACCGCACCTGGAGTATTGTGCACAGTTTTGGTCCCCTTATTTTAGGAAAGATGTAGTGCTTTTGGAGGCAGTACAGAGATGAGGGTCACTAGATTGATCCCAAAAATGAGGGGTTTGTTGTATGAAGAGAGATCAAACAGTTTAGGTCTATACTGTCTGGAATTTAGAAAAAATAGGGGACATCAAATTGATGTATTCAAGATGATAAAAGGTATAAATAAAATAGACGTGGAGTGAATGCTTCCTCTTGAGGGACATTCTAGGATGAGGGGTCGTAGTCTTAGGATAAGGGGTAGCAAATTTAAAACAGAGTTAAGGAGAAACTACTTCTCCCAAAGGATCATGAATCTGTGGAATTTGCTACCCCAAAGTGCAGTGGATGCTGCGACAGTGAGTAAATTTAAGGAGGAGTTAGACAGATTTTTAATTGGTAATAGGGAGGGTTATGGGGAGAAGGCAGGAAAGTGGGGGTGAGGAACATATCAGCCATGATTGAATGGCGGGGAAGCCTTCGATGGGCCAAATGGCCTAATTCTGCCCCTATTTTTTATGAACTTATATTCTGAAGAATGGGAATCTCACTGAAACTAGGACTAGACAGCATATGTGCAAGAAGAATGTTCCTGATGACTGAGAAGTCCAGAACGAGAGGTCACAGTCTTAAGGGTGCGAGGTAGGCCATTTGGGACTGAGATGAGGAGAAATGTCTTCACCCAGAGAGTGGTAAGCCTGTGGAATTCTCTGCCACAGAAAGCAGTTGAGGCCAAACATAAAATGTTTTCAAGAACAAGTTAGACATAGCTCTTAGGGCTAAGCTAGCCCCCATGGGGAGAAAGTGGGAACAAAGTACCAAGCTGGATGATCAGCCATGGTCTTATTAAATGGCAGGGCTGAATGGCCTTCTCCTGCTCCTATTTTTGATGTTTCTATGTTTCTCTGAATTGTGTCCCCAGAATGTTAGCTTGGTTTAATACTCCAGTGAAATTACCACTGTGTCAATGTACGTTTGATTTTGAGATCCTGTTGCCAGGAATGTGGGTTGTGAAGGGACATGAGTAGGAGCAGAGCTGGGATGGCAGATATTTGTCCCTTGTAGTGTCAGGACAAAGGCTAGAAAATCAGGATTTGTGGCTCAATCCCTGGCCTTGGGCCTAGTAAAATGCCTGAAGCCTTCCCCTTCACCAGAGTTTACAAATCCTAACCTCCCCACACCTAAGCAACACCCCCACACAACTTCCATCACCCCCTAGTCTTTTAAATTCCACCAAACCATCCATCAAAATAGAGTCATAGAGCTATACAGCATGGAAACAGACCCTCCAGTCCATCTCATTCATGCCAACCAGATATCCTAAATAGATCCAGTCCCATTTACCTGCATTTGGCCCATATCCCTCTAAACCCTTCCTATTTGTGTACCCTTCCAGATGCCTTTTAAATGTTGTAATTGTACCAGCCTCCACACTTCCTTTGGCAGCTTCTTTCATACACGCACCACCCTCTGTATAGAACATAGAACATTACAGCGCAGTACAGGCCCTTCGGCCCTCGATGTTGTGCCGACCTGTGAAACCAATCTGGAGCCCATCTAAACTATTCCATTATCATCCATATGTTTATCCAATGACCATTTAAATGCCCTTAAGGTTGGCGAGTCTACTACTTTTGCAGGCAGGGCATTCCACGCCCTTACTACTCTCTGAGTAAAGAACCTACCTCTGACATCTGTCCTATATCTATCACCCCTCAATTTAAAGCTATGTCCCCTCATGCTAGCCATCACCATCCGAGGAAAAAGGCTCCCACTGTTCACCCTATCTAATCCTCTGATCATCTTGTATGTCTCTATCAAGTCACCTCTTAACCTTCTTCTCTCTAACGAAAACAGCCTCAAGACCCTCAGCCTTTCCTCATAAGACCTTCCCTCCATACCAGGCAACATCCTGGTAAATCTCCTCTGCACCCTTTCCAATGCTTCCACATCCTTCCTATAATGCGGTGACCAGAACTGTACGCAATACTCCAAGTGCGGTCGCACCAGAGTTTTGTACAGCTGCAACATGACCTCATAGCTCCGAAACTCAATCCATCTACCAATAAAACCTAACACACTGTACGCCTTCTCAACAACGCTATCAACCTGGGTGACAACTTGCAGTGATCTATGCACATGGACACCGAGATCTCTCTGCTCATCCACACTACCAAGAATCTTACCATTAGCCCAGTACTCTGTATTCCTGTTACTCCTTCCAAAGTGAATCACCTCACACTTTTCCGCATTAAACTCCATTTGCCACCTCTCAGCCCAGCTCTGCAGCTTATCTATGTCCCTCTGTAACCTGCAACATCCTTCCGCACTATCCACAACTCCACCGACTTTGGTGTCATCCGCAAATTTACTAACCCATCCTTCTACGCCCTCATCCAGGTCATTTATGAAAATGACAAACAGCAGTGGCCCCAAAACAGATCCTTGAGGTACACCACTAGTAACTGAACTCCAGGATGAACATTTCCCATCAACCACCAACCTCTGTCTTCTTACAGCTAGCCAATTTCTGATCCAAACTGCTAAATCACCCTCAATCCCATGCCTCCGTATTTTCTGCAATAGCCTACCATGGGGAACGTTATCAAACGCTTTAATGAAATGCATATACACCACATCAACCGCTTTACCCTCATCCACCTGTTTGGTCACCTTCTCAAAGAACTCAATAAGGTTTGTGAGGCACGACCTACCCTTCACAAAACCGTGTTGACTATCCCTAATCAAATTATTCCTTTCTAGATGATTATAAATCCTATCTCTTATAATCCTTTCCAACACTTTACCCACAACCGAAGTAAGGCTCACTGGTCTATAATTACCTGGGTTGTCTCTACTCCCCTTCTTGAACAAGGGGACAACATTTGCTAGTCTCCAGTCTTCTGGCACTATTCCTGAAGACAATGACGACATAAAGATCAAAGCCAAAGGCTCTGCAATCTCCTCTCTAGCGTCCCAGAGAATCCTAGGATAAATCCCATCCGGCCCAGGGGACTTATCTATTTTCACGCCTTCCAGAATTGCTAACACCTCCTCCTTATGAACCTCAATCCCGTCTAGTCTAATAGACTGTATCTCAGTATTCTCCTCGACTACATTGTCTTTTTCCTGTGTGAATACTGACGAAAAATATTCATTTAGCACCTCTCCTATCTCTTCAGACTCCACGCACAACTTCCCACTACTGTCCTTGACCGGCCCCAATCTTACTCTAGTCATTCTTTTATTCCTGACATACCTATAGAAAGCTTTAGGGTTTTCCTTGATCCTACCTGCTAAAGACTTCTCATGTCCCCTCCTGGCTCTTCTTAGCTCTCTCTTTAGGTCCTTCCTGGCTAACTTGTAACTCTCAAGCGCCCTAACTGAGCCTTCACGCCTCATCTCTACATAAGCCTCCTTCTTCGTCTTGACAAGAGATTCAACTTCTTTAGTAAACCATGGTTCCCTCGCTCGACCACTTCCTCCCTGCCTGACAGGTACATACTTCTCAAGGACATGCAGTAGCTGTTCCTTGAACAAGCTCCACATTTCAATTGTGCCCAGCCCCTGCAGTTTCCTTCTCCATCCTATGCATCCTAAATCTTGCCTAATCGCCTCATAATTGCCTTTCCCCCAGCTATAACTCTTGCCTTGCGGTATATACCTATCCCTTTCCATCGCTAAAGTAAACGTAACCAAATTGTGGTCACTATCACCAAAGTGCTCACCTACGTCCAAATCTAACACCTGGCCTGGTTCATTACCCAGTACCAAATCCAATGTGGCCTCGCCTCTTGTTGGCCTATCTACATACTGTGTCAGGATACCCTCGTGCACACATTGGACAAAAACTGACCCATCTAAAGTACTCGAACTATAGCGTTTCCAGTCAATATTTGGAAAGTTAAAGTCCCCCATAACAACTACCCTGTGACTTTCGCTCCTATCCAGAATCATCTTTGCAATCTTTTCCTCTACATCTCTGGAACTTTTCGGAGGCCTATAGAAAACTCCCAACAGGGTGACCTCTCCTTTCCTGTTTCTAACTTCAGCCCATACTACCTCAGTAGTCGAGTCCTCATAAATGTCCTTTCTGCCACCGTAATACTGTCCTTGACTAACAATGCCACACCTCCTCCTCTTTTACCACCTTCCCTGATCTTACTGAAACATCTAAACCCCGGAACCTGCAACAACCATTTCTGTCCCTGCTCTGTCCATGTCTCCGAAATGGCCACAACTTCAAAGTCTCAGGTACCAACCCATGCTGCAAGTTCACCCACCTTATTCCAGATGCTCCTGGCATTGAAGTAGACACACTTCAAACCACCTTCCTGCCTGCCATGAAAATGTTGCCCCTTAGGTCCTTTAAAATCTTTCCCCTCTCACCTTAAACTTATGCCCTCTAGTTTTGGACTCCCCCCATCCCAGAGAAAAGACCTTGTCTGTTTACCCTATGCATGCCCCTCATGTTTTTATAAACCTGAATGAAGTCACCCCTCAGCCTCTGACACTCTGACAGGGAAAAAAAAAACCAGCCTATTCAGTCTCTGCCTAGAACTCAAACCCTGGCAACATCCTTGTAAATCCTTTCTGAACCCTTTCAAGTTTCACAATATCTTTCTTATATCAGGAAGACCAGAACTGAATGCAATATTCTAAAAGTGGCCTAACCAATGTCCTGTACAGCCACAACATGACTTCCCAACTCTTGTACTCAATGCACTGACCAATAAAGGCAAGCGTACCAAATGCCTTCTTCACCGCCTTGTCTACCTGCAACTCCAATTTAACGGAACTATGAACCTGAACACCAAGGTCTCTTTATGCAGCAGCATGCCCCGGAACCTGCCATTAAGTGTATAACTCCTGCCCTGATTTGCCTTTCCAAAATACAGCACCTCACATTTATTTAAATTAAACACCATCTGCCACTCCTCGGCTCATTGGCCCATGTGATCAAGGTCCTGTTTTACTTTGAGATAACCGGCTTCACTGTCCACTACACCACCAATATTGGTGTCATCTGAAAACTTACTAACCATACCTCCTATATTTATATCCAAATTATTTATAGTAATCTTTTATATTAATAACAAAAGGTGATTAGCCCGGCACCAATCCTTGCAGCACGCTACTGACCACAGACTTCCAGTCGGAAAAGCAACTCTCCACCACCTTGCTAACCAGTCTACAATGCAGAACCTTGTCAAATGCCTTTTCTAGTCCATAGAGACAATTTTTACAGCTTTGTCTTCATCAATCTTCTTTGTCCCACCTTCAAAATACTCAATCAAGTTAGTGAGGCATGATTTCCCATGCACCAAAGCTGTGGTGACTATCCCTAATCAGTCCTTGCCTTTCCAAATACACATAAATCCTGTCCCTGAGAAGAACCCTCCAACAACTTATCCACCATTGACATCAGGCTCACCAGTCTATAATTCCCCCACTTTTCCTTCCCAACTTTCTTTAATGACGGCACCACATTAGCCAACCTCCAGTCTTCCAGCACCTCACCTATAGCTGTCAATGGTACAAATCATCCCAGAATCCCTACACTGTGGAAACAGGCCCTTCAGCCCAACAAGCCCACACTGACCCTCAGAGCATCCCACGCAGACCCATCCCCCCTATAACCCACCTAATCTATGCATCCCTGAATACTACAGGCAATTTAGCATGGCCAATCCACCCTAACCTGCATATCTTTGGACTGTGGGAGGAAACTGGAGCACCCAGAGGAAACATGCACAGACACTGGGAGAATGTGTAAACTCCACACAGACAGTTGCCTGAGGGTGGAATCGAACCCAGGTCCCTGATGCTGTGAGGAAACAGTGCTAGCCACCCAGCCACTATGCTGCCCACATTTCAAATATCGCAGCAGGGACCCAACAATCTCTTCCTTTTCCCACAAAGTTTTGGGAAACAACTGATCAAATCCTGAGGATTTATCCATCTTTACGCATTTTTAAGACATCCAACACCTCCTCTTCTGAAATATGGACACTTTTTGAGGTTTCCTCAAGTTCTCTAGTTTTCATGTCCTCCACAGTAAATACTGATGCGAAATACTCATTTAGTATCTCCCTCATCTCCTGCGGTTCCGCCTTGCTGATCTTTAAGGGACGCTATTCTCTCCCTAGTTACTCTTTTATTTGTAGAATCTCTTTGGATTCCCCTTTACCCTATTTGCCAAAGCTTTCTCATGTTCTCTTTTTGCCCTCCTGACTTCCCTCTTGACTTTATACCTACTGCCCCTATACTCCTCTAGGGAGAGAAGACGGAAATAAACCTCCAGGCTGAATGGTTTCCTCAGATTTTGTGGTTACTCTTTTTGTAGGTCTCCCTCAACATGAGGCATTAAATCATCCAATCCCCTCAGCCCCTTTAACCATTCTTAAACATCTCAGTAACCTCAATATCGATAACTTCATCCAATTTTTTCTCAAGTTTTAACCATTTACTTTCTGCGGGAGCATTTCAATCAATCTGCATTGTAGCCCCTCCAGGATCGATTAACCCTACCTGTGGCATGATTTCTAACATTAGAAACATTGAAAATAGTAGCAATAGTAGGTCATTCGGCCCTTTGGACCTACTCTGCCATTCATAGAAACATAGATACTACAAAATAGGAACATATTAAAGCCATTGGTGCCTTGGCCCTCCTTCATCCTTCATAAACACATCCTTCATGTGTTCAGTTCTGATTGCCTCATTATAGGAAGGATGTGGAAGCTTTAGAGAGGGTGCAGAGGAGATTTACCAGGATACTGCCCGGACTGGAGGGCAGGTCTTATGAGGAAAGGTTGAAGGAGCTAGCGCTTTTCTCATTGGAGGGAAGAAGGAGGAGAGGTGACTTGATAGAGGTGTACAAGATGATGAAAGGCATAGATAAAGTGGATAGCCAGAGACTTTTTCCTAGGTTGAAATGGCTATCATGAGGGGGCATAATTTTAATGTGATTGGAGGAAGATATAGGGGAGACGTCAGGGGTAGATTCTTTACACAGAGAGTGGTAGGTGCGTGGAATGCGCTATCGGCTGTGGTAGGGGAGTCAGATACTTTAGGGACATTTAAGCGACTCTTGGATAGGCACATGGATGATAGTAAACTGAAGGGTATGCAGGTTAGTTTGATCTTAGAGTAGGATAATAGGTCAGCACAACATTGTGGGCCAAAGGGCCAGTACTGTGCTGTACTGTTCTATGTTCTATAAAAACCTAGAAAATAGGAGCAGGAGGAGGCCAAGCAGCCCTTTGAGTCTGCTGTGCCACTCATAGAAACGTAGAAACCTGCAAAATAAGAATGGAAATTGGCCATTCAGCCCGTCCACTCATTATGACATGGCTGACCATCCAGCACTGTAGTCTTGTCCCCCATTCCCTTTAGCCCCAGCTGGATCATTGCCAGGTTGTGGGTTGGGATTTCTTTGAGCCGGGCAAGGGTGGCCTGGAGGAGGGAGGCAGATCAGGAACTGCTTCCGAGGGACGGCTCAGCGAGGAAGCTAACATCCTACACATTGACTCTCCTGGGAGACGTGTTAATGTTTGCTGCTGGGCTAATATTAGAAATTGCAGTCAGAGCTGATGAGAAACGAATATTTGAACAGTATCCATGGGTGTGGGCTGTTGTTTCTCGGTATCTAATCGCAGATGCAAAACAGAAAAACTAAAACCCCAAACAAGTTGTTTGTTTTATCACATCCCTTATCGCTCAAAGCCAAGGTCACACTGAAAGCGAAGGGAGAACCGCACTGATCACTCTGCAGTTGTGCATTGCAAGCCTTCACTCGGAGATTCAATGTAACGTGCGTGGGATATTCCCACAACTTGCATTCAAGTGGCACATCGCACAATTGCAGTTACACCTCAGAAGTGTTTTCGGAAGCAGCGCAGGACGGTTGACGTACCTGCGATACTTAACACAGGAAACAGCAAGATCAGACAAACAGCTGTGTGGCCAGCAACCAATACCAAACTGTTCCTCTCACCGATCAATTGGGTTTTTTTTTAGCTTTTCAGAATTCCCCGATCCCTTCTCAATTGAAGCAGGATCCCAGGGATCTTTAATAAAAACTGAAAGAACCGCAGATATTCTAAATCAGAAACTAAAACAGAAATGGCTGGAAAAAACTCAGCAGGTCTGAGGAAGGGTCTCTCAACCTGAAACGTGAATTGATTGATTGTTTTTATTGTCACATACCAAAATACAGTGAAAAGCTTCGTTTGTGAGCCGTACAGGCAGATCACAGCAAGCAAAAGATGTACAGATCAAAAAGACTTAGTAGCATACAGGTTACATTGCAGGTTATTTTCTTTGAGGCTAGAGTCAATTCAACAGTCTGATAATGGCCAGAAAGAAGCTGTTCCTAAACCTGCTTGTGCGTGTGTTCAGGCTTCTGTATCTTCTGCCTGATGGAAGAGGTTGTAGGAGATCATTACCGGGGTGCAATGGGTCTTTGATGATGTTGGCCGCCTTTCCGCAGCAGCGAGCTGTCTAAATGGAGTCCGTGGATGGAAGGTTGGCTTCCGTGATGGTCTGGGCTGTGCACACCACCTTCTGCAGTTTCTTATGGTCCTGGGCAGAGCAGTTGCCATACCAGGCAGTTATGCACCCAGATAGTATGCTTTCAATGGTGCATCTGTAGAAGTTGGTGAGGGACCTTATGGACATGCCAAATTTCCTGGGCCGCCTGAGGATGAAGATACATTGTTGTGCCTTCTTGACTGTCGCATCTACGTGGGAAGTCCAGGACAGGTCGTCGGTTATCGTCACCCTGGGGAGCATGATGCTCTTCACCCTCTCAACCTCAGTTTTGTTGATGTAGATGGGGTCGTGTTCTACTCCTTTCTTTCTGAAGTCTAATTTCTCTCCACAGATGCTGAACTTTTCCAGCAATTTCTGTTTTTGTTGTCCATGGGATCTTTCATGCCCATGCGGGAGGCCAGATGGGACCCCCTTTAGGTGAACATCCCACCTGAAGAAAACACCTGTGACAATGTGGCATTCCATCAACTCTGGCCTGGGAACCTTGGCCTAGATGATAAACCTAACCTCCAGTGGACCTGAGGTTGCCCAAAACTCTGCTGCCCATGCATTAAATCAGGGAGCATCCCATTCTCTGATTCCTTTCTGCATTTGTCCCTCAGTCAAGCAATTTTAAAATGCTCCTTTAAAATCCCTGCACAGTCTCACCCTTGCCTTGAACTCTTTTAAAGTTGTTTGAACTTGTTTAAAGGTGCCGTTATTAAAATCACTTGGAGACTGGTGAACACAGGGAATGCTGGAGAAACTCAGCAGCATCCGTGGAGAGCTAGAGAAACAAAGGCACTATTTCAATTCTGGTGTCCCTCTTCTTCCGCTGTGAGTTTCCCTGTGTTTGTTTCAGATTTCCAGCATCTGCAGTCTTGAGTCTTTATTGAAGTTCACGCTGCCTGGACTGTAAAGTTATGCAAATCCATTCTTGTATCTCTCTACTGCACTTCCTTCCTTGCATCACTCTTTTCAAAGTCTCTTTGATCAAGCTTTTGGTGACCTGACCTAATGCCTCCTTTATGTTGATCAGTGTTCTCCTTTAAAGAGCTAACTTATTTTTCTCACAACCAGTAAAGGTAAGGTCAGCACATACTGTTTTCTCATGAGATAGAGAGACAACTTGTGATGGTTTAACCTGCCTCTCAAGAGGGTTGGTTCATTCAGCTGGCTGGCTTGTGATACAGATACCAAGAGTTCAATTCCCACAACAGTTGAGGTTACCACCAAGGTCCCACCTCCTCAACCTCTCCCTTTATCGGAGGCACAGGGACACTCAGCTTAAGCTCACCACCAATTGTCTCTCTCCAACGAGAGACTGGGACAATGGTGACAATGGAAAACTCAAAGCCATTTGGAGGAAATTCACTATTATTTTCCTCCCTGGGTGGTGTGATGGCTCAGTAGTTAGCACTGCTGCCTCATAGTGCCAAGGATCTGAATTCCAAATCCGAACGGCTAGCAGTGAGATGAGGAGAAACTTTTTTACTTGTTCAGATTTGGAATTTGCTGACTGGAATGTTCATTGGAGGCAGATTCCACTAGAGGCTTCAAAATTAGGGGAGGTGATGGCCTAGTGGTATTATCACTGGGTCTAGAGACCCAGATAATATTCTGGGGACCTGGGTTCAAATCCTGTTATGGTAGAATTTGAATTCAATTTTGAAAAAAAAGTATCTGGGAACTAAGAATCTAATGATAACCATGAATCCGTTACTGATTTTTGGAAAAACCCATCTGCTTCACTAATGTCTTTTAGGGAAGGAAACTGCCATCCTTACCTGGTCTGGCCTACATGTGACTCCAGACCTACAGCAATGCAGTTGATTCTGAACTGCCCTCTGGGCAGTAAATGATGCCTCAGCCAGCAATGCCCTCATCCCATTAAAGAATGAAGGAAAAAAAATGGGAGCTAGATCTATATTTGAAAGCAATGAGTTTAGAGGGCTACAGAGATAGGACCAGAGAATGAGACTAGCTCTTTTGGGAGCCAGCACAGACGTGATGAGTCGAATGACCTCCTGTGCTGTAAATTCTAGGATTCCATAAGTTTCAGCTTGATGGGTGAAAGCGCCGGATTGTTAATTTGCTGGTCGCCAGTACGTGGAACTCACCAAAAAGAACATGAAGCAGCTCCTTTTGCGAAGCGTAGCCTTTGGATTCACAGTCACTGTATGGCTCGTTTTCTAGGGCTCACTGCATGAGGGGCCTTAGGGGTCAGATGCTGGTCAAGGGCGACTGGTTACATGCCATTCATTTTTAGCAAATTGAACCTCGGACTCGCAGTCATTCCGAAATGACCTGCAACAGTCTGTGCTAGCCAGTGAGAAATCACAGTTAGTACCTCTAACAGGTTTGAGTGCACATCTAAGTGTGACAATCGCATGAAACGCAATGTGAGAATCAGCATTTGAAGTGGGTGTATCACTGGCTGGGTGAAGTAGCACTGCAAAAATTCCCTTTTCACTGTCATGCGATGGTTACTGTATGTCACCTCCAACACACACTGAGGTGGTTCCTTGGTGCCTGCTGCAGTCTTGTCCTCCCAGGACCAAAAGTGCTCAGATACTTGCCCAGTACAGGCCGAACAATGGCTTTAATAAAGTAAAACAAAACGAGAAGGTGTTGGAGAAAGTCAGTCAGTCTGGCAGCGAGACAGAAACAGAGTTAACAGTTCAAGTCTAAAGCCTCTTGGTTTGAACTGCAGGAGCAAATAACTGCAGATACTGGAGTCTGTGCTAAAAGCAACAAATGCTGGAGATCCCAGCCGGTCAGACAGCATCCATGGAGAGAGAGCAAGCTAACGCTTCGAGTCTAGATGACTCTTAATCAGAACTGAAGTGTGGAGGGGGACAGCATTTATGCAAGAGTTGCAAGGTCGGGGGGGTGTGAGGGTGGTGGAGTGTAGAGTGCTGGTGGAGGAAAGATGCTGATAGCTCAAATTAAGTGATGGGAATGTGGGAATGGCGGAACAATGGTGTGTCTAACTGCCAGACTTGAAAGAGGAGGCAGTCCCACTGGGGTTGGGGGGGGAGGAGATAAAGGACATGACAACAGAGAATGTAACAAGTAAAGCTAAAAGAAAGGGAAGGAATGGGAGTGGGTTCACAATCTGAAGGTGTTGAACTCAATATTAAGTCCAAAAGGTTGTAAAGTGCCTTGTCTGAAAATTAGATGTTATTCCCCCAGTTTGCGCTGTGATTCACTGGAACACTGCAGCATGCTGAGGACAGGTAAGTGGGCAACCGAACAGGATGCTGTGTTAAAATGGATTGTTACAGTGGTTTGCCAGCAGAATTGTATCCTTCATAAACTTCAGCTTCTCCAAATCTCTCGTGCCCATATTCCAACTCTCAAAAGATCTCGTTTTCCCATCACGTTTGTAATCCACAACCTATGTTGCCCCATGGTGTGGCAATGCCTCAGCTTTCACAGTTTTATCCTGATTGTCCGAACTTTCCCTTGTCCTGGCGAACCTGCACTGCACCTCGTTGAAAGGTTGAGTTTAACCCTTTATTCCCTGTTTAGGCCAAATGAGATAAACGTTTGCTTAAACATTGATGCAAGTGAGAGATTTACACATCTAATAATGGTGCACAGCTCAAACCTTCATGACAAGCACAAAAGTTTTATTCTATTTTCACAAGCTTCCAATCGAATATTCCTACAGATAATGGTTTCCAATTGAAAGGTTACACATTTTCGCCCCCCAAGTCTCTATCCAACCCAAACCCTTCCAAGCCTGCAACCACTACCATCGAGAAGGACAAGGGAAGCAGATGTGTAGGAATATCACCCCCTGCAGGTTCCCTCCAAGCCACCCTCCATCCTGACAGAATCGTAGAAAATAGGTGCAGGAGCAGGCCATTCAGCCCTTCAAGCCTGCACCATGACTCAATATGATCATGGCTGGTCATGCAATCTCAGTATCCCGTTCCCGCTTTCTCTCCGTACCCCTTGATCCCTTCAGCCACAAGGGCCACGCCCAACTCCCTCCTGAGTATATCTAACAAACTAGCCCCAGCTGCTTTCTGTGGTACAATTCCACATGTTCGCAATTCTCTGAAATTCTTCCTCATCTCAGTCCTGAATGGCTAACCCCTTATTCTTAGACTCTCACACCCCGCCCCCCTCAAGTTCCTGGACTTCCTGCATCTAGCCTGTCCAGTCCCAGCAGGATTTTATATGTTTCTACAAGATTCCTCCCATTCTTATAAAACTTGACACTGTTTTTTGCTCGTCCTCTGTCGCTGAGTCACAAGCCTGGAACTGACTTGCTAACAGCACTGTGTGTGAGTGAGCGTGTGTGTGGGGAGGGGGGGAGCGGTGGTATGAGTGTGTGTGTGTGTCTGTGTGGAGGTATGAGTGTGTGTGTGTCTGTCTGGGGGTATGTGTGTGTGTGTGTTTGTGAGAGCATCTGTGTGGGTGTGTGTGTGTGAGTGTGTGTGTGGGGGGGATATGAGTGTGTGTGTGGGGGGTTGTGAGTGCGTGTGTGTGTGTGTGTGTGTGTGTGAGAGAGAGTGTATGTGTGTGAGTGTGTGCCAACAGCAGTGGAATTACAGCCAGTCAAGTACTCACTGCCACCTTCTGAAGAATGGGCAACAAATGCTGGTCTAGCCAGCAATGTTCACATCTTATGCTTGAATAGATATAAGTCTTGTTGATCCTTCTTAATTCCTAACTTTTAGCTATTTCAAAAATACTCATCTATTTTATAGAGTCACAGAGTCATACAACATGGAAACATACCCTTCAGTCCAAGCAGTCCATACCGACCATAATCACATAGTAAGCTAGTCCCACCTGCTTGCTCCTGGCCCATATCCCTCCAAACCTTTCCTATTCATGTACGTATCCAAATGTCTTTTAAATGTTGTAATTGTACCCGCATCCACCACTTCTTCTGGAAGTTCATTCCACACGTGAACCACCCTCTGTGAAAATAATTTGCTCTTCGTGTCTTTTTAAATCTTTCTCCTCTCATCTTAAAAATGTGCCCCCTAGTCTGGAAATCCCCCGTTCTCAGGAAAAGACACCTGCCATTAACTCTAACTATACCCCTCATTATTTTATAAACTTCTTTCAGGTCACCTCTCAATCTGGTCCAAATTAGCTGAGTTCATGCTTTGGGTCGAGCAACCCTTCCTCAGAACTCCCAGCTCTAAGGAAGGGTCACTTGACCCGAAACATTAACTCTTATTTCTGTCCACAGATGCTGAATTTTTCCAGCAACTTCTGTTTTTGTTTCTGATTTACAGCATCAGCAGTTCTTTCAGGGTTTTAGGTGAGTTCATGCTTGGTTATGGATCTACAGCACAGAAAAATGTCTCTTCGGCCCATCATTTGCCCACCATTAATCTCCTTCTGCTACTGTTTTGTCCACTCTTTAAATATATCAGCATCTCTCTGCTACCATCAATATATCTTTCCTTTATCAGCTATCAGTTAGTTTGAAGATCCTGAGGAACGCCGAGAAATTTTACCAGATTAGATGCTGATGGCAACAAAGGAGGGAGAGGAATTGAATACAGAAGTGGGGAGGCTATGCTTCAGTCAAATAGGGCACTGGTGAGACCACATCTGAAGAACGCTTCTTCAGCCAGAAAGTGGTGAATCTATGGAATTCACTGCCACAGAAGGCTGTGGAGGCCAGGTCATTGAGTACATTTAAGACTGAGATAGATAGGTTCTTGATTATCAAGGGAATCAAGGGTTACGGGGAGAATGGGGTTGAGGAACTTATCATCCATGAATGAATGGCAGAGCAGACTCGATGGGCCGAATGGCCTAATTTCTGCTCCTATGTCTTAACTGCACATAGTATTGGTCACTTATTTAAGGAAAGGACGCAATGCATTGGAAGCCATTCGGAGAAGATTTACTACTTTAATGCCTGGAATAAGTCAGAAAGGTTGGACAAGCTAGCCTTGCATCTGCTGGAGTTTAGATTAAGAGCTGACTTATTTGAAACATATTAAGATGTCTGAGGGGACCTGATGATGTGCATGTGTGGAGAGAATGTTTCCTCTTGTAAGAAAATCTAGAATTAGGGGTCACTTTTTAAACAATACTTTTAAAACGTGGCAAAATATTACTTCTCAAAGGGTTTCAGAGATAGTAGGAACTGCAGATGCTGGAGAATCTGAGATAACAAGATGTAGAGGTGGATGAACACAGCAGGCCAAACAGCCTCAGAGCCTTCTCCTCTGATGCTGCTGGGCCTGCTGTGCTTATCCAACTTCTCAAAGGGTTGTGGGTCTTTGATACGCCTTCCTGGAAAGGCGCTGGGAGCAAACTCCTTGAATATTTTGAAGCTGGAGGTTAATACATGAAACAAAAACAGAGGTTTGGGGAAATGCAGCAGGTTTGACAGCATCTGTAGAGAGAAAAAGAGAGTTAGAGTTTGGAGTCTTCAAAACTGATTGATGGAATCTTATTAAACCAGGAGTGGGGGTGAAAAGTTATCGGGGTAGGAGAGAACGAGGATTTGAGGTTACAATCAGATCAGCTATTATTTTGTTGCAGGGCGTAAGTGGCTGAATGACTCCCTGGTGCTCTTCGTTGACACGTGTCAGTGTGAGAAACAGGAAATGCGTATCTTGTCTTGAACACATTTGAGAGAAATTGGAGGTTGGAAATGAGTAAACCGTTGGCAAATCCTCAGTGTAAGAATCTGAGATGGTGTTATTTGGGGAGGATATTTGGAGAATACGTTCATCAGAGTGCGCTAGGCACAGAAAACATCTCGAACTGCTGGCAAAATTTGCTTACAAGGTGGCCGTCTCAGTGATTATAACCGCAAGAGGAATGATGTTCCCCGCACAAAATTCCCCTTCCTCGGGTTTTCAACTGTTTACAGAGGATCCATTCGCACAGTGAGATAAACAGACCGTTTGTTTTATTCGAATGCATTTCCTTTTCGAATTTGCTCTGGTTCTGTTTGTGGTTACAGTCTCAAGTTACGTATCGGAGCCCAGAAAGCAACTAGAGAGGAACTGAGAAACTTTTATTGAATACGTGTGGGATAGCGCACAGGGCTTCTGTTATTAAAGGAAGCAAAACAACACTGTATCCTTGCGATAGGGAAGTGACTATACTGACTTGTCCTAAGTCAGGGCACGTGAGTATCTGTTCAACAACCCGGTGTCAAATTGGCGCATTGAGGGAATAATCAGTCAAATTAGGGCACACTTAAAAGGAATAACAGACGGACGCACTCCCTTTCCTTGACCATAATTGGCCATTAATGGGTTTTCAACTTTAGTTACCAGCTAGTTAGTCACTGGTCAAAACACATAGGATTTGGAAAACTTTACACACAGTGAGTTTGGCCTTGTTAACAATCTTGTCAATAGAGATTGAACTACTGCTTCAACTTTGGATGTTCAACACATTATAGCACAGCGCTCATTCAGACAGCTGGCGCAGACATGATGGGATGAATGGCCTCTGACTGAACTGACAAGTGGGTGGTAAAGACAACACCGTTAAACCTAAAAAAAAAGTGTGGTTTATCTCAAATTACCCCAAGGAAGCAAAGTATCTCAAAATTTCCCACCACCAACATCATGGGGGTACCATTGACCAGAAGCTCAACTGGACTCATCATATAAATCCAGTGGTGACAAGAGCAGGTCAGAGGCTAGGAATACTGCATTTGCATAACTCCCCTCCTGAGTCCCCGATGCCTGTCCACCAATGGCACAAGTCAGGAGTGTGATGGAATACTGCCCACTTTGAGTCATAGAGTCCTACAGCACAGAGACAGGCCCTTTGGTCCAAACTGGTCCTTGCCAACCAAAATGTCCATCCACGCGAATTTCATTTCCCTGCACTTGGCCCTTATCCTTCTAAATCTTTCCTATCCATGTATTCATCCAAATGCCTTTTAAATATTGTTAATGCACCCACCTCAACCACTTCCGCTGGCAGCTCATTCCATATGCGTACCACCCTCTGTGTAAAAAAGTTGCCCCTCAGGTTTCCATATATTCTTTCCCTTCTTACCTTAAACTGATGCCCTCTAGTCCTTGATTCCTCAACCCTGGGAACCCTGAATGTGTGCAGCTCCAACAACCCTCAAGACCATGCAGGATACCCATCTCCACAAGCATCCACTCCCTCCGCCACTAACGCTCAGTAGTAACAGTGTGTACCATCGACAAGATGCACTGCAGGAATTCAGAAGCCACACGACACCAGGTTATAGTCCAACAGGTTTATTTGAAATCACAAGCTTTCGGAGTGGATCCACTTCACCTGACAAAGGTGGTATCATGTGATTTCTGAATTTGTCCACCCCAGTCCAATACTAGCCCCTTCATATCACTGCAAAAATTCACCATGGCTCCTTAAACAGCACCTTCCAAACCCAAGCCGAATTCCATCTTGAAGGACATGGACAGCAGGTTTGTGGGAATACTTACTTCCTGCAAGTTCCTCTCCTACTTGAAAATGTATCGCTGTTCCTTCAGTGTCCCTGGGTCAAAATCCAGGAATTCCCTCTTTAATGGCATTGTGGGTCTACCTACAGCACGTAGACTGTGGCAGTTAGGGAGGGAATTCCAGGATTTTGACCCAGTGACACTGAAGAAACAGTGATACATTTCCAAGTCAGGATGGGCGAATAGGCCAGAGGGAAACTTTCCTCGGAGGTTGTCAGCTGCAGATATACATTTCCCAACTCTCAAATTTGCACAAGACAGGCTCTTCTGCAAGTATCTCACAACATTCAAAGTGATCATGTCCAACTCTTCAATGTGTTGAGGAATGAGTATTAACTGAGTGGAAATCTCCACTAGGGTCAAGGGAATGCTTATGTTCATCTGGGAAGTGGGATCACCACGCAGAGAGAGGCCTTTTGGTCCATCATGCTGGTGCTGGCTCTCCGTGAGAGCAATTTGGCTAGTCCTACTCTCCTGCGCCTGCTCCCCCTTTTTATCTCTTTCGATGAGCTTTCATTGCTTGACTGGAAAATAGTCAGCACCTCACTTTTTTACATGATGTTACCAGTGAAATTAGGCATGAACTCAAAACCTCAAGGGCTTATAAACTAAAACAAGGGACTCAGAAGCTGGAGATCCAAAACAAATTGCTGGAGAAACTCAGCAGACCTGGCGAGAGAAAATAGAGTTAATGTTTTGAGTCTTGTGACCTTTTTTTTGAGATTCCAACTTAAGTTAGAACACATCCAACTTAGATAGATTCTCTTAGGGAGCCAGATGGGGTTTTCCCCTGACAGTCAGCAACAAGCATCATTAGACACTTAATTCCAGATAGTTATTGAATTCAAATTCCACCATCTGCCACAGCAGGGTTTGAACCCATGTTCCCAAATGTTATCTGGGTTTCTGGATTAACAGTCCAGCGATAACACCATTAGGCAATCACCTCCCCATGTCTTACTTTGGGCTATTTCAGAGGGCAGTTAAGAGTTTACGGCATTGTAGTGGGTCTGGAGTCACATGTAGGCCCAGACTGGGTATGGTGGCAGATATCCCTTCCCTAAGTGGAGCAGAGGGATTTTTACGACAATAGCTTCATAATCAGCATGAGACTTTTAATCAGAAGTTTGACAAAGAAAAATCGAGTTTAAATTCCAATGAATGATACAAACCCAGATCTCCATAAGAACACAAGTCTGAAAATTACTAAGCCAGCGACATAAGAGCGAAGCTATTGCCTCCACACATACAGAAGTCATCTAGTTGGCGCAATAATACTGATGTTCCCCATTGAAACACAACTTGTGAGTTGGATAATAGCAAACTAACATGTACTCTGTTAATTCATCAAGGATTGCACAACCTCAGCCATCATAATGCCGTTGGGAGGAAGGATTCAATATCTTTTGTTGCTGATTGCTAAACTTCAGAATATGACTTACAGGAAAGTTGCACTTCGTGGCAGACCAGAACAAAAACACTTGCTGCTCTGAAGCAATTCAGCTAAGTCATGCAAACCATGTGACCAGGAATCAGGTCACTCGGCATCAAGTCGCTGACAGTCAGAGAAACAAATATAATAAATGGCACTGCCTCACCACCACACCGCGGCCCTCCTTCAGCACTGACCCTCCGACAGTGCGACACTCCCTCAGCACTGACCCTCCGACAGTGCGGCGCTCCCTCAGCGCTGACCCTCCGACAGTGTGGCGCACCCTCAGCACTGACCCTCCGACACTGCGGCACACCCTCAGCACTGACCCTCCAGCAGTGCGGAACTCCCTCAGCACTGACCCTCCAGCAATGCGGCACTCCCTCGCTGCTGATCCTCCGACACTGCGGCGCTCCCTCAGCACTGACCCTCCAACAGTGCAGCACTCCCTCAGCACTGACCCTCTGACACTGCGGCGCTCCCTCAGCACTGACCCACCGACATGATTAAACGTCTGACAGCACTAAAGTAATGGGCCTGCTTTGCGCATCAGAATTTAATATCAGTTGGAGGAACAGTTTTTATCAATATACAACACTCTTGGCATCACATGAATGATTTTACAGTGTTATAATTGTTCCAATGTTCATTCACCTGGTTAACATAATGTTTTTTTTTTGTGTGAAGAAGAGAAACACTGTCATTATCTTATCAGCTTGTAAGGTCCAAATAAGTTTAGAAATGGAGCAGACTGACATTGACACCTGGAAACCAGCCATTCATGAGTTAATAAAAAGACATTTTCTCCAACAAAAGGTACTTTCAATATAAAATCATTTAAATTTTCTTCAACTGAGAAAACAGCATAAATTTAGATAAAAAAAAGAACTTTCTGTGATATGAAAAGAATCCAATCCTACTATAACTTTCTTTTAAATTCCTACTGGGCTCTGGTTACAGCAGATCCACCATTCTAAAGTGAAAGGAAAAGTCAGAGTAAGAGATAGGTTTTTGGGGGATGGGGAAAAAATGGGAGGGAAGAAACTGGTGAAAATTACAATGTTAAGGAAAGGAATATATTATCTAAGCTGTCCTGGGAATCCTTGATGTGGATATAGAGGAAACTTTTCTCTGTATCTAGCCCCTTTTGCTCTTGGCTTCATTGATTGATTGATTTTATTGTCACGTGTACTGAATGACAGTGAAAAGCTTTGTTATACGAGCGGTACAGCAAGCGAAGGACGTACAGATCAAAAAGCCTTAGAGGCATACAGGTTACTTTGCAGGTTATGTTATTTGAGGCTAGAGTCCATTCAACAGTCTGATAACGGCCAGAAAGAAGCTGTTCCTGAACCTGCTCGTGCGTCTGCTAATGTTTGGTGGAGATAGTGTTGAGTGAGCTTTATTATCTGTTTAAAATTGTTGAAGGTGTCTTGCTCTGTGCCTAGAGCCCGTGCTGTGTTTGTCCTGGGAGCATTTGAGGAGGACAGCTTGGAGGAGAACTGGCTGGGGGGTGGTGTTCCCACTTACCTGCTGCCTTTGTCTTTCTAGATGGTGGTGGTCATGATTTTGGGAGGTGGTCTCTGAGGAGCCTTGGTGAATTTCTACAGTGCATCTTGTTGATGGTACATGCTGCTGCTGAACATTGATGTTGAGGGAGTGAGCATTTGTGAATGTGGTGCCAATCGAGTGGGCTGCCTTGTCCTGGATGGTGTTGAGCTTCTTGAGTGTTGTTGGAGTTGCACTCAAAGAACAGTACAGCACAGAAACACGCCCTTTGGCCCACAAGGGTTGCACTAATGCATTTAGTTTAGTGCCTTTCTAAACTAAAAACCTCTTACCTCTACGTTGTCTGTATGCCTCTGTTCCTTGCGTATTCATATATCTGTTGACTTGCCTCTTAAACATTGCTTTTTTATCTGTCTCCACCACTTCCTGACTGCGGATTCCAGGCACTTAGCACCCTCTGCGTTAAAAAAAAAACCTCCTCTCGCATCTCCTTTAAACTTACCCCCTTTTTACCTTCAACTTATGTCCCTTTGCCTCCCTCAGCATTCTGGGATGGATCCCATCAGATCCTGGGAACTTAGAACATAGAACAGTACAGCACAGGAGCAGGCCCTTCGGCCCATGATATTGTGCTGAACAAGATGCCAAATTAAACTTATCCCTTCTGACTCTTCTTCGTCCATACCCCTCCATTCCTTGCATATTCATGTGCTTATCTAAAAGTCCCTCAAATGCCCCTATTGTATTTGCCTCCACCACCATCCCCTGGCAGCGGGTTCCAGACCCCTACCACTCTCTGTGTAAGAAACGTGCTCCTCACATCTCCTTTGAACTTTCCCCCTCTCACCTTAAATGCATGTCCCCTAGTTTTAGACATCTCAATGCTGGGAAAATAGATTCTGACCATCAACCCAACTAGGCATCTCATAATTTTATAGACTTCTATCAAGTCTCCCCTCAGCCTCCACCGCTCCACAGAAAAGAACCCGAGTCTGTCCAGCCTCTCCTTATAGCTCATACCCTCTAATACAGACAGCATCCTGGTGAGCCTCTTTGGCATCCTCTGCAAATTCCCCACATCCTTCCTGTAATGTGGTGACCAGAATTGAATGCAATACTCTGTGTGGCCTAACCAAAGTTTCATAAAGCTGCAAAATCACTTCCTGACTCTTGTACTCAATTCCCTGACCAATAAAGGCAAGCATGCCGTATGCCTTCTTTACCACCCTATCTACTTGCAAGGTCACTTTCAGGGAGCTATGGACTTGAACCCCGAGATTCCTCTGTACATCAATGCAGTTCATAGTTATATACGTTTCCTTAACATTTGATCTCCCAAAGTGCAACACTTCACACTTGTCTAGCTTAATGCTTTTCAAAACACCCAACACCTTTTTAAATCAACATGCCCTAGAATAACAACACACTCACTGTCTACCATGTCCTTTTTCTACAGTGTCCATTTCGACTCAGCATCTACCAAGTCCTTCTCCTTTGTGACCTTCATTTCCTTCATTGACAACCCCAACAATTTCATACCCACCAATATACAATGCATTAGAATTTGGCTCAAGCCTGTTTGCCCAGGACATTCTATAGCCCTTTTTAGCCCTCCTAACTTCTTTTTTTGAGTTCTTTAACATTGTATTCTTTGAGGGCTCTGTCTGTTCCTAAACCTTATGTATACCTCCTTTTTCTTTCTGACTAAACTCTCAATTTCTGTTGTCATCCAAGGTTCCTGAATCTTGTCATCCTTATCCTTCATTTTTGCGGGAACATGCTGGTTCTGAACTCTAATTAACTGAACTTTAAAATATTCTCACATGACAGATGTGGATTTACCTTTAAACAGCTGCTTCCAATCTACATTCCCCAGTTCCTGCCAAATATTGTGGGAGTTAGCCTTTCCCCAGTTTAGTATTTTCACTTAAGGACTATTCATATCCTTATCCATAAGTGTGGAGGTCCCAGTGTTGCTCTGGGATGGATGAGGTCAAAACTCACACAATACCAGGTTATAGTCCAACAGTTTTATTTGAAAACACAAGCTTTCAGAGCCTCGCTCCTTCCTCAGGTGTTAGTAAGAGAGGTGACATCAGGCATAGAATTCACAAGCAAAAGATCAAAGGGTCATAGAACTGATGTGAATGTATTGAACAAACCTAAGATGGCTGTTAAATCTTTAATCAGTAAGAAAGGAGATGCAGGTTTCAATTGATTAATGTGTAAATCCAAGAATTTCTTTCAAGTCACTGCCTCCCCGACTGAAACTTCAATCACCTGGCTGGGCTCTTTCCCCATGATCAGGTCTAGTATGGCCCCTGCCATTGTTGGGCATTCCCTCCAACAGTATCCAAAATAGTATACCTGCCTGAGAGGGGCATAGCCACAGGGGACTCCTGCACCATCTGCCTGCCTCTTCTAGAAGTCACCGATCTATCTGCCTCAACGTTGTGTGTGACTGTGTCTCTAAAACTCCTGTCTATGACGCTTTCTGCCTCCTGCATGCTCTTAGGTGTGTCGAACTGTCACTCCAACTCATCCATGTGGTCTGACAGGAGCTGCAATGGGACACACTTCCTGCAGACAAGGGGACATTTAAACTGTCTCTGATTTCCCACAGGAGCAGCAGAGAAACATCCCACCGTCTGCCATTTTTAACCCTCCAGCAACTACTTAATTCAAAACAAATTTCTACTAGTTTGTTGGTGAGAGAGACACAGAATATGGTGAAACAGAGAAAGGGATTGTGCACCGTGTGTCACCTCAGTTCTTCAAGCGAGAAACAAGCTAAATATAGTAAGATGAGAAGGGATTTGAAGAGAACACAGCTGCCAAATGATATGAGGAACACAGTGTAGAGCTTCGAAAGGGCATTGATGTTCAGGTGGAATGGGTGGATAGGTGACAGTTAAAGTTCAAGGTGAAGATGAATTTGGTACAAAGAACACGGAGATACAATATAAAATAGAAGGGACTATAATAGAGGGTATACAGGAACAGAGAGACCTGGTGATTATGTACACAAGTCGTTAAAGGTAGCAAGACTATTCGAAAGAGCTGTTTAAAAAAAGTGCATAATGTGCTAGCCTTCATAAATGGGGCCTCGGAATTCAAGAGCATGGAGGTTATGCTGAACTTGTATGAGAAGCTGCTTAAATCCCAACTGGAGTATTGCATACAGTGCTGGGTGCCAGACGATCAGAAAAGATGTGAAAACATTGGAGAAAGTGCAGAAGAGGTTTGCAAGAATGGTTCCAGGGATGAGAAACTTCAGCCCATAAGGAATGACTGAAGAGGTTGGGGCTGTTTTCCTTGCAGAGAAGTCTAAGAGATTTACAAAAGCATGTGGTACATTGGATAGGAAGAAACTGTCTCAGCTCGTAAAAGAGAAGAGAACAAAAGGGTGTAGATATAAAGTGTTTCACAAAAGAAGCAAATGTGAGATGGGAAATATCTATTTTCTTACTCTGCAAGTTGTTTGGCTTTGAAATAAACAGTCATAAAGTATGGCAGAGGGAAGCTCCGCTGAGGCATTCAAAGGGTATCAGACGACTGTTTGAATTAAAACAGTGTGGGGGTTACAGAGAAAGGACAGGAGATTGGCACTTAGTTAAAATGCTCGGAGACATAACGGGCTGAACAGCCTCCTTCAGCCCAGTAAAAATTCTGATAAGCAATGGCCTTGATAGTAGGCTCATGCATTCCATGAGAAGGAAGAGAAAACATGGAAATTTGGAGCAGTCAATATAAAAGGTGACTCAAAAATCTTCTGAGATAACAAGGTGTAGAGCTGGATGAACACAGCAGGCCAAGCAGCCACGTCAGCTTTCAGAAAAGGGTCTGAAGAAGGGTCTAGGCCCGAAACGTCAGCCTTCCTGCTCCTCTGATGCTGCTTGGCCTGCTGTGTTCATCCAGCTTTACACCTGGTTATCTCAGATTCTCCAGCATCTGCAGTTCCTACTATCTCAAAAATCTTCTACCAGTTAGTTAGAAAGAGCCAGTGTGGGTCCTAATCATGATAAGAAGCTAGTACATGCTTAAGATGTGAGAATAAGGTTAAGATACCAAGTGCATGAGTTTTGATGATTACTAAGGAAGTAACCTGAAGGAGTTGACAGATATATGAATAGGCAGGGAATAGAGGGATACGGACTATGTTGAGATGAAATGTTTAGTTTAGATAGGCATCATCTGTTGGCACAGTCTTGGTGGGCTGAAGGGCCTGTTCCTGTGACTGTACTGCTCTTTGATTCTCCTTCTCAACCTCATCCCTCACCTGAGGCATGGTGAACCTCCAGTTAAACCATCACCAGTTGTCTCTCTCTCCCATAAGAGATTTTTTCCTTTATGCATTAATGGAATGAGGGTGTTGCTGGCTAGGCATTTATTGTCCATCCCCGATGGGGGGTTCAGAGTCAACCACATTGCTTTGGGTCTGGAGTCACATGTAGGCCAGACCAGGTAAGGATGGCAGTTTCCTTCCCTAAAGGACATTAGTGAACCAAATGGGTTTTTCCCCCTGACAATCGACAATGGATTCATGGTTATCATTAGATCCTTAACTCCAGATTATTGAATGCAACTTCCACCAGCTGCCATGGCAGGATTTGAACTCATGTCCCCAGAATGTTATTGGGTCTCTGGGTTAACAGTTCAGCGACAATACCACTAGGCCATTGCCTCCCCTATGGTCCAATGGGCAACTTTTTTTTTTTACAAAGGATGTGGATGCTAACAGAATATGGTGTTGTGGACCAGACCAGGTCCTCTCAAAATATTTTAAGGTTATTTTGTCCTTTTTTTTTCTGAAGAGAGGTTTTAAGGCAGAGGTGCCAAACTGTGAGGCCTTCAGTTTGTTTTTTAAAGTTGGAACAATGGAAGCAGCCTGAATGGGTTGAATAGACCTGAACTTTTTCTTATTTTACAGGTAGACGGGAAGTGCTGTGTTCCAGATGCAATGTGACTGGTCAAACTACTTGATGTTAAGCAAAACATTATAGTTATGGACATTATAGTTAAAACACAAACAAAAGAATGAGGAATTTGGAATAACTTAACCACTGGAAAATCTAACTGAATAATAGATACAGTACTAATTAATTACAGTACTCACTAATTACTAATTAATTGTTCCAATATAGTAACATCCTATAAACATAACCCTTGGCAAAAAGGTAAATTCAGACACACGTTCTCACATGCAGTTCCCCAAGCCAGGAGGAAGAGACAGATTCTCACATGCAGTTCTCCAATCCAGGAGGAAGAAACATCAAGAGAAATTTCAGAGGGTGTCGCCACCAGGTGAAACTTACTGAAGCTTCCAACTCTTTTGAGACCCCAAAGGCTTCTGATGGTGGTGCTAATGGGGTGAAAATTGACTGACAGGATGCAACAGAAAGGCTAACTGTGCTAAGGACTGGAAATGTTGTTGTTTTGTCTGGAGTGAGTGCATCCCAAATGATTGGGGGGGTAAGGGAGCTGTGCAGTGGGGCTTCCTTTATTAATCCAATCCCACCTTCCGAAATGGGGAGGTCCTAGAGGAATGGAAAGCATGAGACTCTTGTTCAGGAAGAATTATCGTGCCATTTTTCAGACTAACAGGACACCAGCTGAAAAGGATTTTACATTCAGTAATCAGGAGAAGGCGGTTGGAAATCAACTGACAATTTGGACTGTATTGAAGTTAATTCAGGTTTACCAGCTTGGATCTTATAGAAGGCCCATCAAACTGGAGAGTCATAGAGATGTACAGCATGGAAACAGGCCCTTTGGTTCAACTCATCCATGCCGACCAGATATCCTAAATTAATCTCGTCCCATTTGCCAGCATTTGATCCCATATTGCTCTAAACTCTTCCTAATCATGTCCCCATCCAGATGCCTTTCCCTATAGCTCAAACACTCCAACCCTGGCAACATCCTTGTAAATCTTTTCTGAACCCTTTCAAGTTTCACAATATCTTTCCTATAGCAGGGAGACCAGAATTGAACACAATATTCCAATTAAGGCCTAACCAATGTCCTATACAGCCGCAACATGACCTCCCAACTCCTACACTCAATTCACTGACCAATGAAGGCAAGTGTACCAAACGCCTTCTTCACTATCCTGTCAGCCTGGGACTCCACTTTCAAAGAACTGAGAGCCTGCACTCTAAGGTCTCTTTGCTCAGCAACACTCCCTTACCATTAAGCATATTAGTCCTGCCCTGATTTGCCTTTCCATAATGCAGCACTTCTCATTTATCTAAACTTTATTTTTGATGAATTAACAGCAAAGCATGATGAAGGAAATGCATTCAATGCTGCCTGTATGGATTTTAAGGAAGTGTTTGACAAGGTGCTTTTTATGGAAAGGCAAATTGCAGGGGCAATTGGCTTAAGGATCAAAAATATGAATCAGCTAAAAGTTTGCTTTTCATACCAAAGCCAGTGGTGTCCCATTGGGTCAGTGCTAGGACCACAAAGTTTTTTTTTGGGTTACGTTTAAATGCCTTACTCTGGAACACAGGCCAAATTTTCAAAATGTGACAATAAGACCAAACTTGGAGGTGTAGCAATCAGTGAGGATGATTAAAATCTCCTGCAACACTAACACAGTTACGACAGCAGAAAGGTCAGATGAGTTGACAGATAAGAGAGAATTAGAAATAGATTTTATTGTCACGTGTACTCAAATGCAGAAGTATATGAGTGCATTGAAGAGCGTACAATATTGCCATTCCTGGCACCATCTCAGTTACAAACGTACCTAGGTACTAAATCGAAAAATAAAGAAACAAAATTAAAAGTTAAACATTACTGTCCTTCTCAGTATTAAGTAGGAAAATAAATAAATAAAGTTAAAAATTCAACAAAATAAAAACCTAAAGAACTGCAGATGCTGTAAATCAGAAACAATAACAGAAGTTGCTGGTAAAGCTCAGCAGGTCTTGCAGCATCTATGAAGATAAGGATCAGAGTGAACGTTTCAGGTCCAGTGACCCTTCCTCAGAACTGCGTGTTAAAAATTCAACAGCCTTTCTTAGTCACACTCCCTACAAATCACTACAAACAAACTCCCTACAAACACGCCCTCGAAATCCTCCACATTAGCCTGGTCTCCAGGGGCTGCCCACTCTTGCCACCTTCAGATGCCAGGGGAAAATCTCTCGCCACCGATCACAGCGTGATTGAACAGAGTGAGACATACAAGGTTACGGCTGCACAGGAGGTGTACAAAAGCAAGGCCAACATTAGATTTGAAATTCGAGATCCATTCAGTGATCTAATAACAGCAGGGAAGAAGCCAGGGGGACATCTCTCGCCACCATGTTAGGCTCGCTGATCCCTACAATTGCTCAATCTCCCATGCACTGGGCTAGGTCTCCTCCGCGCTCCGCAATCTTGCTCTCCACAGAAGGTAAAGCAGATCAAAGTAAGAAAAGTGAAAGAAGGGAAAAAAAAGTAAAAGCCAATGAAACTCCAGGAAGAAGCCCTCACGCTGCGCTGCTACCCTGCCTCCATCTTGAGAATTTCTCAATTGGCAATTGACATATCCATAAGGGCCCTCACTAACTTTCATTGATGCATCATAGAAAGTATTCTATCTGGATGCATTAAGGCTTGGTACGGCAACTGCTCTGCCCAGGACCGTAAGAAACTACAGAGAGTTGTGAACACAGCCCAGACCATTATGCAATCCAACCTCCCATCCATTGACTCCATCTACACTTCTCGTTGCCGTGGAAAAGCGGCCTACATTATTAAAGACCCCTCCCAACCCCGGTTATAATCTCTTCCAATCTCTTCTGTCAGGCAGAAGATACAAAAGCTTAAACACATGCGCCAACAGGTTCATGAACAGCTTCTTTCCTGCTGTTATTAGATCGCTGAATGGATCTCGATTTCAAATCTAATGTTGGCCTTGCTTTTGTACACCTCCTGTGCAGCCATAACCTTGCATGTCTCACTCTGTTCAATCACCCTGTGATCTGTATATCCTTGTATATTATAATCTGCCTGTACTGCTCGCAAAACAGAACTTTTCGCTGTACATGTGACAACAAAAAATAAAATCTAATCAAATCAGAAATCAAAATTAAATCTGAATTTAATACTCTAGGACTCTATCTGATGTATTTTGGGAAAAGGGACAAAAGATGCAATATAGACTTAATGGCAGCATTCTAAAAAGTGTACAGGCACTTGGGGATTTATGCATACAGGCCTTTGAGAGTAAGGTGAGCATATTGGACCTTAGGCTTCATAAAGACACTAAGCACCAAAGCAGGAAACTATTCTGAAATACACAAACACCTGGTTAGGCTGCAACCTGGAGTTTTGCATCCAGTTCTGGTCAACTCATTTTTGGAAGGATATGAGGGTGCTTGATTTGAGCAGTTTTTGAATTCATCTGTGGGAGATGGGTCTCAGTGGCTGGGTCAGAATTTATCCCAATGTCGAGCTGCCTCTTTGAACCACAACAGTCCTTGTGCTATAGGTACAGCCACAATGGAGGGTGGGAGTTTGATAAAGGTAAAAGCTTATAGGATCCAGGATACCTCAGCAAGTTGGATCCAAGATTGGCTTAGAGACAGAAGACAGAGGGTGGTGACAGAAGGCTGTGTGACTGAAGCCCAGTGTGCCAGGGTATACCACAGGGATTAGTGCTCTGTCCATTATTGTGATAATATCTGTGATATTCATGAATGATATAGACGAGAATGTGGGTAGGCAGGGTGTGGAATGATAAGTAAATTTGCAGATAACACAAAGATTGGCCAGGTAGTTGACAACAAGGTGGAAAGTGCTAGGCTACAGGATATAAATAGTTTGGTCAGAAAGACAAAACATTGGCAGATGGAATTTAACCCTGATTAATGCGAGGTGATGCATTTTATAAAGGAGGAACAAGACAAAGGAGTACTCAACAAATGGTAATTCACTAGGAAGCTCAGAATAGAGGAATCTGGGATGCTTGTCTATCAATCCTTGAAGATAGCAGGACAGGTTGATACGGTAGTTCAGAAGGCATTCGGGATACTTGTCATTATTAGTTGTGGTATAGTTATAGCAGCAGGTAGGTCATGTTGGAACAGTCCAGGACTTTGGTTAGGCCTCAGCTGGAGTGCTCTGTGCAGTTTTGGTCACTGCACTACAGGAAGGATGTGATAGCATGGAGACGGTGTGAAGAAGATTTACCAGGTTGTTGCCAGGGATGGAGGAGTTCATCTATGAAGAGAGGCTGGATAAGCTCAGGTTGTTTTCTTCAGAGCAGAGAAGGGGGAACCTAATTGAAGTGTGTAAGAATATAAGGGACATGGACAGGGTGAATAGAAAGCAGCTGTTCCCCTTAATCGAAGGGACAATAACAATTTTACAATGAAAAGCAGGTGGTTTTTGCAAGGAGTGCAGGGATATGGATCCAGGGCAGGCAGAAGGGATTAGTTTAATTAGGTGTCATGTTCGGCACAACATCGTTCCTGTGCTTTTACTGTTCTACGTTTTATGGTTTAAGAGGAGATTTGAGGAAGCTTCTTTCACTCAGATTGGTGGGGATCTGGAATACGCTGCCTGGGAAGGTAGCAAACATGGAAAACCTCACAACCCTTTAGGAGAAAAGTGTGTGCAAGAATACCTGATAGCATCATAATGTTCAAGGCTATAGGCCTAATAAAGGAAAGGGAGACTACTGTAGGTAGCAGCATATCTTTGACAGCACAAACTGAATGGGCCAAAGGGGCTTTTCTGTACTGTACGATTCTGAGGACTCTGGAGAAGGCGGAGATGGACCATCCACTCAGCATTTCTGTATGAAGATCATTGCAAATACTTCAGCCTGACATTTTGCATCGAGGTGCTGGACTCTTCCATCGAGGACGGGGATATTTGTGAGTTGTTTAATTGTCCACCATCATTCACAACTGGATGTGACAGACTGCAGAGTTTCGATCTGATCCTTTGGTTGCAGGATCACTTTGCTCTATCACTTGCTTCTAATGCACACAAGTCGTCCTGTGGTAGCTTCACCAGGTTGACACCCATTTTTAGGTCTGTCTGGTGCTGCTCCTGCACTCTCTGTTGATTCCCCCGACTTGATGGTAACAGTAGGATAAGAGTTACACCCAGCAGAGAGGTTACAGATTGTGTTGGGGTACAAATCTGCTGATGACCAGTCTTGAGTTAATAGATTTGTTCACTTTCTCCCATTTAGCATGGTGAGAGTGCTACAAAACAACGTGAAGATGGACTTTGTGTTCGTAATGGCTGTGTAGTCCTCATTCCTGCATACCGTAATGGATAGATTATTGAAGATGAGGTCCAATTTAGTGTTTCCCTCACCACCTATCCTGGACAGGGTCTCCCAGCTACGTTCTTTACAGCCCGACCAGCTCGGTCAGTAGCTGCTACTGAGCCACTCTTGGTGGTGGGATGTTTTAAGTTCCCCACCTTAAGTGTATCCTGTCCTCGCCACCCTCAGTGTTTCCTCCAATATTGTCGAACATGGAACAGTACTGAGTCACCAACAGAGGGAGGACAGTATGTGGTAATCAATAGGAGGTTTCCTTGCCTGTGTTTGACCCGATGTCATGAGGCCTCACTGTGTCCAGAATTAATGTTGAGGGCTCCCAGGAGAACTGCCTCCTGACTATATATTACACTGGGTCTATACTGCCAGTGGGACAGGTAACACCTAGGGGTGGTGTTGTTGCAACATTGCATATAGCCTATGGTTCTGATTTTATGTCAGTGAGTCAGCTCTCCCAATGTTCAGCACTACCAGAGCTACAGGGATCGAACAAGGGAGCCAGACTGTCTCCGTTACATTACAGAGTAACAGGCCTCTTGTTTCCAGAGGGAATCATGGGGTTTCTATTGGCATGGCGAAGGATTTTTGAGACTGGTGGGCACTACAGAGCCCGAGGTACATCATCATCCTGGAGAACGTGATGTTGATTTCAGTTTCCATTACTGCACACTGCTTCTGTTATATTGCACCACTGGGGGCTGTTTAACCTAGGCAATACAACCTTCACTCAGCCCCCTCCTTCTCCCTCACCCCAGGGTTAATCTCCTACCCCCTCACTCTGGGGTAAATTTCCTGCCCTCTCCCTCACCCCAGGGTAAATCTTTCCCTCAACTCCAGAGTAATCCACCCTTCTTTCTCTCTAATGTTGGGGTAATCTCCCTCACCTTAACCCCAGAGTAATCTCCTCCCCCTTCTCTCAACCAGGGGTAGTCTTCCCCCCTCCTTCTAACACTGGGGTAATTCCCCCCACCTCAACACTGGGGTAATGCCCCCCACCCACCCCATTGCTGGGGTAATCTCCCCCCCCTTCTCTCTAACCACGGTGTAATCTCCAGGCCCCTCCCCCAAACTCAGAGTAATCTCCCAACCCCCAACCCCCAACCCCCAACCCCAGCGTAATTTGCCCAAACCTCCCCCCCCGCCCCGGACTCCAACCACCAGGTAATTCCCCCATACTCTAAAACCACAGTAATATTCACACTCTGATCACAGATAATTGCACAAATCTCTCCAATCCTGCATAATCTCTCCCCTCTCTCTCTCTCTGTCTACTGTCTGTTGGGGTCAAGTTTCAGTTGGGGGACACCTTTTAATTGCTGTAAACGCCTTTATTTCTGCTATAACACTGATCATTTTCGCAAACAGGACAGACCAAAAACCATAAGAATTTATAACAAATTTTAAAATCGAGCACAGAAGGCATCTGGACATCTTCCAGCATCAGTACAAGCTCCAATGGTGAAGAAACCACTTCCTCAAGACCTGCCAAATCTTAGGGCCCTACGGCAGGGGATCAGGGGTTAATCCTCTGCCCTCCCGAGAGGAGTCAGCAGATCAGTGGGTCAGCCCCGGCCTCGTGGGAGGAGGTCAATGGGTCACGGCTGGGCTCCAGGAGGTCAGCGTTGGGCTCTCTGGGAGAGGTAAAAGGTCAGCGATTGACTCTCAGGAGAATGTAGTTGTGATCGGGGTCAGTGGTGGACAGAGGTCAGTGTTGGGCCCTCTGGAAGTCAGGACTCAGGGCTCGGCTGGACACGGCTCAGTGTTGGGTCATTGGTAGGAAGTCAAAGGGTCAGCACTGAGCTGGACAGAGGTCACTGTTGGGTCCTCAGGATGAGGTCAGTGCAGGGCTCTGGGCCCTTAGGAGGAGGTTGGGGGTCAGCGCTGGGTTGGACAGGGATCAGTGTTGGGTCACTGGTAGGAGGTTGGGGGTCAGCGCTGGGTTGGGTCACTGGCAGGAGGTCGGGGGTCAGCGCTGGGTTGGACAACGGTTAGTGTTGGGTCACTGGCAGGAGGTCGGGGGTCAGCGCTGGGTTGGACAGGGATCAGTGTTGGGTCACTGGCAGGAGGTCGGGGGTCAGCGCTGGGTTGAACAGGGGTCAGTGTTGGGTAACTGGCAGGAGGTCGGGGGTCAGCGCTGGGTTGGACAGGGGTCAGTGTTGGGTAACTGGCAGGAGGTCGGGGGTCAGAGGTGGGCTGGACAGGGGTCTGTGTTGGGTAACTGGCAGGAGGTCGGGGGTCAGCGCTGGGTTGGGCTGCTGTAGACAACGAGCCTGGTGCGGATGTTCCCAGATCAGCAGTGGGACCCTGAGAGGCTGTAGGTGCCTCACTTCTGACCAACAGCTTTACAGGGAGGCGGAAGGGGTTCAAAGGGCACGGCATGGGCCAATCAGATTCCAGAGCTGGCACAGCAGCTTTGCTAACCGTAGACTTTGACTGGCCGGGCTGAACTGTGTGGGGACTCTGCAATTGGTGGGTCTGGGCTGCAGGGAGGAGTTGAGCAAGGTGTGCAGGCAGGACGTTATGTCCTGAGGCCTGGACCTGCCCTGTTAGAATGACACTGGCCTGCGCAGATGGGGGACCTGTCTGAACTGGGCGAGCAGGTTGCGAGGGTCCCTGATCATGCCAGCTTGAAGCAGTCTGGGTCAGCTGGCTGTAGGTGGCGTTCATGTGGCTCCACAGTTCCTGGCAGTTCAGAACTTGTATCTGGTCTGGGAGAGACATCAGCAGGTCGAGGATAACTGCAGATTCTAGGGGAGAAGGAAGAGGGTCAGTCGAGGCACATCTCATGTGCGACAACATAGGAACAGGAGTAGGCCATTCAGCCCCTCAGGCCTGTTCTACTATTCAATGAGATCATGGCTATTCTGTGGCCTAACTCCATATACCTACTTTTGGCCTGTATCTCTTAATACCTTAGCTTAACGAGAATTTATCTATCTTAGATTTAAAATTAACAAGGGATCCAGCATGCACTGCTGTGTGTGGAAGAAAGTTCCAAATATCTACAATCCTATTAGGAGAGGTTGGGACTTTTTTTCCCTGGAGCATAGGAGACTGAGGAGTGACCTCAGAGGGCTATAAAATCATGAGAGGCATAGATAAGGTAGACAGCAGACAGCTTTTCCCCAGGGTAGGGGAGTCTAAAACTAGAGGGCATAGGTTTAAGGCGAGAGGGGAGAGATACAAAAGGGTCCTGAGGGGCAATTTTTTTTTCACACAGCGGGTAGTGAGTCTCTGGGATGTCAGAGGTAATGGTGGAAACGAGTACAACTTTGTCATTTAAGAAACATTTCGGCAAGTACACAGACAGGATACATATGGAGGAATATGGTCCAAACACAGGTACGTGGGACTAGACTAATTGTAAAAACCAGCCAGCATGGGCAAATTGGGCCGAAGGGCCTGGTTCTGTGTTGTGTACCTCAATGGCTCTGGTAAATGGTCTGGCCCTAATTTTCAGATGATATCCCCTAATTCTAGAATCCCCAACCAGTGGAAACAGTTTATTTTTACCTGCTCTATCTTTTTCTGTTATTACCTTGAAGACTTGGATACATCACCTGTTAACTTTCTAAATTCCAGCGAAAACAGGCCTAATTTGCACAATCGATCCTCAAAATCCATCCCTGAATGACATCCAGGTGTCATTCTTAGACACAGACAACAAAACATTGAACGTTTGAGAAGTTAGATGCATTTCGCAGGATGAAAGGGATCAAAGCATGTGGGAAAGAAAGCGAGAACAGGGTACTGAGTTGATGATCAGCCATAATCACACAGAGTGGGGCAGCAGACCAAAAGGGCTGAATAGCCTACTCCTCTTCCCTATTCTCTTTGTTTCTACTAAGAGGGTTGTTCAAACGTGACAGGGGAGATAGAGGAGAGCTAGTGCTGGGTGATACATACCGGTAGGGTGGTGGGGTGCAGGGAGACGGGGTCGTGAAAGGTCGAGAGAGGAACAAGGTTCAAGAGGGAATTCTCGGGATCGACATGGTCTCGCTCGGGGTGGGAGGAGGGTGGGTCGGGAAGGCAATTGAGGTCACGGGAGGGTTGGCAAGTGGGTGTGAAGAAACATACAGCAAGAGAGAGGAGGGGACAGAAGCAGCGTGTGAAAGATGGGGTCAAGAGAGGCAGGGCCGAGGAAACGGAGTGAGGGGTGGGTATGGAGAAGAAGGTAGAGATGGGCTGGAGGGGAGGGAGAGGGATGGGGTAGCGGGAGTGGGGGGCGAGAGCATAAGGAGCGAAGTAGGGAGACAAGTGCGAGGGGGAGGGACAGAAAAAGAGAGAAACACCATCCTCCATTAGATAAACTGTACATTTCATAAACACGACTGGCAGCTCAAATGTCAGACAGCATCAGACTGCATTATCATTGTTTTAACTCCTGATGAATGAAAGGCATCCAAGAGGCTGGGAGGGGGTCTGGGGTAGGGCTGTGGAAAGGGGGACGGGACAATTGGGTAGGGGTTTGTTAGTGCAGCCGGGGTGGGGGAGAAGGGTGATCATGTCTCCATGAGCAGGCTCGAAGGGTCGAATGGCCCACTCCTGCTCCTATTTTCTACGTTTCTATGGCAGAGGAGAGGGCTGGGTGTGATGGGGATGTGTGTATGCACATTTATAATCAGTCAGTACAGAAAACCCTGCCTCACCCTCTCTTCGGGCAATGAACAACTTCACACTGGCTCACATCTGCCACCTGCTGGTGAGCCCATGCCAGATTAAGCGTTCCGTACCTCAGTTGTCCCAGATTTCCCTTCCCAGTTAGCAACTGTGATCCCACGCTCCCTCAACCCAACACTGGTCAGTTTTCAATGGTTTGCTGACTTGGCAGCACGGGTTATACACAGACAGTACCTGCTGCACTCCCCATCCTGACCCAGGAATATATCGCCATTCCTTCAATGTCGCTGAGTCAAAACCCTGCAACTCCTCTCTCTGTGTGGCACACAGACTGGAGTGGTTCAAGAGGGCAGCTCACCACCACCTTCTCCAGGGCAATTTGGGATGGACGATAATACTGGCTTGGCCAGTGAAACCCAGATCTGCCGATGGTTAGCAAGAAAAGAAAATATAGAAGAGGACATTCCACCCTGTCAATCTCCTGGAACTACTGCTGTTTGTTCCCATCTCCTGCTGTTAGCTCCAGATACTCTCCTTTTGTTGAGTAAGAGGTCCATTTTCTTTCAGAGTTACAATTAAACCCAGTTCGCACGGAGCCTCCCTCTCAGAGGGCAGTGAGGGATGAAGGCAACATGGGATTGGCAGGATCTTCCTGACTGGTGGGGCAGTCCCGCAGGGTTGAATGGTCTATGATTGGCTTCTCCTTATTCCATTTCAACATCTCAAAGCCTGGTCAGATAGGCACAGGCTGATTCCAATACTCACCGAAGGGCGAGAGCTGTGGCAACGTTGAGCCCCTCGCAGTCGCCGACAAATACTTGTAGATTTTCGCAAAGTCTATGGGTGCGTCCGGGGCCTGGCTTTCCCCTGCTGATGGGGCACTGCCCTCGGTCACGGGGATCACAGAAGGCGGTGCGCTAGACACCAAGTCGGGGCGGGAATCTCCAGGTAACGTTCCGTCTCCCGAAGCTTGCGATGTCGGATCAGTTGGTGCTGCCCGGGATGCCCTGCACCTGGGTTCAGTGGCTGCAATCATCAGGGTCTGTGAACAGACAGCAGAGTTATTGTAATAAGGGACGGGCACAGCGAACATCTCCATGGAGCCTCACTGCATGAGGGTATATGATGGCATATCAGTCTAGTGATAGGAATGCTGGGATAGGGGTGGTGGTTCGAATCACGCCGTACTGTGTATTTGAGTAAAGTACCTGGAATTACTGTCAGTGACAGTGACCACAAAACCACTTTAGTAAACCACTTCCTAAAACTACAAGGTCACTGTTGCAAGGCAAGGGAGTTAGCCACTTGGCACAGAAATGAGGGGCAGGGGAAGTGAGGGGGAAGAAGGGACAGAAAGAAGGGACAGAAAGAAGAGGCAGGGCAGAAGGGAGGAGGGAAGGGCAGAAGGGAGGAGGGAAAGCGAGGGCAGGGGCGGAGAGGAGAGGATAATAAGGTGGTGGGTGTGGTGTGGAAGAAGTGGGGCTGGGAGAACAGGAGGGGAGGATGTTTGAGGCCAAACCATGCAGTTGGTCGGGGGGGGGGGGGGGGGGGGGGGGGGGGGGGGGGGGG
>NC_063376.1:8523141-8542333 GCF_021869965.1 Rhincodon typus
TCCTCCTCCTTTCACGCCCCCATGATTCATTCTCCCCCTCACTCCCTGTGATAGCTTCCTCATCTCACACTTCTCCGATTCCCTCATCCCCTCACTCCCTTTCTCCCAACCCTCAATCTCTTTTCATTCTCCCACACTCCCTCTGACATTTCCCCCACACTCCACTCCCTCTGTAAATCCATCCTGTTCCCCCAGCACTCCCCTTCCATTTTCCCTCCTGTCAGATACCCCACCTCCCCCCTTCCACTCTCCCCCCAACAGCAAGCGGTGTGCACGACCCTCCAGTGCCATCTACCTGTGAGAATGCCGCTGAAATCACTTTGCCCAATTCCCCCGTCATTTCCTCAGCGAGCTCCGTCCAGATCTGCAACAGATGCAAACAACAGCACCCTTCATGTGAATCGTGGCTGATTGCTGACTTATATCGAACTCGGACAACTTAAGAATCTTCACTATCTGCAAGAGTATCACAACTTAACCTTCAAAGAAATACCATTTTGATTTTGTGCAATGTGTCTGAACAACTTCACCCTCGTGGTCACTGTATCATTTCTGTGAATCTCCACTTTTCTTCAAATCCAGTGTATACTTCCTAAAGTTTTGCTCAGAATGTGAAGATACTACAGGCTGACACAAACTGGAGCTTAATGCAAGCTTGAATTTAACATTCATCCCTTCAAAGCCCAAACTTCTCAACTGCTTACACAACAACACTGGCAAAACCCAGCATGCTCAGGAGATTGCCAATCAATCAGTCATTACTTCTACTTATCGATGGAATCTCGATGGCTCCTCCCAGGTTTATTTTTGCTTCTCCGTTATGTTAATTCTCACGCTTTGTGGTGAAGGGCAAGAACATTACAGGCAATCAGGAAAACTTGTTGAATGTTACGATTTATTATGATAGGAACTGAATGCCACAGTAGGGAGACTATGCCTCAGTGATACAGGGCAATTGTGAGATTGCTTCTGGAGTACTGTGTACAGTACTGGGTCACTATAACTTACAGGAGGATGGTAATGCATTGGCAGCAGTTCAGAGAAGGTTTACTGAAGTAATACATGGAATAAGCAGATTGCCTTATGAGAAAAGGTTAGACAGGGGAGATTACCAGCCCAGACCATCACACAAACTAACCTCCCATCCATGGACTCCATCTACACTTTCATTGCCACGGAAAAGCTACCGACAACAAAGACTCCTCCCACACCAGTAAAGCTCTCTTCCAATCTCTTCCGTCAGACAGAAAATAAAGAAACTTGAACATACAAGGTTTAAGAACAGCTTCTTCCCTGCTGTTATTACACTGCCTCTCTAACTTCAAATAATGTTGATCTTGTTTTGTACACCTCCCATGCAGTGTAACCTGTACGCCTCGCTCTGTCTAAGCATCCTGTGATCTGTATGTCTTTATTTGCTATGATCTGCCCGTACTGCTCACAAAACAAAAAGCTTTTCACTGTACTTAGGTACATGTGACTACAGTAAATCTAGTCAAGTTAAAGGTGACTGAATTGAAACAAGAGGGGCCTTGACTTGACAAGTTCTTCAACTGGGGCTGAGCAGGAAACAGGGTAGGCAGGAATGTGAATGAGGGCAGAGATGAAAGGGGGCCACTGCGAGGATAAGGAAGAGGAGGGCACTGTATGAGAGAGAATAGTTGGCTATGAAGACGATAAATAATTTCAAACCTGGTAGCAAAGGAACATTCAATTAGCCTTTAAGGAAAATAATCTGATTCGAATCAACTAAGAATCTTCGAAATCTTTGAAAAAGCTGCTACAAAGTCACCTGACTATGCAGCTTTAGGTGCGTGGCAGAGACACATAGACTCTTAAAATACATGAATTTGCAAAGAGACGAAGGAGGTGTGAGAATTCCAGCTTCAGAGAGAAACAGCAGGCAGGAGAAAGAACCTGAAAGGGCTTCTGCATAATCAGCTTTGCTCAGGGATTCCTCAAAATTAACAATGCCATTTTGAGCTTTGAATGATATATATTTTTATTAAAAGCTGGCTAACAGCTAGTGTGCAAAACTCCAAGAGGGTAGCTTTGAGGAGCATCCTCCAAGGGAGGGCAAAAAGGTCACACACACAGTTCTGTTGTAGAACTAAGTACTGAAAACACAGAATGAATGAAGATGAAAGAACCTTCTCCTGCCCAAAAATCTGCTGCCTTGCAGATTCACGTGTAGAACAAAACACCACTTATCTAACAACAGATACGATCTAAGCTGCTAAATCGGACTTGGTGTGTTAACCTCTTTGTTCCAGGAACCAGTGGTCTTGTTCTTTCCTCTTCCGAGTACTTGTTTCAAACTCAGTAAGTATCTGTTCATAACTCTGCTTCTTTATCCCTAAGGAACCTACAACTTGTTTGAATAAAGCTTTCCTATTTTAACTGGTGTCATTCAGAGTTAAAAAAAAAGCTACACAGTTCACTGATCAGATTTTTACTCATTCACGGGATGTGGGCGTCGCTTTTAGGCAGCATTTACTGCCCATCCCTATTCGCCAGAGGGCAGCTGAGAGTCAACCACATTGCTGTGGGTCTGGAGTCGCATGTGGTGGACATGCTGGTGATGTGAAGGCATTGTAGAAATGAACCTAAAATTTGCTGGATTAGACAAAATGAAATTAAGGGAGAATGAAATGAGGACAAATTGAGCACAAGAATCAGGATATCATGTTGCCGCTTAACAGAAACATAGAAGACAGGAGCAGGAGACCACCATTCGCCTCTTCAAGCCTGCTCTGCCATTCTTCACGATCATGGCTGATCGTCCAACTCAATAGCCTAATCCTGCTTTCTCCCCATAACCTTTGATCCCTTTCACTCCAAGAGCTATATCTAAATACACTCTTAAATATATTCAATGTTTTGGCATCAACAACTTCCTGTGATAATGAATTCCACAGGCTCACCATTCTTTGGGTGAAGAAATGTCTTCTCATCTCCGTCCTAAATGGTCTACCCCAAATCCTCATACTGTGACCCCTGGTCCCGGACACACCCACCATTGGGAACATCCTCCCTGCATCTACCCTGTCCAGTCCTGTTAGATTTTTATAACCCTCTATGAGACATCCTCTCATTTGTCTGAACTCCAGCGAAAACAATCCTAACCTAATCAATCTCTTCTCATATGTAAGACCCGCCATCCCCGGAATCAGCCTGGTAAACCTTCGCTGCACTCCCTCGAGAGCAAAAGCATCCTTCCTCAGAAAAGGAGACCAAAACTGCACACAACATTCAAGATGTGGTCTCACTAAGGCCCTGTATAACTGCAACAACACATCCCCGCTCCTATATTCGAAACCTCTCGCAATGAAGGCCAACATACCATTTGCGTTCTTTACCACCTGCTGCATCTGCATGCTTACCTTCAGCAACTGCTGCACAAGGACACCCAGGTCCCACTGCACACTCCCCTCTCTCAATTTACAGCCATTCAGGTAGTAATCTGCCTTCTTGTTTTTGCTTCCAAAGTGAATAACCTCACATTTATCCAAACTATACTGCATCTACCATTGAATTTCCCACTCACCCAACCTATCCAGATCATGGTGAAGGATCTCTGCATCCTCGTCACAGTTCACCCTCCCACCCAACTTGATATCATCTGCAAACTTTGAGATATTACATTTTGTTCACTGATCAAAATCATTAATATATGTTGTGAATAGCTGGGGTCCCAGCACCAATCCCTGTGGCACCATACTGTTATTGCCTGCCAATCTGTAAAGGACCCATTAATTCCTACTTTTTGTTTCATCTGTCAACCAGTTTCCTATCCATCTCAATACGATAAGACTTTGGTGTTCAATTCTGGTTGTCACATTACAAGAAGAATGCGGCGGCTTTGGAGAGGGTGCAGAAGAGGTTTACCAGAATGCTGCCTGGATTAGAGGGCATAAGCTATAAGGAGAGGCTGGACAGACTAAGGTTGTTTTCTCTGGAGCAGTGGAGGCTGAAGGGAAACTTGATAGAAGTTTTTAAAGTTATGAGATGCACAGATAGGGTTGACAGTCAGAATTTTTTTCCCTAGATTTCAAATCTCTGATACTAGGGGGCATGCATTTAGGGCAAGAGGGGGAAAGTTCAAAGGAGATGTGAGGGGGGGGGTTTTTTTTTTTTTTTTTTAAAAAACACAGAGAGTGGTAGGCGTCTGGAACACACTGCCAGGGAATGGTGGTGGAGGCAGATACGATAGGAGCATTTAAGGGACATTTAGATAAGCGCATGAAAATGCAAGGAATGGAGGGATACAGACCAATGGCAGGCAGAAGGGATTAGTTTAATTTGGCATCATGCTTGGTACAACTTTGTGGGCCAAAGGGCCCGTTCCTGTGCTGTACTGTTCCAAGTCCTAGAAGACATGAAACTTGGTGATGGGCTGATGAACTGAACAAGGGAGGGAGGATGGGGCAAGGTGGTCAGGGGCGTGAGAGAACCAGGGGGTGGAACAGAACAGGCGGGGGGACGGGACGGTGTAAAGAGAGAAAGGTGGGGGGGGGGAAAACGTGGGGGGACAGAGAAGTGGGGAGGACTGGGGAGAGATATTCAGGCAGTCAATCATGCCCCATTCTCTGTCTGTTGCAAGCTGCTGAGTCCCCCCGCCCCTCTGTCCATTCTCTTCTGATTTTCCCCTCCCCAATCTGCATCCATTCTCCTCCCCATGCCCTTTCCAACAACCATTTCATGTTCACACCTGTTCTGTTCACACACACAACACGGACCTTTGCACATCACAGAACATACTGGGCCCGGAGGTGCATGTGTGCATTCCGTGTGAATGTGTGTGCACAGTCACCTCAAAGTTTCACTGTCACCAAACAGTGCTTTGTTTATAACATACGCAGTCAATCAGATGTGATCATGTGGACAATTTATCTGCTGAAATTTGCAATGAACGTGTAACAGAGCTCAGTATCATACAACTGACTGGATGACATAAAAGTGATGACAAGTTACATTTTTGTTAAGACAAGATATGAATGTTTTTCCAAGTAGAGACAGCAAGTCTTAATGGGTTAATTAATCAAACTGACATGGAAAACATGGCGGTCATTTGAGGAGACTGGAACATGTCAAGACTGTGAATGTGCAGCATCCTGATATAGAGAAGCAGTTGGCTCGCAGTAAGAATTTAGCAAGCTCCGGGAAAGGAGTTGTTTGATCAATGATGAGAAGTTGAGACAGAGCAGGCTGATCACCTGATGATCTTCGGTCAAGAGTCAGAGTTGTACAGCATGGAAACGGACCCTTTGGTCCAAGTCTTCCACACTGACCAGATATCGAGTCCCATTTGGCCCAATATCCTTCTAAACCCTTCCTATTCATGTACCCATCCAGATACCCTTCAAATGTACCAGCCTCCGGCAGCTCATTCCACACACACACACCACCCTCTGTGTGAAAATGTTGCCCCTTAGGTCCCTTTTATACTTTGCTCTCAAACCTTAAATCTATGTCCACTAGTTTTGGACTCTCCTACCCTGGGAAAAAACCTATCCATGCCCCTCATGATTTTATAAATCTCTATAAGGTCAGCCCTCAGCGTCCGATGCTCCAGGGAAAATAGCCCCAGCCTATTAAACCTCTCCCTGCAGCTTAAACCCTCCAGCCCTGGCAACATCCTTGTGAATCTTTTCTGAACCCTTTCAAATTTAACAACATCTTTCCTATAGCAGGGAGACCAGAACTGAACGCAGTATTCTGAAAGTGGTCTAACCAATGTTCTGTACAGCCACAACATGACCTCCCAACTCCTACACTCAATGCACTGACTTGAAATTGTAAGCGTTGCATAGTTAAGAATGTTGCAGAATTTTTTGTGGTACTTTGGATGTATTCCACTACCTCAGGTTATTGGTATCCAGAATAAACTTGATGGACCAGGAATAGTAGGAATAAAAGCCTACAGCTTATTGGTGAGGCTGCCAGGAGGGGTGAATATAAGGAAATAACTAGGCCAGGTAATGGAAGGAACATTTGAAGTTTACATGGCAAAGAAGGTTCCTTTAAACAATAGGTGGGTCCATACTATTTTGAGCAGTGGGGACCCAGACCAGGAAGCCAAAGAGTGGACTCACGGGTCTACTTGTAAGGCTTGAATGAAAAAGGCCATTTGGTTAATGGCATTGTAAGAAAATAATTCACAATAGAAGGTACAGGAATTGAACCAAAAATTAGGAGAGGAAGGCAGGAGAAGTTGTCAAGACAACTTGAGGAGGACACGTCAGCAGGGACAAATACAGGAATCAAACAAATAGGGAGTCAGAAAGGGGGATGCGGTGCAGCCAAGTACAACTTGTTGAAAGTCAGTGTGTCAATAATTATCAGCAGTGTGACAGGCTGAGCGAAAAGGAAATTAAACAGTGCTGCACAGCTGAGGAAGCAAACAGCAGTGTGCAGACCTGACAATAGCTCAGCGCCTGAGCAAAGAAACAGGCAGAGAATTGTGTCTCACATCAAGATAAAATGGACAGGCTATGGGAGGTCAAAGGTGAGGGAGATACTAGTGATTGCGAGTCAGAGGATGAAGTTGTTGACTTGCTCGTCGAGCTGGCTTATTTTTGTTCAGATGTTTCATCACCATGCTAGGTAACATCCCAGGACCACTAGGAATCATGGTAGTACACAACACTCACAAGGATTAATGAGCCCATTCCCACAACATGCAGAACCAACGTAGTTTACAAAGACTGCCACAAACATTACATCGGACAGACAGGAAGGAAACTAGCCATCAGAATACATGAACATCAGCTAGCAGCAAAACGGCAGGACGAAATTTCCCTATTATCGGTACATTCAGACAATGAAGGCCATCAGTTTAACTGGGACAAGGTAACCATAGTAGCCCAAGCCAAACATAGACACACACGAGAATGCCGAGGCATGATTCTCAAGCCAAAATGCAATCAACAAACAGAGAGAATTGGACCCCATATACAAACCCATACAGAACAAAACCAGAAATGGCACAACTCACCATAAGTATAAATTCCAAGCGGAGTAGAACAACATCGCTTCATCAGAGGCCTCACTGATGATGTTACCTAACATGGTGACAAAACGTCTGAACGAACACAAGCCAGCTCGGTGAGCAAGTCAACAACCTCACCCACAACCCGAGCTACAGATTTTGCTGAAAGCTTTGTTCAGTCGAGTGGACAGTCCCCCCCTACTTCAGACTTCCTGTAAAAATCCCCTCATGACCCCTAAGGTACACAGTTGACATAAGCTGGGTGTGAAAGAGGCAGCACGGGAGATGGATGGCAAATACGTGGTACCATACTCCCCCAGACCAATTAAGGGAAATGGCTGTAAAACGTGCTAAATTAGGCTTTGAGAAGGATTTCTGTGAGTTGGATCATACCTTCCATAATTTGGATTGGGAGCCTGAGGGTAGAATGGAAAGCATTGTTACTGACCTTATCCAGTTACGTGCTTGTTGCCCTCTCCACTATACCTGAACGGGGAACAGGAGAATACCCTGCTCTTTAAAATGATGTGTTAGTTGCCATGGGTGGTACTCAGGGGACAAACAGATCAAAGACCTGAGCTAATCTCTGACAAGGGCCTAAACAAGAGCCTGAGCCTTGTACACAGATCAACTGTGGACTCTGTATATATAACACAGCCGTTCCTGTGGTTCAGAGGCCACCTTAACTTCCTGGTCAAGGACTCTGATAGGCTAATCCTTCCCACATTCAGGCAACGTTTGGAGGAATTCCACCCTGCAGCCACGGATAATATGGAAGCTGCAAAGTTGAGGAAAATGATCTTTTGTTTCAAAGAGACAACTGGATACGAAGGTGGGGCCAGAACAGAAGCCTACGGGAAAGGTGTATGCAGTGAAAAGCTCTATGCTGAAGCCATGGGGGGCAAGGAACACATTTAGTGGTTGTACATTGTTCCACTGAAATCATGGGAATCTCCCCTCTCCAGTGGGCAACCAGACTAGCTGGAGATGTTCACTGGTGATGATTTCAAACCTCTGAGTCTCAGTGGATTTTAACAAAACAGGGAGAGTGAACTAAATGAGTGTTACAGCCAGTTGGCTCAGTGCTAACGGTGTAAAGGGGCATTACGGCCAGTTAGCTCACTGCTAATGGTATAAAGGAGCATTACAGCTAATTGGCTCATTGCTAACGGTGTAAAGGAGTGTTACAGCTAACTGGCTCACTGCTAACTGTGTGGCAGTGCGTACGATCAATGACTGTCTCCTGTGGGGGAAATGGTGGAAGAACTAGGGATTGTGGCCATTCCCTGCCTTGTGGATGAAACCACCTGATTTGCAAGAACTCTTAGCCAAGGTCCCAATGCAATGGCAGACACAAATTGAGGAAAATGAAGAGGATTTCCGACAGGGGGTGACGTACGGAAGCCCAGGTGCGGGACATTGAGGAAGTGAGGGAATTAGGAACGGTTTGGGCTGGTGGCCGGGGAATGTGGTGGCACGTGGATGCCCTTGTGAACGGAAGTTTGGGCTGTCGGCAGAGTAACCCAGGACGGGAAGGTTGAATTGGGGGTTAACGGAGGGGTAGAGGGGCCATGGTGATCTATACAGATCAACTTTATCTGCCAACAACTAAGAAAGGGAACACTCATTGCTTGGTCAGGCACAGTTAGTGGGGGCTTTCTCCTGTAGGTCAGCCATAGCTGTGTGGACAGCAAGAACCCTCATAAAGGAAGTGTTTGATACTGGATATGTGGAATCAGATCAGAATAGTCACTTTACGAGACTGGTGAAGCAACCCACCTTGAGATTGCTGGTGATACAGTGCCCCACGGTCTTTAGGAATAGTGGAAGACATGGGAACAGGATTGCTAAAATGGTTCTGCATAAAGAATACCTCAGAAACGACAAAAATCTAAAGGGAGGGGAGTACACTCCCCACAATCTAGCATCAAGGCAGGCTCACGGGACACTGTCAGTCCAGCAAGGTAAACAAACATCAATTCAATCGCAATCTGTGGGAATGGTCACAGCAATTCGACAGGCAAGCTGCCTGTGACACTGCGAAGAGGTACCAGCAAAGTAAATTATCACAGATGCCAAACAAAATACACAGGAGTCGGGTCCCAACCCGAAACGTCAGCTTTCCTGCTCCTCTGAAGCTGCCTGGCCTGCTGTGTTCCTCCAGCTCCGCACAGGAGTGGGATACTGGGGATCACGAGATGATATGGGACCACGGTGGGAGTGTTTGAGCCCTTGGATACGGGGCAAGGCTGGTCTCCCACAGCCTATGCCGTCCAACTGCCAAAGAATGCCACATGGGTCCATATTAACCAAGCAAAGAGGATGCCTGCACTGCACTCAGAGCACAGGACGAGGGGGGCTGGCTGCAGGCTCCTAAAGGAAGCTGACTCTCCCATAAGCTCAGTGATTTGGGCCAAGGAGGATGAACCCCTCCAACCCTCCCAAAAGACAGGAGGGGGACAGGTAAACCCCAACTATACTTCTACCCAAAGCAGTGTCCAGAAATGGAGACCACCTCTGAAATCATGGACCCTGCTCACCCAAAATTTTATTCTTAACTGTAACAGCGAGGCTCATGCTACGAGGCCTTTAGACGGTGTCAGCGTTTCTTTGTACGAGCATGAAGTGACCCACAGATTCCTTCTGCACAGCATGTAGAATGACCGGGGCAGCAAGGTGGCACACTGGTTGGCCCTGCAGCCACCTGCACCGGGGACCAAGGTTCAGTTCCAGCCTTGGGTGACGGTTCTGTGTGGAGTCTGCATCTTCTCCTTGTGTCTGCATGGGTTTCCTCCCACAGTCCAAAGATGTACAGGTTAGGGTGGATTGGTCATGCTAACGTGCCCCATAGTGTTCAGGGATGTGCAGGCGAGGTGGATTAGCCATGGGAAATGCGGGGGAATGGGTGGGTCTGAGTGGGATGCTCTCCAGACAGGCAGTGCAGACCTAGTGGGGCAAAAGGCTTCTACCTGCACTGTATGATTTCAAGTCCTACCAGACTGTGGCCATAAACACGGTTACTGCTGTGGCGAGGATGAATCTGGCTGAAGAGGAGGATTCGGCCAGAGTTTGAATTTCCCAATGAGTGTGTCAGAATGATCGGATTTGCATTAACTCAAAGGGAACGGCTCATGTCCAGTGCCAGACTGAACAGACAGTGGAACTCAGACTCCCAAAATTCAAAGTGTACGCCCAATGTTTTGATCGCTGCCAAGGTGGAATTGGAGGTCAACAGTTGTCACGTAGCTTCAAGACAAAAAAAAACGCAGACACAGTACCAAGGGGACCAAGGCTAAGTGCCATGCACAGGTTTGGCATTATTCTGGAATCTGAACGGTTACTGTTTATTGGGATCCACCATAGCTTACCCCGGGTTACACTGATCCATCGTGATGGTCAGTGAACGAGGCTGTAGACTTGCTCACCGTGTCTCTGTTTGGCTTGTGCGATTATGGAGGTGTTGTCCCAGTCGAATTCGTGTCCCTCTTTGTCTGTGCGTAGCTACCAAGAGACACAACTAATTCTCGCTTGTCTCACTACGCGTGGACAAAGAGGGACACGAATTCGAATGGGACAACATGTCCATAATCGCATAAGCCAAACAGAGACATGCCAGGGAATTCCTGGAGGCCTGGTATTCCAACCAGAACTCCATCAACAAACACATTGAATTAGACACTGGGTACAAACCACTGAGAAACAGAACTGGAAGTAATACCAACTATCCCAAACAAACCAAGGCATATAAATAACAGGCAGGGCAGAAATCCAACTCTTCACTGGAGGCGCACTGACCATGTTACCTAGCAGGGCGACGAAACGTTTGCAATCAAACCCACCAGCTCGGCGAGCAAGTCTACAACTTCATCCACAACCTGGTCAGTGACTCAGCTTGATGTACAGAACAGATGCCTGGGCTGCAAAATAGTCCGATTTTAGTGAGAAGTTTTATATGACAATGAACACCATTATTTGGCACCTGTCTTCTTGAACGTCTCAGAAACCCAACAACTGACCAAACTGCTCTTATTGGGAACAGCTGGAATAATTAGTCAGGTTAGAAATTCAGGTTGGGGATTACAGGCTGCGATTTGGTCTGGGGAATCCGCATTGAGGACAAATCAAGGGAAGGAAATGATAGCGACAAAAAAGTAGGGGATTGATTAATGATCTGATGACTGTGTTTGATACAGGAGTAAGAGTGGTTAACTCTAGACCAAAAGGTCAGGATATTCCCGGCCCTGTTAAAGCAAGTCTTGAAGTCAAGGCTAACAGATCCAGACAAAGGGATGGCGGAACTCCCAGGATCTAGTTGGAGAGGTCCAGATGTTGATCCCTACCCTGGAACTGTATGCAATAGCTTCATTGTGAGGAGTTCCCTTCTGGATTACCATTGACCAGCTCAAGAACTCAACATCTGGATCAATGAATTTGGCTGGCTGTCAACCCAGTGGTTTAGCGTATTGTGTATTTGCTCAAGGGTAATTGTGTGGTTAGATATTGAATGTTGTTACGAGCAGTGCTAACCACTCCCATTATTACAAGGAAAGAGAAACCTCAAAGAATCCCAAGTAGAAAATATTGAAGTTAGGATGGGAGATGTTATACAATTGTACAACAATATTCACTCCACGGTTTACAGTCAGGTATGTGATTTCAGAGTACACCCTGATAGGCTGTAGAATGGGGAAAGTAGCTGTTGTTTGCCCCCACCCCATCTACAATGCAGAGGAAGCTTTGTCTGGTTTTTAATGCTAGTGTTAATCCTACCATGCAAGTAACCTCAGCGGAGTATCCAATGGGCATTAGTGAGAAGTGACCGCACTGGATTCTGGGAGAAGTCGAGAGAAGCAGGAAAAGGCGTGGGAAGAAAAGCCAGGCCTAACATGCGAGCTGCACAGAGTGAAGCTAACTGTGGGAGTTTGGGGGAAGCAGGGGAGGAGTGGAGCCGGGAGATCGAGACCCAGAAAAAGAGTGTGAAGGAGCCGGGAGGAGCAGCAGTCAGAGGAGGAGGGAACTACTGCAGCTGAAGACATGAGGCCAAGGGAAAAGTAGAAGGAAACTGAAACATGGTGTCACAGCCCCCAGTTAAGCAAGTGGCTGGTGACTGATATGTAGTTTCTCTTTTATTTTCTCTTTGCTTTGTTGTTGTTAAGTCAACTTAAGGATTAAGGCATGGAAGGAGATTCCAGATCTGGGCCATGCTTCTCCTGTGCGATGTGGGAATTCAAGGACCCTTACAACGTCCCTTACTCTTCCGTGTGCAGCAAGTGTCCCCAGCTGCAGCTCCTGTCTGACTGCTCGACAGCTCTGGAGCTGCGGCTGGATTCACTTTGCAGCATCTGCAAGGCTGAGGGAATCGCGGATAGCACGTTCAGTAAGTTGGTCACACCGCAGATAAAAATTACTGAGGAAGACAGGGAATCGGTGACCAACAGACAGAGGAAGAGCAGGAAGGCAGCGCAGGGGTCCTCTGTGGTCATCTCCCTCCAAAACAGATACACCATTCTGCTTCCTGCTGGGGGAGATGGCAGCAGCTCAGTGTGTGGCACTGTGGCTAGCTCTGCTGCCCACGGAGGCAGGAAAAAGAGTGGCAGAGCTATAGTGATAGGGGATTCAATTGTAAGGGGAATAGATTGGCGTTTCTGCAGCCGCAAACGAGAGTCCAGGAGTGTATGCTGGCTCCCTGGTGCAAGGGTCAAGGATGTCTTAGAGTGGCTGCAGGACAGTCTCTGGGTTTCGGGGGTGTGGAGGGGGGGACAGCCAGCTATCACTGTGCTTACAGGCACCAACAATACAGGTGAAAACGACAGGATGAGGTCCTACAAGCTGAATTTAGGGAGTTAAGAGTTAAACTAATAAGTAAGAACTCAAAGGTAGTCATCTTGGGATCGCTGCCAGTACCACGTGCTAGTCAGAGTTGGAGTGACAGGATAGCTAAGATGAATGCATTGCTTGAGGGATGGTGTAAGAGGGAGGGATTCAAATTCCTGGGACATCGGAACTCGTTCTGGGGGAGGTGGGACCAGTACAAACCTAACAGTCTGCACCCGGGCACGACTGGAAGTGTTTGCTAATGCTGTTGGGGAGGGTTTAAAACTGATACAGCAGGGGGATGGGAACCAATGCAGGAAGTCAGAGGGAAGTAAAGTGGAGACAGAAACAAATGACAGTAAAGGGAAAAGTGAAAGTGGAAGGCAGAGAAACCAAAGACAAAAACCACAAATAATTCGAAAAGGACAATAAATATTAAAAAAAAATGAGCCTGAAGGCTTTGTGTCTCAATATGGGGAGCATTTGTAACAAGGCGGATGAATTAACAGGTATCAATGGATATGATATAACTGGGATCACAGAGACCTGGCTCCAGGGTGACCAAGGATGGGAACTGAACATCCAGGGGTATTCAATTTTCAGGAAAGATAGATGGAAAGCAAAGGGAGGTGGGGTAACATTGCCGGTTAAGGACGAGATTAACACAACAGCAAGAAAGGACATTAGCCTGGACAATGTGGAATCCATAGGGGTGGAGCTGCAGAACACCAAAGGAAAAAACCGTTAGTGGGAATTGTGTACAGATCACCAAATAGTAGCTGTAATGTTGGGGATGGCATGAAACAGGAAATTAGAGATGCCTGCAGTAAACGTACTGCAGTTCTTACGGGTGACTTCAATCTGCATATTGACTGAACTAACCAATGCAAGCAATGCGATGGAAGAGGATTTCCAGGAAACATACGAGGGATGGTTTCCTCGACCAATATGTCAAGGAACCAAGTAAAAAGTAGGCCATCCTAGACTGGGTATTGTGTAGTGAGAGAAGGTTAATTAGCAACACTGTGGTGCGAGATCCTTGGGGATGAGTGACCATAATATGGTAGAATTCTTCGTTAAGATGGAGAGTGACAATTAAATCTGAAACTAGAGTCCTAAACTTATAAAAAGCTAACTTTGATGGTATGAGACATGGATTGGCTAGGGTAAGCTGGCCAAGGGTATTTAAGGGGTTGACCACGGATAGGCAACAGCAGATATTTAAAGAACACATGGATGAACTTCAACAATTGTACATCCCTGTCTGGCATAAAAGAAAAACAGGGAAGGTGGCTGAACCATGGCTAGCAAGGGAAATCGGAAATAGTGTTAAAGCTAAAGAGGAGATGCATGAATTGGCCAGAAAAAGCAGCAAACCTGAAGGCTGGGAGAAATTTAAAAGTCAGCAGAGGAGGAGAAGGGTTTAATTTGGAAAGGGAAAATAGAATGAGAGTAAGCTTGCAGAAAGCATAAAAACTGACTGCAAAAGCTTCTATAGGTATTTGAAAAGAAAAGGACTGGTGAAAATAAATGTAGGTCCCCTACAGGTGAATTCATAATGGACAACAAAGAGATAGCAGATCAGTCGAGCAAACATTTTGGATCGGTCTTTGCTAAGGAGGACACAAATAGCCTTCAGGAAATGCCAGGAGACTGAAGGAAATCCTTATTCGTCAGGAAATGGTATTGGGGAAATTGATGGAATTAAAACCCAATACGTTCCACACTCTGATGCTGTGCATCCCTGGGTACTAAAGGAGGTGGCCCGAGAAATAATGGACACATTGGTGATCATTTTCCAGCATTCTATAGAGTCCGTAAGATTTTCAACGGACTGGAGGGTAACTAAGGTAACCCTACCTTTTAAAAAAGGATGCAGAGAGAAAACAGGGAATTATGGGCTGGTTCGCCTGACATCAGTGGTGGGAAAAGTGCTGGAGTCAATTATTAAGAATGTAAGAACCGTGCATTTGGAACATGGTGACAGAATCGGTCCTAGTCAGCATGGATTCACTAAAGGGAAATCATGCTTGACAAATCTTCTGGAATTTTTTCCAGGATGTGACCAGAAGAGTGGACAAGGGTGAATCAGTAGATGTTGTGTATCTGGACTTTCAAAGGGCTTTTGACAAGGTTCCACACAAGAAATTAGTAAATAAAATTAAAGCTCATGGTATTTGGGGTAATGTATGGACATGGATAGAGAACTGGTTGGCAGACAGGAAGCAGAGAGTTGGAATAAGCGGGTCCTTTTCGGAGTGGCAGACAGTGACGAGTGGGGTGCCGCAGTGCCGAGACACCAGCTGTTCACAATATACATTAACAATTTAGATGAAGGAATTGAATGCAATATCTCCAAATGTGCAGATGACACTAAGCTGGGTGGCAGTGTGTGCTGTGAGGAGGATGCTAAAAGGCTGCAGGGTAACTTAGATAGGCAGGCTGAGGGGGCAAATACTTGGCAAATGCAATATAATGTGCATAAACGGGAGGTTATCCACATTGGTCACAAAAACAGGAAGGCAAATTATCATCTGAATGGTGGTAGTTTAGGAAAAGGTGAGGTGCAACGAGACCTGGGTGTCATAGTGGAACAGTCGCTGAAGGTTGGCGTACAGGTGCAGCAGGCGGTGAGGAAAGCTAACAGCACATTAGCCTTCATAGCGAAAGAATTTGAGTATCAGAATAAGGATGTCTTGCTGCAATTATACAGGGCCTTGGTGAGACTACACCTTGAGTATTGTGTGTAGTTTTGGTCTCCTAGTCTGAGGAAGGACATTCTTGCTATTGAGGGAGGCCAACGAAGGTTCGCCAGACTGATTCCCGGGATGGCAGGACTGATGTATGAAGAAAGACTGGATCGACTGGGCTTTTACTTATTGGAAATTAGCAGAATGAGGGGGGAAATCAGAAACATATAAAATCCTGATGGGACTGGACAGGCTAGATGTAGAAAGAATGTTCCCAATGTTGGGGAAGTCCAGAAAAAACAGTCTAAGGGGGAAGCCATTCAGGACTGAGAGGAGGAAGAATTTCTTCACTCAGAGTTGTGAACCTGTGGAATTCTCTCCCACACAAAGTTGCTGGGGCCAGTTCACTAGATACATTCAAGGGGGAGCTGGGTGTGGCCCTTGCAGCTAAAGGGATTAAGGGGTACGGAGAGAAAACAGGAATGGGATACGGAAACTGCATGATCAACCATGATCATATTGAGTGATGGTGCAGGCTCAAAGGGCCAAATGGCCTACTCCTGCTCCTATTTTCTATGTTTTTACACGGGAGTGACTCAAGTGGAATACATGGGAAGAGGAGTGTATTGGGTAATAACCATAGGAGTATTGGATCCTACGTGGAGACCCCCTGTGCCCCATCCAGAACTGCAATGTTTGTTTCAGTTCTACCCTTCTCATGTGGAATTAGTAGATATCCAGAGGCAAAAGTACAGGCACATGCAATCTTTCACCGATACATGAATCATTTTTCTTTTCCTGTACCACGTCTACTCAAACATCTAACCAGGGAAATGCAATTTTGAGATAGGTATGGAAGATATGGCACAACCTGCAGCTAACCAAGTGAGCAGGTGCAGTGGGGGGCTCGAAGAGATTAAGGAGACCAATTGGCAGGATGATTAAGGGTTGAATGTACAGCTGCACCCCGGGGTCTATATGGTGTGCCAAGAGTTGGTGGTAATCTAACGTGTCGCCCAACTATTATGGGTAGTTCTGCTGTGGTGTACCCGATGTGCCTTAAGGTGGAAATGATGGCAGGACAAAGGTTCTGAGGCAAAGATCGTCAAAGGGGGAACGAGAATGCTTGTGTTTCTTTCAATCTTCAATACTCAGGAAGAGAATTTAAAGGGTGAAATGTGTAAATATTAAACTGAATTTTGCTGGGTTAGCCAAAACGAAATTGAATTAGAATGAAACGAAAAGAGAGTCGGTATCGACCTGATGATTAGAAAGGTGACGATTTTTAAAAACATTTTGGTTTAGGCTGAAGGGATGGGTATTAGTTTACATCAAGTTTTATAACTCAAGTCTGTTGTTGAGCTTCAGGCTGAAGATGGCACTTATTACATGAGTATACACAGTGACCAAATTCCAAACTAACGCTGATGCATTCGCATGACAGGAATGACCTTAGGCAAGTACTCATTCACTTTGACAGCAGGAATAGAAAAAGCAGAATATTATTTCATTGGAGATAGGCTGCAGTACAAACTGATCTATTTCACACTGCATATGATTCATGAAAGGTTAACATGCAGCCACAATAGTTAGCAACTCTGAACCTCATTGGAATGTTGACCTTTATTGCTAAAGGGAGTGAAGTATAAAAATAAGTACCTCTCGCTGAAACCTTACACGCCATTGGTGAGGCAACATCAAGAGCTCACACAAGGTTTTGGTCTCCTTTTTGATAGGGATGTATCGCAAGCCAATCAGGCATGGTGCACCAGGCAGATTCCTATGATGAAACTTTGGGATAAAATTGAGACTTCTGCGCCTATACACAATGGAATTTTGAAGAACGAGAGGTGATCTTATTGAAACAGGCACGATTCTGAGAGAGATTTGACAGGAAACCTGCTTCCCTGCCGATTTCAGGTAATTTAATAACTCGTGACACAGTTACAAAGTTTCTATTTAAGACAGAGTTAAGGAGGGCTTTCTTTCTCACAGTTGATTGTGAGGGCTTGCAATTCCCTATCCCTCAGAGCAGCGGAGGCTGGGTCATTCAATATATTCAAGGCTGGGTTTGGCAATTTTTGATCACCAAGGAGTGAAGGGTTGTGGGGAGAAACAGCATTACGGAGCTGATTCCACAGTTAGATCAGCCATGACCTTACTGAATATCAGAGCAGGCTGGAGGGCCAAATGCAGCTACTTCTAATGGCCTTATTGCGATATTCTTTTTCAGATCCCAATTAAGTACTCATGACTTTTTTTGTCTCCACCTTGGCATCAGTTCAACTTTTTACACAGTATTTAGCAACACTACCAGTTTCTAGTGTCCAATAATAACAGTCCATGTCACTCGTAAGCTGGGCATATTTCTCTTAACTCGCATCTTTTTGGAATACTCAGTTGTGTCTGATAATTTCCCACACAGGCTGTTCTCTTTCTCAAGCTCTTCTCACATTCCTATGACATGTTGTCATCCTTTCCACCCTTCCCATACCTGGGATCTCTGTTGTGCTGCGCATTCCTGTGAATCCATTTATCCAAACACTGGAATCTACAGTCAATCCAATTGTTTAATTTGGCAATTAAATTCGTCACACTTCAGAAAGGTCAGTCGATCACTGCCCTTCCACAACTCTCTCTATTAACACAAGAGCCCAGCCAACGATGATCAAGAGCTGAAACATTCCATCAAATACCATCTTAACCAAATCTCACAGCAGCGTTCGTACATGGAGAGACAGCGTGCTACAGCCTTTGGTACAGTCTGCTGGCAAGGTGACATAAACTGCACTATAAACGCCCAGTCCAACGCAATGTCAGGGTGGGTGGCACAGCCCACAGTATAACTCCCTGACAGTTCATCGCAACCACTGGCTGGTTTTCAAACTGACCTGCAGCGGGGCACGGAGTTGTCGCTGACGAAGGTGTTTCTCCCGGAGGCGCTCCAGATAGTTCCGCTGAGACACACTCCGGATGGAGCTCACCTTCAAATCCTCGAGGTAAACGGCAATCTGAGGACACAGGAAACAGGGTCAGTGAACATAGAACAGTACAGCACAGTACAGGGCGACGATGTTGTGCCGAACTTCTACCCTAAACCTAAGGTCTATCTAACTCCACCCCTATCTTATACTATCATCCATATGCCTATCTAATAGCCACTTAAATGCCCCTAATGAAGCCGACTTCACTACCCTCTCCGGCAATGCATTCCACGCCCCTACCACTCTCTGAGTAAAGAACCTACCTCTGACGTCTACCAGTGTTACTGGTAAACCCAGGAGTGGGTTGGGGGGGCGAAATGGGGGGGGGGGGGGGGGGGGGGGGTGGTGGGGGGGGGTGTTTTTGCAGGGGGGTGGGGGACACCTGCACACATGGCGGCCCCAGGCCTCTTCTGTCCCCTCCTTGCTCGGTGCCCACCTGTTCACGGGTCTTCCCAGGCACCTCACTCTCAATGCTGCTCAGATCTGGCTCCCTGCTCGCACTCTGCTTCTTGAGCGCCCGCAGCAGCAGTCGCTTCTCTTGAGGGTTCCACTCCGCCACCTCGCCATCAATATCCATGGACTCGGTCTCCGATTCCACCCCGTACCGGCGCGGGGCGGCTCGCAATCTCACCGGGGGCTTCATCACCTCACAAAAGGCTCTGCATGGAGGGAGGGAGGGAGAGAGAAAGAAAAGGAAAGAGGGAGGGAGGGAG